>NW_022106189.1:13972637-13981440 GCF_000313985.2 Echinops telfairi | reverse complement strand
TTTGTTGCTTCTGAGCTAGATGGATGCTTGTTTACTTTCAAATCTTTAAGACCCTAGACACTATAACTTTTGATATCCAGGCTCCATCAGCTTTCTTCACCACATTTGCTTATGCACCCGCTTAGTCTTCAGTGATTGTGTCAGGAAGGTGAGAATCATGGAATGCAGTTTAATAGAACAAAGTATTCTTGCCTTGAGGGAGTACTTGAGTGGAGGTCCAATGTCCATCTGATACCTTAATACTAAACCTATCAATATATGCACATAGATCTATTTCCCCATCGTCATATATAAATATATTTACATATGCACATGCCTTTATTTAGGCCTCTATAAATGCCCTTTGCCTCCTATCTCTTTCCTCTATTTTCTTTTACTTTCCTCTTGTCCCACTATCATGCTCAGCCTTCATTTGGGCTTCAGTAATTCCTCTTGGTTACATTACCCTTCATCACAACCTACCAGGCATCCCACACCCTCCTCACTACCGATTTGGATCACTTGTTGTTCCCTTGTCCCTGCATTTATTAGCACCACTTCCTTTCCCCAAAGCCACCAAGAATTTAGGCCTGTTTGGATATGCAATCAATGTTCACAGAAGCCGTAGTCAAGACATGAAAAGATGAGTTGCATTAGGCAAATCTGCTGCACAAGACCTGTCTAGAGTGCTGAAAAGTAAGGATATTATTCTGAGGACTAAGGTGTACCTGATCCAACTCATTGTATTTTCACTTGCCTCACATGCATTCAAAAGTTGAAGATTGAATAAAAAAGACTGAAGAATGGATGCATTTGAGTTGTGGTGCTGGTGAAGAATAGTGAAAGTACTGTTAGATCTCTCTGGGGATAGATATACCTCAGTCCTTGGCTCCGCGCGAAAAAGAAGTCACGCTGAAGCCTGGTTTGTGATCCAAGTGAGTTTTATGAGTGTTAGAAGTTTCAAGTTTACACAGGCACCCAAGGGGCTCCTCCCAAACATACAGTTTGCCTGGAAGGTTCTCACAGAGCCAAGCAAAGTCTCTCTGTCAACTTCAGACTCCTGCCTTTTCAATGATTCCACAGGGATGCGTGGTGGACGACCCCTGGTCGATCCCATTGGCTGAACTGAATTCACCTGGCCTAGGTGGGCCAATCCAGGTGCAGCACCCACCCACACGTGCCTGGTGGGAAACCTGAACCTCTGTGCATGTGCAGTGTGCCACCCTTTGTTTCCATAGCTTGACCCTCTGGGCATGCGTTAATGGACGTCCCAGCCCTACGCTAGCCTATCTAACAGTACCATGGACTGCTGAAAGGACAACCTGATCTGTGTTGAAATAAGTATGACCATTATGCTCCTGAGAGGAAAGGATGGCAAAGCTTGGTCTTATATACTTGGACTTGTCAAAAAAGATCAGTTCTTGAGAAAAACATCATGCTTGCCAAAATAAAAGGGCAGAGAAAAATAGGAAGGCCAGTAAGGAGATGGATGGCCACCGTGACTATAACAATGGGCTCAAACATCAGAACAATTTTGATGATGGCACAGGCGTAGGCAGTGTTTCATTCTGTTGTGTCTAAGGTCACGATGGGTCTTGTCTTTTTCTTATTGACGTGCTTTTGTTTTCTACAGATGTTAGAGATTAGTCCATTATCTGTACTGTCATTGTTAGAAATTTTCCCCCACTTCTGTATTCTCTTTTGTTTTTTTTGATGAAATATTTTTACACACATAAGTATTTTAATTTTAGTAAATCCAAGTCACTTATATTGTCATCATTGTATGTTTCTTTTTTTATATTTGATAATATGTCTATGCCCTACAATAGGGACCTTAACTTTTCCGCCCCCCCCCCTCTTTTTTTTTCATTGATGATATTTATAGTTCTGGGACTGTGGGATACAGAAGGGTTTCTACCCAGATTGTCCACCCATATTATATGCCAGACCTAAGATACTGCTTGCTAACACATGGTCAATGTCTCACTTGGAGCTCAGCTGTCTAAAGATTATCTCCCTGAGGGTATCAGCCATCTAGAGCAATCAGATCCTATAGTCTGTCTCACCCTAGATGGGGCCCATTCCCTGATGATAACGACAGTGGATTACATCCCTGAAGAAGGGCCCAAAGATAAAGTCAAGCCAACTCAAGGAGAGTCAAGGTTAGGCTGCCATCTTGACTTTAGAGTCCACTCATCTTGGCACATGTACCCCTAGCACCTCCCCTTCCTATTGCATGTATGCCTATGGTACAACTCCTTCCTGTTCTGATGTTTTCTCATCTCTGATATGCATATAAGCTGTTATTGGAAATATATTTGCTCTCTCTGGGTGGACCTGGCGGCTGAGATCATGGCTCTATGGGATGTGAGCAATTGCATGCCTTTTCTGCTCTGATGTCTGTTTAATTTTACCCCTCAATTACACAACCTCCCATTGGACCCTTTCAGTTGTCGGGGCTGGGACCCCACAGGGGGCTTACATTTAGGCCTTTGATCCATCTTGAGCTAGCTTTGTATGTGGGGTGAAGTCTGGATCCTATTTCATTCTACAGATGGAAATCTACTTTTGCTAGCATCATTTGTCCCTTTTCCATTTAAGGATCATTGATCCTTTGTTGAAAACCAATTGCTATAGGTGGATGAGTTTATTTCTAGTTCTCTATTCTATTAGATTTCTCCATGTATATGTCATTCATTGTACCAGTAGCATGCTATTTTAACTACTCTGACTGTGTAATAAGTTTTGAGGTCAACAACTGAGAGGCCTCCTATTTTGTTCTTCTAAAAAAAATCCTTTGCTTATCCTGGGTTTCTTTCTTCTCTAGTTAGTAATTGGTTTTTCCATTTCTTTAAAGAATGAAGTTGATATCTGGATCAGAATTGCATTGTATTTGGATGCCCCCTTGTATTCACAATAGCCCAAAGTGAAAACAACTTAAAGATCTATCAACATATGAATGGAGAAACAGAATTTGATACAAATATACAATTGCATACTATTCCACCAGTAAGAGAAAAGAAGTCCTCATATAAGTTATAATATGGATAGAGCAGGAAGACATGCTGAATGAAACAAGTCAATCCCAAAGGACAAATATTATAAAGCACATTTATATAAAAAGACAACTATAACTACAGGGTAGCAAATTATTTAATGTGGCTCTTCCAGCCACAGTTTCTATAACTCTCATCGAGTAATCTTTTCCTGATGGATGTGGGTAAGAGAAGACGGGGAAAGCTATTGATAGGATTCAGTTGTGAGCACCTGTGAACAGGATCCTTTGCTATTTCTATGTTCTTGGAGCCTTCTCTGAAGCAGATGGAACAATCTCAGAACCAGCAAGAGCCAGGAATGGAGTAAATCCTTTGGAACTTGAGATCTCTGCAGTGAAGCTCCTTGGTCCAGAAGTCTCCTATAATATTTGAGGAGTAGCAGAGCATCAGCAGAAACAAGAACAGAAATCCAGGCGACAAAGTGGTGGACTTCCTAGCCCACAGAATAAGTAGAAATCTTTCTAGGATTCTTTCCTTTCAGCCAAGATCCATCTTACATCAACTATGACATGCCTTGCTCCACATGTTCTTCTGAATTCAACCTGGAATTTCTAGCAGCTCCTTGTCAATGTACTGCTGCAACTGTTGTTGAATGATCTTCAGCAAAGTTCTACTTGCATGTGATATCGATGCTATTGTTTTATGGTTTGAGCATTCTGTTGGCTGACCCTTCTTTGGAATGAGTGAACATATAAATCCCTTCTAGTCAGTTGGCCAAGTTGCTATCTTCCAAATTTCAAGGCATAAAAGAGTGAATAGTTCCAGTGCTTTATCAACTTTTTGAAACATTTCAATTGGTATTCTATCAATTTCTGAAGCCTTATTTTTGGCTAAGGAGCCCTGGTGGTGTAGTGGTTAAGTATTGTGCTGCAATCTGCAAGGGGAGCATTTCAAAACCACCAGCTATTCCTAGAAAAAAAGATGAGGCCCTTTACTCTTGCAAAAGGTTGTAGTCTCCGAAATCCACAGAGACAGTTCTACCCTGTCCTGTAGACTTGCTGTGATCCAGAATTGATGGGCAGCAGTTATCACTTTTGGCTAATACCTTCATGCAGCGTATACTTCTTCCTTCAGTAACATTGGACCTTGATCTGGAAATGGTTGACTCTTGATATAATTTCATTAATTGCTTCTATTTCTCTCTATTTTTGGAATAGTATGTAGCAGATTATGTAAATTATTGCAAGGTAGGCAAGAAATCCCTGAGCATAAAGGCAATGGAAAGATTCATGAAAACAAAGACTATTTTGTCTGGATTTTTTAATGATTTTTTTCTGTAGGTAAGAAGTACAAACAAAATCAAAGGGGAAGGTTTAAAAATATATTTAAACAAGTATCAGTCAATGTTCACTTATTAATTTTTAAAAGAACTCTTAAAAATGATAAAACCACAGCATGCCAATTTTAATGGTAAAACATAATTGACAAGAGGTATAAAAATACCGATTAAAAATGGCACACACAAAATAAATAAAAATGGCACAAAAGTTGGAATCATCTTTTGCCCACCAAATTTTCATAAGTGAAAATTCCAGCATGTTTTTACTGAGAAAGAGGTGGCACAACCTGTTAAAAGCAGGGTGAATTGGTACAAACTTCCTGGAAAGCAATTTGTAATCTTTAACGGACCTTTTAAAAGGCTGATGCCAACGTCCCGAAGTTGGCAAATGTATTTATAAATATTCATTGATCTGCACAAGAGTCATTTACTATTGCTGCATATAGTTCAATAGAAAGAGGGAATGACATATTTTTACATTTATATTCTGCCTAAAGTCCTAAAAAGTTTTCATATCTTTAACCCACTGCTATTATCCTAAGGGAATAAGAAAATATATGGCTAAAATATGTGCATAAATATGTTGGCATCAATGTAATTTGTACAAGGAAAACTTAGAGAAAGCACCTGGAGCCTTCAAAATAGGAAAGATAAATTTTAAAATATGGAGATTTTTAATAAAAGAAACTGTCAGCATCCAAGAAATATCAAGGATTCTAGATATAATTTTTAAACTGTATTAACCATCACAATATGATACTTATTAGTAATACAGACTCTAAAAAAGACTTTACAGTATATAGTTTGATCCTATGCTAAAATATGTCATTGAGTGAATTCCAACTTCTGATGACTCCATATGTGCAGAGTTGGCTGGCTCCGTGAGGTTTTCAAGTCCAACTCTGTAACCTTCCAGAAGCAAATTGTTACACCTGTCTTTAAGGCAGCTCTGTATGGGTTTGAACTGCTAAACTTTCAGCAAATTTCAAACATTTCACAATTGCATCACTTAGGTACCACCTCTAAAGAAAATAGATACAAATGTAAAATGTTAATAATAGCTTCCTCTGAGTAATGTTTTTCTTCTCCACATTAAGCATTTCTTAATCAAGCTGTTGCTAAAACATATAAAGTGTTCCTACTTCGAAAACTTAATCCTCAAGTCCCTAAAAGAAATTCAGTTTTTGCCAAAGGAACAGAATCAAAATGAATCTGGTTCTTTCCCCAAGTCCAAATCTGTGACCTAGGATTGATGAAGTGCTCTGCAAAGGAAAACCTGTTGCATTGTAACTGATAGGTTAATATCTGAACTGTCAGGATTATTCCTGTTCTACAATATCGGCAAGAAGGGAATTGGAAAATGGCCTGGATTTTATGTATCTTCTGGGAGAAAATTTGTCATTTTTGTCAACTAGATACTCCCTATCTATGGGCAGTTAACTTGTAAGAAGACCTTTTTTGCCTCTGCTTGTATCTACTCTGCTTTACTGGCATGACCTTTAGCCCTGCTATCACCCCGGGGCTTCAAGAGTGCTCCAAGAACAAACTCTGGAAGACTTTCAACATTATCTGAAGTCCTTAGTAGTGTAAATGGGTAACGACCTTGGCACTAGCTACTGAAAGGTTGATAGTTTGAACCCACCGAAAGGTGCCTCAGAAGAAAGGACTGGTGATCTGCTTATAAAAGGGTCACAGTTATAAAATCCCTATGGAGCACAGTCATCATGCGTTACAAAATTGAAATCTTAGCAATGGGCTTGGCTTTTGTTCTTAAACAAAACAACAACAGCAAAAACTACCCAACTGTCCATCTTCACTGATCATGATTTTGTTTGTAGTCTAACTCTGGGAAATGAAACACAATTTTTCATAGCGCTGATTTTGGTTTCTTTGTCAAAGTCTTTCTTTTGTAGTGGGACCTTGACTCATAAACTGAGAAGACTAGCCTTTCAGGGAAAGGTCTTTTCCCTCTGCCTTACTCTCTGTCCCAAAGACATCCATTAGGACTGGAGCCATTGGAGGCATCCTGAGACCAAAAAATTTATGAATGCCCAAGAGTACCCCAATACATGGACATTGTAGTGGCTAAGCTAGCTATGGAGGGACAATCTATAAATTTCTTGAGCTATTGAGCTTCTGGTAGTTATATTTTCTTTTACTTGTAACTGATAGTCTCAAATAGATATCATAAGACTTTAGAGATGTCCTTCACTTGTTAATAGCTTTGTTTGTAACATTTTAAATATTGAATTTATGACTATTTTGGCATTTATTATTGGGTTTCCTGAACATTTTTGTGCTCTGGTAGATTAACACAGTATGAGAAGGAAACCCTGTAAACTAATAGTCACCAGCGAACCCAGGCCTCCTTCAGCTACACCTTTCAACTTCCAAGGTAGTTGGGACCTCCAAGGTTCCTTTGTTCTAATTCTGTGCCCTGGGTCTTTTCTTCTGAAGAAATATCCTATTAGGAAACACTTTTCCAGTTTGCTTACACATAGACCAAACCCGTTTCTGTCAAATCAACACTGAACCTTGGCAACCCCACGTGTGTCAGAGTAGAGTTATGTTCTGTAAGGTTTTCAATCGCTGATTCCTTTTTCCTGAAAATTGGTCTCTTGGATTTTCTCCTCTGGTACCTACCCTTGGTCATGGACTCAAACCTCCAACCTTTCAAATTAACAGCGAACATGTTAACCATTTACACCACTCAGTGCATCCTGGTCACAGCTATTTCTGTTTAATTAATTCCTTGACTTATATTAGTCACAGCTAGCAGAATTCACAAGCAAATATATAAAACATGTGTTCTTAACATAAACCATACCTATACGTATCTTACCATGAAATTCTTAATGAAATTATGTATTAATCCATTGAAGTAAATCTATTAGCAGAATGTTAAGTCAGCTAGCAGGTGCTTTAAGAAAACTTTCTGACATCAACGTAAGGGGCTGTCTTTTCTATTTATGTTTAAGTCCAACTTGAGTTATGCCTACATAGTCAAGTAGAAGATTCACAAATCAAGACTCACTCACATACCTATTCTGAATTCAGTACATACTCAAAGGAAAATCTAAAACAATAACTCGTGCAAAGTTTTAGTAAAATACTGTGTCAAAACTCAACCTACTTTGGAACTAGAATGATGTAGCAGCAATGTTCCCATTAGCTGATATCACGTTTTGATGAATTTTTAGTTCTATATTATTTCATACTCAGACACTTGTACAAGAACGTTATTGTTAAACCTAAAAGAATGGGTCACCAGGCCTGGGAACTCAGGACAATAACCTCAGGGTATTCCCAAATGAATTGGCTAATATAGGCTACAAACAGGGTTCTGCGACCTCCGCTGGTGAATAGAAATTGGCATATTAAAAACTTGTGAGTGGCCATCTGAGGTGCAAATATTGGTAAAACTTGAAGATTCATGAAACATTTTGTCCAATGAATTAATGGACCATATTCACCTCAACCTCCATGACCATGAAAATACAAAAAACTAGATGGTGCTTAGCTCCCACTACAGTCTGCTCTGAAAGGGACGACATCAGAAGGTCCTGGATGGAATAAGAAATAATATGGAGCATTAATAATATGGAACTTGAAGCACTTGGTAATGAAGATCAAGAATTACAGCCTTCAGTATGAATTACAACTCAATGCAAGAAGACGCAAATCCTCACAACTAGAATAATAGATAACATCATCGTAAATGGAAAAAAGTTTGAAATGGCTGAAGATTTTATCTTGTTTGGATCCACAATCAATGCTTTTGGTTTTTATTCCACTTGTTGTTGTTTGGTGCCTTTAAGTCGGTTCTGACCCATAGTGACCTCTGAAAGCAGCAGTCAAGAGATCAAAGATGAGTTGCATTGGGTAAATCTGTTGCACAAGACCTCTTTCAAGTATTGAAAAACAAGGATGTTACTTGAGGATGTTACCTTGAGGTACACATGTCCCAAGCCATGGTATTCACCATTGCCTCATATGCATGTGAAAGTTGGATATTGAATAAAGAGGGTTGAATAATAATTGATGCATTTGAATTGTGGTACTGAAGAAGAATTTTGAAACACCATGGATTGTTGAAAGGAAAAACCAATTTGTCTTGGAAAAAGTATGGCCAGAGTGCTCGTTAGAGGCAAGGATGGCAAGACTTCATCATATATACTTTAGACATAGTGTTAGGAGAGGCCAGTCTCTGGAGAAGAACATCATCCTTGGTAAAGTGTAGGGCAGTCAAAAAAAAAAAAAAAGAAAGGCCCTCAAGGAGATAGATTGACACTATGGTTGCAACAATGGGTTCAGGCAAACAATTATAAGAGTGGTATTGTTAGTGACCTGGAGCGATTTCCCTTTCAATGGAACGAGATCAAACACAAGGCTGCTATATAGAGAAGCCCTTTTATTATGCAAGCTTAAGCCAGGGCTCCAGTCCCCAGGTGCTTAACCGAGCACCATCTTGGGCTAGAGACCCAAATGA
>NW_022106189.1:13971039-13972537 GCF_000313985.2 Echinops telfairi | reverse complement strand
TCAGTCCACTGATTGGCTCATTGAAGTAGGTTGGCCACACACACACACACATACACCCTGGCCACTGTCAGTCCACTGATTGGCTCATTGAGGTAGGTTGGCCATCTGGTCCTTTGTGTGTAGTTTCCACGCTGGCCGGTTAGTCTTCCCCTTGGCATTTGGGCTTTTCTTGCTGCTCCCGGATTGTCTACCCTCAGTCTCTGGGTACATCCTACTTTGCACTGCTAGGAAACATGAAACCACAGCCTGCCCGAGATCACGGTACCAGTCACGGGGCAATCTGGCTTTATAGTATAGGAGTATGCAGTGTTTTGTTCTTTTGTTCATGAGGTCACTATGGGTCAGAACTGACTTAACAAGTGGAATTAAAAACTAAAATCATAAAAAAAAGAAAAGTCAGGCTAACTGTTTGGACAAAAACTGATAGAACCCATAAGACTATGGCCCTTAGTCACACCTCAGACCTGAAACTGAACTGACCCCCTGGCTCAATTTTCGAACAAATAATAGAGAGATCTATACAGTGAACAATAATGCTAAGAAGGGACACACCCTGTAGAACAGTAGCAGTTTGAAATCAAAAGAGAGTCTTTGCCCAAGGACACTGTTCAGAGGCGGGAATGATTAGGAAAGAGGAGAAATGGAAATAGCAAAGACAGGGAAGTGGAAAGAGCAATGGTATACCTTTAGGGTTTGCAATCAGTGACATGCAACAAAATGCATATGAATCATTGAATAGGAAGCAGATTAACTCTGCAAGCCTTCCCCCAATTCACATGAAAAAGAATGGTTTTTGTTATTATATGTGGTCAAGTCAATTCAGATTAACGATGACCTCAATAAAATAGAGAGAACAGCACTATCCCATAGGATTCCCTTGACTGTAATCTTTACAAAAGTAAATCACCAAGTCTTCCTGTAGAGGTTCTGCTGGGCTCAAGCGTAAATCCTTCTAATTTGCATTTAACCAATGTGCCAGGAGGGCTCCTTGATATAAGAATAAACTCCCAAACCAAACCATTTACCATCATATAGTCATTACTGTGTTAGGCAGGGTTCTCTAGAGAAACAAAAAAGGACACTTATGATATTATATGGTTTTTTTCTTTTGCTTCTTTTAATTTTATTTGATTATATATATATATATAACAGGTTTATATAGCAAGGAGGAATATAACAGATAAATAGGTTTATATAGCAAGAAGAAATATAACAGTTAAGTAGTGCACACAGCACTACAGAGGGCTCAGTTCAACTCACTTTTGTGGAAACAGTTAATAAACTGAAGGTCCTTCAACTCACATGGGCTGCTTGTCCAAGGTCAAAGAAGCACATAGCAGAGTCTGTTCTTAGGCAAGACATGTAGGGTGTGGCAGCAACAACAGGAAGATGAGTTCTTTATTTGTTTTAAGATAATTTTATTTGGGGGCTATTACAACTCTTACAACAATCCATACATCAATTGCATCAAGAATATTTGTACACATGTTGCCATCAT
>NW_022106189.1:13960834-13970608 GCF_000313985.2 Echinops telfairi | reverse complement strand
GGGTGAGAAAGCCTCTAGGACCCAAAGGAATATTGTGTTCCATCAGTGCTATACTATGCCCTGGTTGACTTATTCCTTCCTTGTGACCGTTCTGTAAGGGGAGGTCCCACTGTCTACAAACAGGTGTTGGGTCTCTGCTCCAACCCCCTTTCTCAACCATATGTTTTGTTTCTTTGTTTGAGTTCTTCTGATGCCTGTTACCTGATTCCGTTTATACCTCATGATCGCACAGGTTGGTGTGCTTCTTCCAAGTGGGCTTATTGCTTCTCTGCGAGATGGTTGCTTGTTTAACTTTAAGTCTTTAAGACCCCAGACGCTATATCTTTTGATAGCTGGACACCATCAGCTTTCTTCACTGTATTTGCTTGCGCACCCATTTTGTCTTCAGTGGTCATTGGGGGAGGGTGAGCATCACAGAATGCCAGGCTGTTAGACTAAAATGTACTTGCATTGAGGCAGGGCTTGTGCAGAGGCCCAAAGTCTGTCTACTACCTAAATATGTCACCATATAAATATATTTAATATGCCATTACTTCTATTTTTATGAATTATGTCCCCTTGCTGGAGCATACCGCAACAAAGGATAATACTGAGGACACATGGTGGGGAGTGAGTCTTGTCTGAACATCCCCCCACCCCCAAAAGCGGGGACAACCAAGAAGAGAACATAATGGATCAGCAAGGGGAGCAAAGCCAAGCCACAAGACCCCCGAGGAGCCCTTAAAATAGACTTCAGGCTAGGAGTTCTTTGATCTGAAGCAGTGCTGTGTAGGATGCCATGCAGGTGGATAAAGTATTCTTTAAGTCCATGAATGGTAGTTTTGGCAGAAGCATTGCATGCAGGGAAGGCAAATCCATATCCAGAGTAATTATTTGTTCTAGTAAGAACAAAAAGCTGCCTCCTCATGATGGAAGTACTCCTATGTAATCAACCTGCCATCTGGTTGCTAGTGGTTCTCAACCTTCCTAATGCCACAACCTTTTAATGGAGTTCCTCATGTTGTGGTGACCACCCAACCATAAAATTATTTTTGTTGCTACTTCAAAATAGTTAGCTATTTTGTTGTTAACTGTAATTTTGCTACTGTTATGAATCGAGCGACTCCTATGAAAGGGTCGTTTGACCTCCCCAAAGGGATTGTGACCCACAGGTTGAGAACCACTGGTCTATGGGATTATTTTGATACATCCTGAGTTAGTTAGTTTATTGTGCCAACCTGGCTGATAAACACGTGTGGGGTTAATTGAAGGGCAGAGGGATAAATGGCTCGCTGAGTCTCACCTTTTGAGTTCTCAAGTCTTTTGCTTTGTGATGGTCAGACCAGGGTGTAGCTGCCTTAGCCAGTTCCCTGCTTCAGCTGGTAAGACTCACTTCCTGGAAGACATCCCCAAGGAGAAGCCACATGGACCTACCCTGATGCAGCCCTGGGTGCTGGAACAGCTGTGTGGAGACTCCTGCCAGCACTGGGATGCTTACAGGTTCACTGATTTGGCTTTCCTCCTGCAGTCAGCGCCATAGTGTGTGCTTTGTGAGATGGAGGAGGATTTTGTGGATTGGTGTAGGACATGTGGGTTAATGTTGGACTTGTGGGCTTGGGCAGCACTGGGTTGGGATGTTTTCTTGATGTGCACTTAACCTTTATATAAAACTTTCTCTTATACATGAGTTTCTATGGATTTGTTTCTCTAATGTACCCAGACTAACACACATCCATTCTAACATACCAATTTCCCTAAGCTTTTTTAAAACAATCATTGTATTGGGTGCTCTTACAGCTCTATAGCAATCCATACATCAACTGTATCAAGCATATTTGTGCATATGTTGCCATCGTTGCCATCGTTTCCAAAACTTGAGCCCTTGGTGTAACTTCCTCTTTTTCCCCCACCCTCCCACCCTCTTGAATTCTTGATCCATTATATATTGCTATTATTATTTTGTATCTTACACTGTCCATTGTCTCCCTACACCCACATTTCTGTTATTTGTTCCCTTTGGGGGGAGACTATATATCCAAACTTGTGATGGGTTTCCCCTTCCCACCCCCTTCCCCCTCCCGACCTCCCCCCTACCCTCATGATATCGCTACTCCCACTACTATTCCTAAAGGGTTTATCTGTCCTGAATTCCATGTATACAGAGCACTTATCTGTACCAATGTGTGTTCCCAGGTCTAGCCAGATTTGTAAGGTAGAACAGTCATGGTAGTGAGGGGGAAGGAGAATTCAGGAACTCGAGGAATGATGTGTGATTCCTCAGTGCTATATTACACCCTAGTTGAATCATCCCTTCCTTATAACCCTTCTGTGGGGGAAACCCAATCATCTACAGATGGGCTTTGGGTCTCCACTCCAATCCCACCCTCATTTACATCAATATAGTTGTTTGTTTTGGATCTTTTGATACCTGATCCTCCTGACACCTCATGATCAGACAGGGTGGTGTGCTTCTTCCATATGAGCATATTTGCTTCCCTGCTAGATGGCTGCTTGTTTAATTTCAAGTCTTCAAGACCTCAGACACTGTATCATTTTATAGCCAGGAACCATCGGTCTCTTCACTCCATTTTCTTAGGCATCCATTTTGTCTTCTGCTATCATGTTGGGATGGTGAGTATCAAAAAGTGCCAGGTTATCAGAACAAAGTGTTCTTGTGTTAAAGGAGACCTTGAGTAGAGGCCCAAACTCCATCTACTATCTTAATACTTAACATATGAATATATGTACATTGGCCTCTATCCCATTCATTATAAATTACATATATACATATGTAATATATAAATACATATTTATATATATACATGCCTATAGTTATACCTATATGAATAGATTCTTCCTCTATTTCTTTTCTCTTTTTCCTTTCACCTTCCTCCTATCCCACTATCATGTTCACCCTCCATTTGGCTCTAAGTAATTCCTCTTGGATACATTGCCCTTGATTAAATCCCGCCAGGCCTTATCCACCCTCCTTGCCATAATGTTAGATCTCTTGTTGTTCCCTTATCTCTGAGTCTGTTGGCTCCCCACTCCCTCCCTGCTCCTCTCCCATGTCCCCCTGGGAACTGCTGGTCCCGTTGTATTCTCCTCGGAATTGTTCTTATATACATAGACTTATATAAATAGACAAAGATAGACAAAAGAAACAAGCAAAAACAATAAACAGAACAAAACAAGAAAAAGAACCGATAGTTCCAGTTCTGTCTGTCTGGGGGACAGGGCTTGGTACCTCATCAGACTTGATCAGAAAACATCCATAAGGGTCAGCAGACTGTCTTTAAACTTTTGGAGGCTGCCTTCTACAATGTACCAAGGTAGGTCAGGTACCCAAGTTAGTTAAATCTAGGCCATCTGGAAGCCCATGCTTCATTAAATGAACCAAATAAATTATTAGATCCTCTCTTAACCTCTCTTGGTAAGACATTGAAAGACGAATCTGTGCTTAGGGGGCCCATACCAAGGAACTCAGATTGGTCTAATGTTACATTCCTTGCAACACTGTCTCACAGCCTTACTAACCATTCCCATGGGCATTCCCTGGGCTTCTGCTTGTACACTGTGGAAAACTCTTGAGGTCTTTATGAGTATAGCACACATCTTCCTGAGTCCTCATCTGTACCTCTCCTTTAGGAACTTTCTGAGACTTAATTCTAGTTACAGATCTAGAGGAAATAATAGGTGGTGGGGTGTTTCCTGGGACTTTCAGGAATATCTTTTAAGGCTTCTCCCTCAGGCAATGTTTTCCAGGGGCAGCCCCACATGGCATTACAGCATGCACTGTTTGGTTAATCTGCTCAAGTGTGAGTTATTTTACTGATAGTGGATGAATTCCCTCAGGAGGGTGGGGTGGGTCTGTTGACTGGGTAGAGCAATTGACTCTAGGGACTCAATATCCTCCTCTTCTGGAGCTTCAGTTCATATGTTCCCATCCCATGTTTCAGGGTCTCATTACTTTCCAATTAATGCCCTTACTTTAACGTCAGACACTGTTCTAGACCTACAATTCAGCTGATACTGTAATTGAGCTATTTCTGTAATGAGACTCTGGATCTAATTTTCAGCAATCGAGGAGAGAAGGCTCTCCTTTGTAGCGCATGCAGAAGCTTTTAGGTCTGTTATTCGGCACTTGAGACATGCTGCTGAGGTTCTGAGATCATCCCTTTCCTTGATCACAGTTTCTATTGTAAGGAGCACCAGCCAACCGGCTTATCTATACTTCTCATCCCAACAAAACTGCTGGAAAATAAATACATAATCACCCAGAGTATCTCCTCTCACCAACACTTCTTCTATTGATGGTGACATTGTGGATATTAACTTTGCCGCTTCGCACCATGGATTAACACCACCCTCTCTAGTAACTGTGGCAGACTTATCCATGCTTTTAGAAGTAGAGGCAGAATTCTCAGTACTGTTAGGCCTAATCATGCTGGAGAACCAATTCAGGAAACCCACATTTATGACCTTGTTTCTCCAGAAATCCCCTGCTACCAATTGTGTTAGGCAGGGTTCTCTAGAGAAACAAAACCAGGACACTTGTGACTTTATATATATACATATATGGATAGGTTTATATAGCAAGAAGGAATACAACAGCTAATTAGTCGACACAGCATTACAGAGGGCTCAGTTCAACTCGCTTTTGTGGAGCAGTTAATATACTGAAGGTCCTTCAACTCATGTGTGCGGCTTGTCCAAGGTCAAGGAAGCAGACAGGAAGTCTGCCCTTGGGCAAAACATGTAGAGTGGGGCAGCAACAGTGGGAAGATGAGAAGTTGAGGCCCACAAAGCTGAGGCAAAGAACTAGCTCAGGCAGCAGAGCGCTGGTCTGATCACCAGGTAGAAAAGATCAGGAGAACGAAGTGTTATCTTGATCACCCTCCAATTAAGCTGCGACCTGATTAATCTCTGCCCACCTAGTCCCATGTAGGCCTAGCTGGCACAATAACTCTATCACATGACCATATAAAACAGAGTAGAATTACCCCATAGCATTTTCAAATTTCCACCTGGCTTTGAACTACCGGCTTTTTGTTGGCAGGCAAGCATCTAAACACCAGGGCTCCTTTTACCTAAATATCAGAATTGGGCCTTTTGCAGCCATGAACTCACTCTTATTTTGAGCAAGCTCTTTCCCCATTCTAGGTCTCTGTATTTTTGGTGTCAAATAATGAATGGGACCAGATGACTTTAGAACGTCTCCCTGGAAAGTCTTCCTTCAGATTATCCTGCATAGGAATGCAAGTAAACAGAGAGTAATTTTGTCTTCCATCTGTTAGAAAATGTCCAGCCTTTCAAAGTATGCACCTCAAATACCTGAAAAATAATAGTGTTTAGGAAGTCAGCATTTTCTGAGCATTAACTACATGCCAGGTAGTGCACTCAACAGCTCCCATGTATTCTCACTTAATACTGAAAATAGACGTAGTTGTGCCCATTTTGCTAGTAAGGAGTCCTATTCCAAGGGACTCAATGATGGTGCCAGGATCACAGAAGTGAGTGGGGGAGAGCTTATATTCCAAAATCAAATCTCTTAACTATGATAACATCCTACATTCATCAAGAATATCACATGCTTCAAAGCAATATTTCACAAAACATGCATTTAAATTTTAAAAAGTACATAACTCAAGAGCAAAACCCTATCTAAAATTTACTGAAATGTGCATTTCAGTAAAATTTCATGGTTTTGTTTGGTTTTTTTTTTTTTTGAGGCTGCATATTGATTCTCATGGAAAAATCACATCTTGTTGAAGGGGCAGATTAAAAAAATTATCAGTTAAACATAGAATTCAAGTTGATCATAGGAATCACATAAGCCTGTTATGATTCGGGTATGCACACATTGTTGACTTTCTATTCCATAAACATCCCTTGTGTTCAGTTTTGTTGCAACACCTACTTCCAAGGTATTGTTAATATGTTAAATAAAACGTTGATGCTTTGCAAGTTGTGGTTTAGCTTTGAAATCTCTGTAATTAAAACATTCGAATTTCAGGCACTGTGTATAATTGAGTGCAAGGAAACAAAGATGTATTTCATTTTTTTGTTTTAAGCTACAGATGATTCATTCGTTCCACCCCTTCCACCTACAGGCTGTTAAATTTCAGCTTTCTGAGAGGCTACAAGCCATAACCTGGCATCTATGCCTTGAGTTAGAAGGTGCTAAATGTTAACATGTAATACCACCAACCCTCTTAACCTGTTCTCAGGTGTAGACGTCATTAACAATGCTCTTTGCCCTTAGTCACTAAAAGGAATAGACTCTTGTAACCTTACACCAGCCGTTCCCCTTAAGCAATGACCTGAATCCGTTATATCTTTCCAGGCTATGTAGTGAAGCCCATGAGAATATTTACTTCTGTATCCCTGGTGGGCTGGTTAATGTTTGTCAAAGCAATTGGTCACAAAATTCCCTTATGCTCTCTCCCTGGCCCATATTTTAATTTGGATACCATAATAACCAGGTAATTCTCAGGCTTGTATTTACTGGTCCAAAAGACAACACAGCATATCATGTCCAGTTTAAACACATAGAGTAAAGCAGACATTTAGGAGGGAATATTACTTCACACTAACATGCCTTAGTTAAACTTTTTTGAAGCATCTACACAGATTGAAATAACAAACTTAATATTTTCTAGATAATGAGTTTAGAAAACTCCAGGTCAATATTTTCCTTATTTGTTCAAATAAATATAGTAAGTATGCAAATATTCACTAGGGGTTAGGACCAGGAGTTACAAGTATTTTTTTTTTAATTGTACTAAGATTGCCTACGGCTATTTCCTTGAGTCTTGACCAGTAGGTGTAGCCAATTAAGTAGACTATTCCTGATAAATGGAAGTCCCTGCAGAGAGCGATAATTCAAGCCATTCCCTCTTTTGTAATGAACACTGGAGACATTACTTCTTCATTTTGCGAGCAAGGGGCTGTTAAAAAGGGATGGAAATCAGCAGAAAGAATGCTCTGAAATGTTCTTTGAGGACCAACGAGTCCCCCTCACCCAAGTCAATAAATCTTCAACCCAAATCAATGCTGCCACTTTCAGAGGACAAAAAGAAAGTGAAGAAACTGATACGACTGAGATTCCACCCTCTTCTAAATCATTGCAAATAATTGAGGTATGTGTATAATCTCTTGCTCGTATACAACTCAAACCTAAGCTGTTCACCAGGACATATCTGTGACCACTGTTAAACAGTAAAGGACCCATCTTGCCTGTAGCTCTAAGTAGACACAGTACATTTTTGTCCTTGACTGGAGGTACCTGTATTTTTAGCTGCAAGTTGATTTTGAATAACTCATAGCAATCTTAACTGATCATCTTCGGAACTTTTCACAAAGCATTACTATCCTGAGATATTCCCCTTTCTCAGATATAAAACTGTCCTCTAGCCTTAGGCACCGTCTGGGAGAAGTAGTAGGGTATAGTAATGGCCCCACAAGCAGCCAGAGAACCCAATTGAAAACCCTAAAGATTCGAGTTACTCTATTTCAGGATCCAGACCAACCCAGACACCATAAAAAGTCTACTGCAACCAAGTCAATTCTGACTCATGTCGATCTTGTAGAGCAGAATAGAACCACTCCTTGGGGTTTCTGAAACTGTAAATCTCTTATGAGAGAAGGCAGCTTCATCCTTTTCCTTTTGAGTGGATGGTGAGTTTGAACTGCTAACCTTGCCATTAGCAGCCCAGCATGTCACCCACTGTGCCACCAGGGTAAACAATGTCTCATTCTGATGAGTGGCATTACCATCTTTCTATTGTTCATTTTAAGTATAGGCTGTCTCAGACTTATGATAGCCTTCCGTTCTGAGAACTCTGTCATATATCAGTACTGATATTAGTTGAATGATTTTTTTTTTTGCTTTGTTATCAGTTTGCATTATTATTGCCTTTTATATTTTTGCTTTATTTCCAAATTTAAGACAGCTTGTCTTTTGCAAACAACTTGATCTCTACTCCATTGGGCTGTTTATGATATACTCTGTTTCCTCTATTTGTTGTTATTGTTGCAATTTTCATTGCAGAAATGTTATCTGTGACTCACTTTTTTTTTTCAAAACCATTTTATTAGGATTTAATTCAGGCATCATAGCAATCCAAAGCTCAATCATATCAAGCAATGTTATACAATCACTACTAAAATCAATTTCAAAACCTCTTCTTCCTCCTTGAATTACTTGATATCAGCTTCTCCTTACCCCCATTGAAAAATATGAAAAAAACACATAACAGAGAGTGAAGAAGGCTACCAATAATGACAAAACCCAAAGTGTATCAAAAGGACATCCCCTTGCAGAAGGGCTGTGGGGAGGTGAGGAGAAAATCAGAGTGCAATGTAGTAACAATGAAATATGCAATTTTCCTCTAGTTCTTAAAATGCTTCTTCCACCCCACTACCATGATCCCAATTCTACCTTACATATCCAGCTGGACCGGAGGATGTGCACTGGCACAGATAGGAACCGGAAATACAGTGAACCCAGAACAAATGAACCCCCCAGGACCAGTGGAGAGAGTGGCGATGGCGGGAGGGTGGAGGGAAGGAGAGGGAGAAAGGGGGAACAGAGGACAAGGTCTACATGTGGTCTCCTCCCTGGGGGGCGGACAGCGGAGAAGTGGGTGAGGGAGACGTTGGATGGGGTAAGATATGATAAAATAATAATAATTTATAAATTACCAGGGCTTTGGGGGGAGGGGGGAGCAGGAAGGGAGGGGGAAAAATGAGCTGACACCAAGGGCTCAAGTGGAAAGCAGGTGTTGTAAGAATGATGAAGTCAACATATGTACTAATGTGCTGGACACAGATGATGTATGTACAGATTGTGATGAGTTGTATGAGCCCTAATAAAATGATTATTTAATTAAAAAGTGAGATCAAATGACAAACTTTTAAACGTCAAATTCAGATTTATCATTTTAATCTACTATAGTCATCTGTCCAATACACTCTACCTTATAACCAGGTTATTTCCATCCTTCAATTATGGTTGGAGGGAAATAATTCCCTGTGTAGACCCTGCAAATATATTTTGGGCTTATACTGTCATCCATAGACTTCTGCACACTAGAATCTCACGATTTAAGCTTTAATACTCTTCTCCTCTTTACATTTGGATTATATAATTTAAAATTCTTTGAAGTTGATGTGTTTCTTCCATGTGGACTTAACTGACATAAGGCTTAGAAGGCAGCTTGTTTGGAAACAGGTGTTTAAGACCCTAATGTTAGTATTTCTGATAGTGGGGCACCATTTAATTTATTCACACTTTGCTCTAGTACCCATATCTTCTGTGTTTCCTTCATGAGGGTGAGAATCAAGCAAGACCATTTTGTGTCCACAATTTTTCTTAGATTGGAGCTAGGATTATGCGTGAGCCCCAAATCCATTCCTGAATCTATGTTTATTATCTGCTTCACCTTAGAGACCTCTTTGCTAATTTACAGTACAGAATCTTATCTATCTTTTTCCAGGTGCATAAGCACTGTCTGTTTATAGTGTCATGGATTAGGCCATAGGACTAATTTTAAAACACTATTGAGAAAGGGTATTGAACAAGTGTAGGCTTGCTATATATTGAAATGCCCAAATTATTGACATATTGGTGGTCAGGCAACACTTACAATAATATTCACCGACCATGTTAGACACAGGTTTGCCAAAACAATACATATCTTTTTTTAAATTGTTTTATTAGGGGCTCATACAACTCTTATCACAATCCATACATACATCAATTGTGTAAAGCACATTTGTACATTCATTGCC
>NW_022106189.1:13943781-13960231 GCF_000313985.2 Echinops telfairi | reverse complement strand
TGATGCCTGATACCTGATCCCTTTGACACCTCGTGGTTGCATAGGCTGGTGTGCTTCTTCCATGTGGGCTTTGTTGCTTCTGAGCTTGATGGCCTCTTGATTACCTTCAAGCCTTTAAGACCCCAGACGCTATACTTTATGATAGCTGGGCACCATCAGCTTTCTTCACCACATTTGCTTATGTACCCATTTGTCTTCAGCAATCGTATCATGGAGGTGAGCACACAATGATATGAATTTTTGTTCTTGCTCCTCCCCCTTTTTCTAGCAACAGACATCTACTTGTCTTCACGCTATATATGCTCCCCTTACCCACTTTTGACATGACTTTCCCATCAGTATCCCTCATCACTCCGTCTGCCATTCTGGGGGGAACTCCTCATCCCTTTGTATGGCAGCCACTAAGCAGTCATCCTCCCCTCCACCTCTCTGTGAAATCTGATCCCAGCTGATGTGAGGACTGCTCTGCCAAAGTGGCCTTCAACATATACACATAGACAGGATGCTGCGTGGCTCATGGGCACCAGTGAGAATCTCTATCAAGTTTTCTGGCCACCCTGGATCACCTGAAAGCCTGAGCCTGCTCCCATCCTGGTGCTCATCCCTACAGCAGTGGACTCATAGAGTATTTGTTCTTTGGCGATTGACTAACTTCACTCAGCATAATGGTTACCAGATCCCTCCGTGCCTTGAGGTGTTGCATGGTTTCATCACTGTTTTTAAGGGATGTGTAGTAGCCCATTGTGTGTACATATTTAGCTTATTGTTTTGATTCGTGTGGCTCTGTTTCATTTTATGTATTGCTTTAGTAAGATGGGCTCTCTATAATAATGTCTTGAATTATTATTGCAGATTACTATCTGTTGTTGTTGTTGATTTGTTGCAAGAAATTCCTTTAATAGTTTTTGTAAGGCTTGCAGTTATCTCTTTCAAAAATTTGAGTATATCAGTTATTGGGTTCTTGCCTGCATGCTTTCCATAGAAAAATTGAGGTTATCCTAATTGGTTGGAGTTTCAGGATTCTTTCCTTTTATTTGATGTTACAACATGTAACCATGATGTTTAATGATTTTACTTTTGGAATCAATTCTGTTTGGGGTTCCTGGGATTCTTGGATAGTAATTTTCTGTTCTGTCATAATGTTAGGGAAACTATCCTTTAATACTTTAACTGTTTTCTCTGGGGTTAATATTTCTTCTTTCTCTTCTAAGAAGTTTATCACACTTAAGTTGTTCCTTTTGATAAAGTCTTATAGAATTCTTAGGTTTTCTTCAGCTTTTTTATATCTTGATCCTCTTGTATTTTGGCCTCAAGAGATTTGTCTTTGAGATCACTGATTCATGTTTCCATTTTTCTGTTTTGTTCTTTCAGAATGTTATCCAGTTCTAATAGTTGAGTGTTTGCCATTTGAATTTCCACTGGAGTTGTTGAATTACTCCTAACTTTTATTTGTTTTGTAGGATTGGTCTTATAGTGCTTTCCTGAGTTCCTCTATTGTCACCTCCATTTTTTCTGTATTTCTATCAAATGTTTCCTCCAATCATTGAAAGCCACTGAAGATCATTGCCCTAAACTCCCTCATAGGAAGATCTGAAGCGTTCTCCTTCTCCAAGACTTCCTCCACATCCACGTTTTCATGTCTTCCAGTCAATTGAGCTGATTACTCTTGCCTACTTGCATAGAGATTGCTGCTTCTGAGACATGACTTTTTTCCTTTAAAACTTTAATTAATTAATTTTTAATTAAATTTTTTTTCCAATTTAAAATTTTCAAACAGCAATGCCCACTCACATGTTGTAGACCCTGTAGCCTTAAGGGAGACCAGGTAGTTCATCAGTAGCCTACTGCAAGTGGGAGCTTATATTTTCCCCCATAAAAACCCTGCTTTTGAGACTGGGTCTCAATTCCCAGGGAGTGCTTGGCAATAATCAACACAATCAACGTTAAGCATCAAGGAGAAGAGAGACTATCAGAGACACTGCCCACTCTCCTGCCTAGGCTGTATTAAGCAGCTCTGTATGTCAGAGCAGGACCAAGAATCTATTTGGCTGTGGGCTAACAGAAAAATGGGTGATAACACTTTGAATATTCAGTCCACTGGGCTGATCTTGCCACCCAGCTATAGACCCACCTAATTCTGCATTTCCTCAGGCCGGTTCCCCCACCCGTTCTAGTATTCTGGTGAAACTGCCACAGTCCCATCCCCAACAATTCAAGCTGGGAGTTTAGATTCAGCCTCCAGTTTACACAAATCTCACCTATCAAGCTGGGCTGTAGTGAACAGGCTGTGACCCTCTCAATCCTAGGGTGCAAGAACCTGTGCACTTTCCTACCTGTGTTCAAGTGCCAGTGTTCTCCATGGTGTCAGTTAGGGGCAGGTGTGGAGACAAAGCACCGTTTCACCTCGTCCCCTCTTCTCAGCTTAGGTCTGGAGCCCAGGTGGAAAAGATGGCTATGCAGGTGCCTTAGTGGGCAGCACAGAATCCCCAGCTTTAAGGGTAAAGGTGGGTGGGGATGGGACTTGCTTGTGTCAATTGCTCCCTTTGAAAGATCAGCTTGTAATTGGTAGAAGACTCTGCTCCTCAAGGGAGGTCAAAAACTCTGGTTCTACATCTCCTCTACTTTTTCAGAAGTTCCCCTTGAAGAGGGTTTCACAGAGCCTCCACTGCACAGCCATATTGGATCAAATTTGGCACAATTATTTTAAGAGGATATTTTCCCCTGCATTTTTATCTTCAAGCCATACACTGCTGCTTCTAGGTTATAGTCTGTAAAAATATGATCAACAATAGTAATTTTTTACAATCTTGCTGCCCCAATTCCTGTAAGTCTTCAGGGTCTCCCATGTTCTTTCCTGTGCCCTTCTCTGACAGATACCAGTCAAGAACAGCTTGTACTCCGGCTTTGACTTCTCTTGTGGAAAAAATAAATCCTCAAAGTTGGTTTGCCTAGAAGTTGTGCATCTCTGTAATTATGGTGAATAAAAATTTCTCCACCGCCTACACTTAGCATTTGTTTATAAATTTTACCAAGTGTCTAAAGCCACGCACACATTTTTGCATGCCACACAATCTATACGCACTCACAATAACCCTGTAGGACAGACTAGAACTGTCTCATGGGTCTCCAAGGCTGTACAGTTGGTCCTTGAACATTGTTTGGCTAGGGACACCAACTCCCCTTGTAGTGACATCCCATTAAACTTATCTGTTAACAGTCTACTATTGACTGGAAGCCTTACTAGTAACATGGCCAGTTGATTACCATATTTTGTAAGTCACATGTAATATGTATGCACCCATCAAAAATAATATGAGAACTTGAGTTGAAGTTTTTCTTCCGTGATTTCAGTTTCAATTATGCTGAGCATGTTCTTCCTTTTTACTTTCTAACTCTGGGTCTCTGGACATTTCCTTATCATCCCCTCCATTGTCTTCTCCAGCTGCCCTCGGGAAATTTATGCGCAGCTCAGTTCCTTCATCATTTCTTCCTTTTGGTTTAGCATCGCTACACTCAACAGCAAGTTTCAAAGTCTCTTCTGATATTCACTTTGGCCTTTTCTTTCTTTCCTGTCTTTTTAATGATTTTTTCTTGCTTTCTTCACTTATGATGTTTTTGATGTCACCAACAGCGTGTTACTGTGTTCTGTCATTAGTGTTCAGTGTGCTGGATTAGAAAGATGGAAGTACTTAGTGAAGGTGGCTCAGGACCACCATATATTTACTATGGTAATGCCATGTTTGCTTTACTACGACATGTATTCATCTTATAGGCATGATTCTGCCTTTGTGAAAGAAGGTTATTGGATATTTTGACATACCACCAACACCTATGGTTCATGTAAATAGTGCCTAATCATTTAAGAATTTAATCTCTACGAATTAACAATTCATGTAATATGATTTAAAGCAGGCCTATACTTGTATAATTTCCTCCCCTCAATAGTGTTTTAAGTTATATACCATTGGATACATTAAGACACTATCATTTAAATTACCTTATGACCCAGGGGAATGATTGATAATGTTCTCTGTCATAAAATGATCATGATGTCTCTAAAGTGAACCAGAGACATCTGGAAACCACCAATATGTGAATGGATTTGGAGTCTCATTTAATTCTATACCCAATCTAACAATAATTAATTCTTATGATATGGCCCTGCGTGATGCTTACCCTTCGTGAAGAGATCACTGGAGATATGGATTCTGTATTCAAGTGTGGTAAAGAAACCAGATGGTGCCTGGCTATCAAAAATAATAGTCTCTCGGATCTTAAAGGATTGTCTTAAAACAAGCAGCCATCTAAAAATGAGGCATCAAGTAAGTCTACATGGAAGAAGCACATCAGTCTTTGTGATCCTTGTGGATAATAAAATACAAATCTGAAGAAAGGAATAGTATCAGAGCTTAATTTGTGAACAACTTGTTTGCAGAAGGCCATGGATGACAGTGGAAGCCCAAAATCCATTTGCAATCCATTTTGCCTCTGGGGAAAGCCCTCTGACCACAGTTGAGGGCTGTGACTAGTTTTGGTATCAGAAAGACATTATTGCAAACTCAATTATGGCAGATGTATTAGGTTAAAATGCAATACCTGATCACTTACCCATTTTAAATATGTTCTTATTTTTAACATTTCCTGCTTTATTTGAGATTGAGGCTTTTCTCTGGTTTATTTTGTTACTTAGTGGTTTGGGGGTGTATGTTTTCCAGTATATGAAATCCAGGATAGGTAAATCCATAGTAACAGTAACTGGATTAATGGGTTATTGGGGGCATGGAAGGGGAGGTTAAAGGGAAAAGGGGAGTTAATGAGTATGAAAATGAAGAATATGTTGTAGAACTGATTTTAGTGATTTAGTGAAAACTTTTTCATATGACTAACTATTGAAGTATGTGATATGTGAATTCTATGTCAATAAAGCTTTTTTTTTTAGTTAAAACCCAAAAGGATGGAAGGAACACACAGACTCGCTGTACCTAAAAGAACCTATCAACATTCAGCCATTTGAAACGGTAGCATATGGTTAAGAATCAAGTTACACTAAAGGCATTAGAAACCACAATGTTCCAGGAATTGTTAGAATAGCAATTAAAATGGTTTCAAGACGCTGATGAAGCACTGGGAGCATTCATTCATATATGCCAAGTAATTTGGAACACCTGGCCAACAGACATGAAAAGCTCCATATAGGAACCCATTCCAAAGAAAGATGACACAATTGAATTCGTAAATCATTGAACATTATCATTAATATCACACACAGGTAAAACTTTACTGCATATAATTCAGCAATTTCAGTAATACATCAACAGGGAGCTGCCAGAAATTCTAATTAAATTCAGAAAAGGGTGTAGCATGAGGGATATCATTGCTGATGTCAGATAGATCTTAGCTGAAAGATGACTACTTGTGTTTTGTTGAATATGAAAGACATTCAATTGTGTGGAATATGACAAACTATAGATAGCATTGAGAAGAATGGGGATTCTAGAACACTAAATTGTACTATGTAGCACCTGTGCATGAAATAAGAGGATATCATACAAAGAGCACAGGGATACTATACTAAATCAGAAGAGGTGTGTATCAGGGTAGTATCCTTTCACCCTAGTTACTAAATCTGTATACTAAGCAAATACTTTGAGAAGATGAACTATATGAAAAATAGGGCATAAAGATTGGAGGAAGGCCTAATATCAGCCTGCGTTATGCAGATGAAACAATCTTGCTTGCTGAAAGTGAGGAGAACTTGAAGCACTTGCTGAAGATCAAGGACTACAGCTTTCAGTATAAATTGCAATTTAACATTAAAAAAAAAACAAAATCCATACAACTGGACCAATCATTAAAAACATAATAAACAGGAAAGATTGAAATTGTGAGGATTTAATCTCACTTGTATCCACAATCAATGCTCATGGAAGCAGCATTCAAGATATCAAATGATGTATTGCTTTGGGTAAATCTGCTGCATAAGACATCTTTAGAGGATCTAGGAGCAAAGATGTCACTTTGTGGACTAAGATGTGCCCGCCCCAAACCATGGTATTTTCAGTTGCCTTATAGACATATGCATTGGACATTGACTAAGGAAGCCCAAAGAAGAATTGATAATTTGATGAAAAATATTGAAAGTACCATGGACTGCCAAAAGAACAAACAGATATGTCTTTGAAGAAGTATACTTGGGGGGACAGTGGGCCAGATTTTATGTTCCTGGGTAGACACTATGAATACATTTCTATGCAACCTTCGATGAACTACACCACAGACTAAGCATCATAGTGATCATGGAAGCTAACCCTGCAGGCAGCATGGCATAACATAGGGGCTATACTAGAAGGACTTATCATAGAGGCCCCACTGAATGAACTGAACTCTGCTTTGAATCTGCCTGCATCCTTGAACTCTCAGGCCTGGGATACTTGGATAGGAGAGGAAGCAGAGACTGTCCTAAGATTGTGGAAGTGGTCATCACTAGACCATGTGGGGAACCCCTGACTTAGTAGGTGTCCAATGGAAAGGAACCCAAGATCAAAATACGTGTACTACCTTAAGGGACCCAAGATCACCATACATATAGTACCTTAATGCCCACCTTGTAGTGGCACGACAGGCTCTGATCCATTGAGTAGGGATTTCCACTTGGAGGAATCGATCCAGGAAGCCTCCCCCCCCCACCCCCTCCAGTATCAATCATCACACTTAGGATTAACAGAGCCCAATCAAATGGGAGATTGAACTGTGTAGGGCAACAACTCTTGGGTTGTGGTACAAGGTGGCATTGTACTCACATGGACTCCTTATACTGACAGTACCTGGAGTGCTGGGTCATTGGGAAAATTGATGATGATAATAGTTCAATCGACATATACACCAGAGGATGATTGACAATGCTGTACCTCTTTGTTTACATGCGGTTTTGCCTTCCTGATTGTAGCTTGATTTTTTTTCTTTCTTTCTTTTTAAAATTATTTTCGTGTGTGTGTGTGTGTGTGTGTGTGTTAATTTGGTTGTTGCTTAGTCTATGGCTGCTATTGGTTCAGTTGGTCTTACAGGGTTTTGATTTTGTCATATTAGAGCCATCAAAGTAAATCTGAGCCATGCAAACCACATGGACAAGCAGAGGGAGTCTGGGCTCCTACTTAACTCTAGCCCCAATTCAAGAACAGTTAGTTCTGATAACATGGCCCTGCTGGATACTCACCTTCATGAAATGATCACTGAAGATAAGGGTGCTATAGCAAATTGTGGTGAAGAAAAAATGGTGCTCAGCTATTGATTGGAATAGTGCCTGGGATCTTAAAGGCTTGTATTCAAACAAAAAGACATCTAATCAAGGAGTCCACTAAGTCCACGCAGAGGAAGCACACCAGCTCGCTTGTGTGATCTTCAAAGATGACAATTACAAAATTCTAATATGGTGAAGGGAAAAGTTTCGGAGCTAAAATTATGAACACCCAATTTGTAGAAGGCCGTAGAGGACAGTGGGAGCCCCAAATCCATCTGCAGAGTATCTAGTCAGACTGAACCCCTAGCAAATTCCCTCTAGCCACAGGCAAGAGTCTCAATCAGCATTACTATCAGGCAGAGGCCATTCTAATCTTGATTATGCTGGATCAAACTCAATAAATGGCTAGTTGACCGCTCTATACACGTGACCTGGATTTGTTCTGGGTATAAGTATCTCTGACTGGTTCCAAGATACAGACTTCTTCCCTGGCTTTTTGAATGTTGATGGGGGTCTTTTCTCTCTTACTCATTATTTGTTATTTTTGTCTTTATATCATTATTTTTTTATCCTTACCACCTGTGTTATTCCGGTTAGACTAGAGAAACAAATCCATGGGCACACATATGTATCTAAGAAGGAGATTTATATACAAGAGCAATTGAACATTGAGAAAACATCCCAGCCCAGTCCAGATCAAGTCCATATGTCTTATATTAGCCCATGTTTCCAATATCAATCTATAAAGTCCTATTCAGACTCACGAAACACATGCAATGACGCTGAATGCAGGAGATCACAGGCCAGTGGGAAGAAAGTCTTTGAATCCAGTGTCATTGGAAACATCTCAGTGCTGGCAGGGGTCTCTCTGTGGCTTCTCCGGCTTCCAAGGTCTGGTTGCGTCCAGCTGGCTTGTCTTCTGCAATGTCTCCCAAGGAGTAGCAGAGAGAGAGAGAGGTGTCTTCCACCTCCAAGGTGGAAATACCAGATTTCCCAGAATTCTCAGGAGCAGGCCATGCTCCCACAGAAGTCTCAATGGTTATCTCCAGATTGACAGCCTAGACCCCACCCCTGCACTCTTAGTCCTTAAATTGACACCAGATTAGGTGACCTTATCTCAATTAAAAAAAACAAACGTTTCTGCTGGGTTTCCCCATTTGTGAAGCACAGGAGGAGTGGATGATAGTGATAATTGATACAAGGGTCCATAGGCTATGTAGGAGTCAGGGTTTCAGGAATAAACAATGAAGGCAGGAGCGGGGAGGGTGCACTAGAACTGAATGTGATTGCACAACTCATTTGAAAGTGTTAGGTACTTTAGTTTAGGGGCTGGGGAATCCATTACGCATGCCCAGAGGTCCGAGTTACCAGTTCATGAAGGAGTAGTACACTGCACATGCTCAGATTTTCAGGTATCGGGCCAGGAAGGGGAGGTACACCTGGGTGGGTGCTGCACCTGGATTGGCCCACCTAGGCCAGGTGAATTCAATTCAGCCAATGGGGTTGACCAGGGTCGTCCACCACGCCTCCCGCGGAATAATTGAAAAAGCAGGCGCCAGGAGCCGACCACGTGACTATCCGTGACTATCCGAGCAGCTTCTAGGGAGGCTGCACAGGGTGAGGAGCCCTGCGGGTCCCTGTGTAAACCTGGAACTTCTTCTAACTCTCAGAAAACTCACTTGGAGCACAAACCAGGCTTTGGCATGAATTCGTTCTCACACAGAGCCAAGGACCAAGGTATATCTGTCCCCAGAAAGGTGATTTAACTGTGTGTGGGTGGGTGTATAATGTTTATGTGGTAATGAGTGTACAATTCTTAATATGATTGAACTATTGAGTTGAACGATATATGAGTTATGTGCCAATAAAGCTGTTGGGGGGAAAAGAGAGAGAGAGAGAGACGTATAGCCAGAATGTACCTTTGAAATGAGGATGGCGAAAGTTCCTCACCATCAGGAGAGATCTCCTGATCTCCCACGTGTTGTCAGGAGAGATCAGTCCCTGGATAAGGCTATCGCGTTTGGTAAGGTAGAAAGAAGGTCAGTGAAAATAGGGAGACTCTCAATGGCCCATTGGCTGCAGCGCTGAGTTCAAACAGAACAATGATTATGGAGGATCAGGCAGTGTTTCATTCTATTATACGTCAGGTTGCTGTAAGTCAGAACGGACTGGATAGCATCTAACAACAACCATGGCTACCTCATGCACAACAGAACAATCCTGTGACATCTCCACTGCCAGTTAGAGATCAAACCATTTCTACTCCGCGTGTTATAGGCAAGTTATTGGAAGTAGATCACCATGTGTTTCTTTTCAGTCTTCTTAATTTGGAAGTTCCACAGGATCTTATTTAGCATCACAGTACCGCAGACTGCTACTGTCAGACATATGCAAGAGGTTCATTGGCTTAGGATCAAACCCTGATCTCCCGTATTAGAGACAAGATTTCTAACACTGCCACCAATGCTCTATGTAGAAAATATGAGATATTAAAAACATAATAGTAAATATAAAGTATATAGTAATGCAATATATTTAAAGATAAAATTAAAGCGCACACACACACACACACAAAAACCCTCCATGATGAACAAGAAAATAAAATTAAAATGTTAATTCACCTAACCCTATTCCTAGCCAGGCTGCTGTTTGTGACATTTTGATACTCTTAAGATCCATATTCTTCTCTTGGTAAAACTTCTCTCAAAAGCCCCTGAACAAGATGCAAAATTTCAATCCTATAAAAATCAATTCAATAAAAACACAGTACTTTGGACATGTGGTCAGGAGAGACTAGTCCTGGAGAAGGCCGTCATAGTACAGTGGGCGGAGGGGGCAAAGAAAAAGATGGCTTGACACAGACAATGGGCTCCTGCACTGGAGTAATGATGAGGCTGGTGCAAGACCAGCCGGGGGTTCTTTCTGCGGTACACTGGGCTGCAAAAAAACCCCAACACATTTCAAACTGGAAGATTTCATTCCAACTCTAGACAGATTTAAGATATTTCAGCCAAACAGGTTTAAAAGCATGATAAAGTGATTTAAGTCATGGCTTAAAGGGATTCTACTAATCAGTAGCCCTTCCTACTCCAATGACCTGTTTAAAGATTTCTGGTTACCAAACCCAGAGTTGGAGTTAGTGTGAAATAGTGAAACGCTACTTTGTTTTGCTTGGGAATTCCTGTAACTTTAGGGGAATGAAATGGGCTAGAAATTAGGTTTGGGTCAACTGCCTAACATGAAAATAGCTGGGAAGCAAACTTTGTGTGTCTGCTTCACACGTCTACTTCTGTTTCTGGGCTAAAGCCTGGAAGTGCTGTGTGGTCAAGGAAAGATGAAACCTAAGGAGGGAATGAATGAACCACTGCTGGGCTGGTTTCAGTTCCTGTCTGGGGAGAAGCAAGTATCAAGAAATAGCTACATTTTCTTGCCAAATGTGAGCAGGCTGAACCTGAAAGGAAGAGTTAACAAAGTATTCTTCCATACTCCACAGTTTTGTGTCTGACCATGGATGTAGGAAGTCTCCTGGAATCTTCAATCATTAATTGGCTTCCTTAGTGAATAGGTGAGGCCAAGATGAACCAAAAGGGAGGTGATGATAAACAGACGAGGTTTCAGAGCCCATCCCTGTCTTTACCATGTAGGCAATTTTAATTAAGTTCTGGCACCTCTGAGTTACAATGTCCTCACCCTTGTGCTGGCGGTAGGTGTAGAATTCTCGCCTTCCAAGTCAATCTGTCAGTGGAGTTTTGTGAGTTGATACGATGCCGAGCAGGCTTCAGTACAATTTTCAGACCAAGACAACCTAGGAAGAAAGGCCTAGTGAACTACTACTTCTAGGAATCAGCCACTGAAAACCCTATGGGCCATAATGGTCTGAGCCACAGCCAATCATGACGATGTTACAGGATAGGGCAGTATTTTGTACTACCGGGCAAATGAGTTGAAGGGCAACGCAAGGTAACTAAAACTACCAATAATTTGGTAGTAACTTATATTTTGCACAGTACATCTAAAGTTTCCTTTTTTTTTCTCTTGAAGCCATTTTAATCGGGTGCCCTCCCAACACTCCAGTGAGTTAAGCCAAGTAAGAAGTATCACTGCTATTTTTTAATGTGAAAATTGAAGCAACTGGTAAAAGAAAGGTCACATGACTTTGAAACCACACCAGAGCCAGGGTATTTTCAATGAACTCTTACGGTATGCAAAAGTTGGACAATGAATTGAAAAACTCAGGAGCCCTGTTGGTTTAGTGCAGTGGTTCTCAACCTGTGGGTCATGACCCCGTTGGGGGTAGAATGGCCCTTCTACAGGGGTCATCCGATTCATAACAGTAGCAAAATTACACTTATGAAGTAGCAACGGAAATAATTTTATGGTTGGGGGGTCACCACCACATGAGGAGCTGTATTAAAGGATTGCAGCATTAGCAAGGTGGTTTCATGGATTTCAGATTGGGCTGCTAACCAAAGTCTACAGTTCAAAACCACCAGCTCAAAAACTCATTGAGAGAAAGATGAGACGTTCTGATCCGTAAGGGTTTATAAGCCTCAGAAATTCAAAGGGGCAATCCTACTCTGCCCGATAAGGTCACCATGCATCAGAATTAACTTGACAATAGTGATTTTGTGAGAAAGAACTGCTGCATTTGAAATACAGATTTGGAAATAACATTAAATATGACATGAACTGCCCAGAGAACAGACAAATGTGGTTTGTAGTAATACGGTCAGATGTTCCCTAGAAGCAAGGATGGCAAGACTTCTTCTCACAGACTCTGGACATGGTATCACTCAGGACCACTTCCTAGAAAAGAATTCATGCTTAGTTACATATTGTCATCAAAATAAGAGGAAGCCCCTCAATGAAATGGATTGATGACGGCTGCAACAATTGCCTCAAACTGCAACCATATGGATAATATTATAGGACTGGGCAGTGTTTCTGTCTGTTGACATGAGATTACCATGTGTAGAAACCAACTTAACAGCAACTAAGAACAGTGACATTTTGCGAATAATCGGGACTCAATACATGTTTGCTGTAGATACAATTTTAGCCACCCAAATGAAAAGTTCAAACTACCTATCTTCTTATCTGGTACCTTAAAAGTGTGTGTTTTATTTTTCTGATGTCAAGTTAGTGAAATGCTCAAAGGGAAAAGATGTGTGTATACATATTTTTAATCTCTCACAGTACCAAGAGATGGGCTAGGATAGCGGATCATCTATAAATATCAGAAGCCATGCCAATGTGTGCATAAGTAAAAAGATAAGGAGAATGACTTTATGTTCCTGTGGTTGCTCTAAAATGTTGATACTCATCCCAGAGCACAGAGCTTTCGTCAGCCACCATCATTCATTCCTGGGAGAGGGCTGTGTCCTCAGTTACCCAGGTTGCCTGCACGCTGCCTGGGCAGTCCTAGCTTTGGGAGTTCATCTTTCATGAACAGTTCAGAAACACTGAAGCCATTCTATGGGTCAGTGCTGAATTTAAGGAGCTACATATCAACTTGAATCAGACTGATTACAACTCCTCTGAACCTAATTGGCAAAACCTAACTGCATTCATGTTTTATTAAAAGGAACTTTCATTACACAGGCTGTGCTGTCAGAAAAATAAATTACATCTGCAAGTACTTAGGTATAAAATTTTTCAGATAACTTCCAGTCGTTGGTAATTTTTTATTAGAAATGATGTTTCCAATACAGGCTAAAACTTTGTTCATCTGTATTAAATACGTTTTACCTACCATTCTCAGAATATTTAAAAGATCTGCAATATCACCTTTTATACTTTTCTTTTTTGGAGATTTAGTAAACTGTTTTATGCCAATTTATTTTATTTTGGACAGGCTTTCTGGAATCTTTGGAAATGATAGATCAGTTTGCATTTTATATTCTACTGTTTAACACCCCCACCCCTCTTCCTTTAGAGTAGATTCCAATCCATTTTTTAAAATTCATGGTAGATGTTAGCTACAAAACAGTGGGTCTGACTTGAAAATAAAACAAATGACTCTTACAATCTAAGAAATGAGAGACATAAATATGGCTTATTTCATTCTCCAATTATAAATCCAATGTTAAGTTTTCCACTGTTTTTGAATAGCCCTCAAGGATTCCCCATCAAATTCCCTTTTCCTATGTTTACTTATAATTCAGCACCACTGTGATTTGACTGTGTATTCCAAAATAGATCCCTGTATTACTTCAACACACTTATTTTTTTGCAAGTAATAAACATCAACTCAGAAAACATACCTCAAGAAAACAAAACTTTTAATTTCAAGATAGGAGTAATAAATTTACAAAATTGCAAGAAGAGTACAGAGTTCCCATATAACTTCATTCACTTTCTTCTATGTTAACAGCTATATAGTACATAGTACACTAATCAAACATAAGAAATTATCCTTGGTACCATGCTTTTAACTTCTATGGATCTCATTTTTATTTTTCCTCCCCCTTTTTGTTTTCACCATTGTCTTTTTCTGAATCAACTAGATGGCAGTGGGTTTTGGTCACGTTTTTTTTATTTTCCAAATGACATTTGGTCACATGTCATTGAGTCCCTGGATGGTAAAAACACATTTGGCTGCTAACCGACAGGTTGAAGGTTAGTCTACACAGAAAGTGGAAGAAAGGCCTGGTAATCAACTACTAAAACACAGTCTTGGGAACCCTTTGGAGCACAGTTCTACCACAGGAGTTGGACTCAGCTTGATTGTAACTGAACTGCCAAGACTCCTTCAGTCAGTTCTCCAGTCTTTTCTTATCTTCTATGACCTGGAAACTTTTGAAGAGCAATGGTCAGTTATTTTACATAATGGTTCCCAGTATGGATTTGTATGTGTTTATCATGTTGAGCTGCGTTATACTTTATTGGGAGAATGTCATAAAAGCGAAACACCTTGTACTGTGGAACTCATGATGTTGTCATGTATCATCACTGGGGCCATTAACCTTGATTACTTGGATACGGTAGTCTCTGACCGGTTTCATTGCTGTCAACTCCCTATTTTTCCCCCTTTGAAATGAATAGCTATGTATTTGTGGAGAGATCTTTGAAGAATTTGTAAATATTCTTTTTATGCTTAAAACTTTTTCTGCTAATTTTAACATCCATTAGTGGATCTTTTCAGCAGAAATGATTTCTGTGGTGTTTTAACGGTGACTTTCTATGTTTTCCCACGGGAATTCTACTGTAGAAAGAGTTGTCCTTTCTCTATCACCCCTTTACTTAGTGGATCATTTATCAGTATGAACTCAAGGAGGCCTATTTTATTCTTTGAGTTATAAAATTTTAATATTATTTATTTTGGCGCTTACAGTTTTTCAGCTACATTGCCCAGTGCAACCATCTAAGGTTGGTCCCTGTGCTTTCTAAACAGGTCTCATCTCTCACCTCCTTCCCTACTTTGAAATATTTTCTTATTTCTTGCACCATAAGAAGTTCCAGGATCACCTTCTATTTTCCCTGCACAAGATAGATAACAGACCATTTTTCTAAGAAGCCTTGATTTTTTCTTATTGGAGAAGGGTACTTAGAAAGCAAGATCTGATTATTGGAGTGCTCATTGATAATTGAGTTGTTAGCTTTCAGATTTCATCAGATAGTTAGGAAATATGTGTCTATTTATGTCTGTATGTCTGTATATATATGTACATACATATTTATATTTATTTTGTAGCTATCTGTCTGTGTTAACATATACAAATTTACAACAATGAGTTTATACTGATACCTCTGACTCCAGACCAGCATTGGGGGATTTCCCCTTACCTTGCCTCGACTCCACTCACCTCCACTCCACTTCAGTCGATGCCGACCTATAGCAGCCCTATAACTGTTAACAGGAGTAGAAAGCTCTATTGTTCTCCAGAGGAGCCACGGTGGTTTCGAAATGCCTACCTTGCAGATCACAGCCCATTTCACAACCACTAGGACTCCGGGGCTTTAGGATTTATTCGAGCCTTCTGCAATTATTTATTTGGAACTTTGTTTTCTGGTGATGAGAAAGCTGGTCCTCATAATCTAGAGTACTTTTGCCCTTTGGTCAAGCCCTAATATACATAAAAGAAGCCCTGATAGCACATAGTTCATGTGCCCAGCTGCTAACCAAAAGGTTGGTAGTTTGAACCCACATAGTAGGTCCTTGGTAGAAAGACTTACCTAGTGATCTGCTTCCAAAAAGATTGAAACCTAGAAAACTTTACAGGGAAGTTCTACTATGTGACAAATGGGGTCACTATGAGTCCAAATTGACCTGAGGAGGCCTAACAGCAACAAACATACATCAAAAGGAATTTCACAATTACTGACCCTTCCCCTGTGTAAAACAAATTTACTTAAATGAATACGATGTTTGTGTACCGTTCGTTTTGCTCTTGGTCTCAGTGTATCCGGTCAGAATACTATGTTCCAAAGTTACATAGATCAGCTCCGCTCCCTACATTATGTTATTACTTCATTCACATGGTCTGCAATCCATCTTAGATTCACCAACATTCTGGTTGCATTTTTCTGAAATGATACTTAATTAAGAGTATTAATAATATTTAATTAAATGCTTACATTTAGGTAAAGGAACATTCATTCATAAAGTAACAGTCCTCTCTTTCCTGGAAAACTCTCCCTTTCTTTGTGGTGCCGTGATTGGGAGCAGCAACATAAAAATTAAATGCACTGTATAACGGAGCCCATGATTTTGATTATCACTGGTGACAAATGCCTGGAATTGTGCACCCAACACGACAGTTCCTTACAAAACAGTTCACTGCTTCATAATCCATTCATGCTGTCCTTTTGTATTCAATTCACCTCCCACTACCTGTGGAAATCACAAAACTGTTTTCAATTTCTATACTGTTGCTTTTTCCAGAATGTCATTAATATTTAGCCTTTGGGGCCTACCTTCTTTTGTTTAGAAAAATATATTTAACATGCATTGGTTAATCAAAACTGTGTTCCTTTTTATTGTAGAGTATTATTCCAGGTGTCCATGGGTGGCAGACATGGCTTGCACTTGACTATTAACATTGAAAGGTTGGTCGTTCAAATTCATACCATGGAAGACAGACCTGGTGTTCTGCTTCCATAAAGAGTAAGCCATAAAGAGTAAGCAAATGTGGTGAAGAAAGCTGATGGTGCCCGGCTATCAAAAGATATAGCGTCTGGGGTCTTAAAAGCTTGAAGGTAAACAAGCGGCCA
>NW_022106189.1:13936436-13942887 GCF_000313985.2 Echinops telfairi | reverse complement strand
AAAAGAAAAACAACAACAACAAAAAAAAACACCAAAAAAAACAAAAAAAAAATATCCCAAAGAAATTCAAATTGACAAAAAAAAAAGAGTAAGCCAAGATCTGCTATGGAGTTCAGATCTATTTTGTAACACAAGAAATTGCCACGAATCAGAATGGACTCAATGATAATAGGTTCTGATGTTCCGTTAAATGGATGTATCACAATTTATTTATCTGTTTGTTAGTTAGAAGGCCACCTAGGCTGTTTCTAGTTTTGGGTAATTACAAAGACGTTGCTTTGAATATTTGTATATGGGCTTTATGTGACTGCCTTAGTATCAGAAACAGGAGCAGCAAGCCTGTCGCAATAACTGGAGACAACTTGAAGTTTCTTCTTTCAGTGGCGTTGTTGTGACCAGCACATGGAACTCTTGCTTCCCTGAGGACATATCTGCATTAGGACCAAATATTTATGTTCTCAAATAACTTCACACAGCCCCAGAGACTGAGTCTCACATGTGGAGCAGAGAGCAGTACTGCTTGACACAGAAAGTATCCTCAAAATGCAACTGGTAGACCAGCAGTTCTCAACCTGTGGTCTGAAACCTCTTTGGGGGGTCGAACGGCCCTTTCACATGGGTTGCCTGATTCATAACCATAGAAAAATTACAGTTAAGAAGCAGCAACGAAAATAATTTTATGGTTGGGGGTGGTCACCACACATGAGGAACTGTATTAAAGGGTCACGTCATTTGGAAGGTTGAGAACCATTGGTTTATAATGAACAAGTAGAAAGGGCAGTGTTTCTGAGGTAGCACATTGGGAAGAACCAGAAATCAGGTAATTCTTCCTCTTCTTCTATTATATCCAAGGCTTCCCTGAATCCCACATCACTTTTTTCTATATGCTCTGTTAGCCCACTTATTGAAGCTACCATCTTAATAGTTCAATAACCTCATCATTTCTCTGCCCTTCACTAATCTTGCTGTTCTCTGATCATTCTCTATACCAAAATCACAAAGAGCCTTCAAAAACTTGAATATGTCACACTTCTTGGAACAATTTCGAAATTCCCCATTGATCCTAGGCTACATTCCAAGCCATTCAACAAAGCCTAAAAAGATGACATACCTCTCCTTCTCCTCACCGGAGTCACCCAGACTTGCCAGTCCCATACCAGACTGATCCACTCTCAAGGTATTTGCATATTCTCTTCACCCTGCTAATGTGCTAGTAAAGCTTCCTTCTGAGTCTCTACCATTTCTCACTAGCTTTGAAACTTCCTGGAATCATAATATAATTATTACCTCTCCTCTATTCTTTCCTGGGAAATTTTCCCTGAGCTTTTCCTGTTTTTGTAAAAGAAGGTAGATACATAGAAGAAATAAAATATAGCAATTAAGCCAAGGTTGCAAGGTGGCATGGAGACACCAGAGTATATAGTACAGTTGGCAAGCAAAAAGCTTGCCTATGAAGTCCATTTTTCTGAAATTAAATGAAAATTCTTGGCTTAGATACACAGGCTGGTTTCTTTGCTTCTCTGAAATCATTCTGATGTGAGCTCCTCATAAGCATTCAGACAGATGGATGATGATCTTGGGCATAAGGTCCCAAGTTCATTCGTCCTACTTCCACCTTTTTGAGTCCTGATAGTGTAGTGATTATGGATTATACTGCTACTACCAGTGGCTCTATGGGAGAAAGAGAAGGCTTTCTATTCCCATTACAAGTTACAGTCTCAGAAACCCACAGAAGAAGTTCTACCTTGACCCATAGGGCATCTGGAGTCAGAATTGACACCATAGCAGTAAGGCCCATTTTTAAGAAAATTCAGCACCCCCCTGGTAGTGGAAACCTTTGATACTATACTCCATTGTCTTGGATAAAGTGTAGGTATCTGCTTTTGCAACTTCCCCTGTATCATTCCAGGGGGCAGTGTCACCTGCTTTGGGAAACACTGGCCTAGGGGGAATACCGAGTCTTCTTCCACACCCTCAATGTGTGGCTGGTTATCTAAGAGATAGATTGATTGAGTGGGGGCTGCCTACTGGTACAGTATTTCTCTCCCTCTGTAAGCTTTCTCCTCTCTTTCCATGTGCTTCCACTCCTCTTTTCTACCCTTCTCTTCAACTCTACTCTTTCCACTTTCCTTTCCTCCCTCCACTCCTTCTTTTCCTCTTTCCATTTTGATTCTTTAATTCATTTTAGGCAAAGTTCCACAAGATGTAAACCTGAAGATAAGATCTTTCCCAAATCACAAGGTGAATTTAGACACAATCTTTAGTATTTCCTCAACAGACACTTCTCTCCAGGCCTTGGCATTGTCCTTCTCCCTTGTTGAAATTCTCAAACCTTTCTATGCAGATTCACTGTGAGAGCCCATAGATGGTATGCTGGTTTCAGATATCTTACATCACCTTCCTATGTTAGGTAGGAAGAAACAGGGAGAAGAGGTTATCCCTCCACATGCCTGAAAGCCCCCTACAAGAGGTTCGAGGAGAACCAGGCAAGACTTAGCCAGCTATAAAGACTATTGGGTATGCACCAATTCAAGCCCAAGTCAGATTGGTAGTTCACCTGGGCAGGTCAAACTAGGCCCAGGTGGGCTTAATTCAGCCAAGGTCAACCAATACCTTCGACCATGCCTCCCAGGCACAGGCATCAAATACCTGGACAGTAGACCACCCCTTCCCTCTTCTTTGGCCTTCAGCTCGCAGAGCTGCAGTCTCTGGCCTCAGGCTACCACGAGTGGGTGTGCAGTCTCACAAGGTTGCCGTTTTTTTTTTTAGTGACTAGAAAATCTGAAACTTCTTCCATCCTTTATAAAAACCCACTTGGATCAAAAACCAGGCTTTGGCATGAATTCTTTCTCATGTAAAGCCAAGAACCGAGTTACTTCCCACCCAAGAATCTAACACCTTGTTCTTTTACCCTTGTATTGGTTTGCTTGAATTGCTGTGGCAATGTGCCACAAATTGGGTAACTTGAAATATTAGAAATGTGTGGCTAGTCAATACCATTGGGTACCATTGTCTTGTCTCCTCCACCCCTTGAAAGTAGCTATCAAAACTGGGTTCACTTTGTCTCTGTGCCTGCTTTTCACAAATCCAACCAACCAACCACTAACTAACTAATCTGTTTCCATAAAGTTGATTTCTACTCATGGGGAACCCATGTGTGTCAGAGTAGAACTGTGTTCCATTTGATATCCAAGGCTTAGTGTTTTTTTTTTTTTAAGATATATTTTTTAGACACTGGTGGGGCATCTGTGAGTCAGAATTGACTCAGTGGCAACTGGTTTGATTTTTTCTTTTTTTTTTGGTTTCGACTTGTAAGAGTGCCTGTAGCTGGTGAATATGTTTAACACATTTGGCTACTAACAGAGCAATTGGAGATGGAAATCCACCCAGAGGCACTTTGGAATAAAGGCCTACTGATTTACTTCTAAAAAAATTAATCTGGTGGATTCAAACTGCTGACCTTATGGCTCACAGCCCACCTACTGTGCCACCATCATCACAAGACACCATCTGCTAAATAATGAATACACCTTTAAAGTAGAGGGTGGAGTAGCCCAAGTGCTTGATGGGTATGGGCCGGCCTCAGGTTTCACTATTCCCTGGTGCCCATCCTGACATTTAGAGGGGGAAGCAGCGCTGACTGTGGGCTCCCTGGCCTCGTCTCTTCCCGCTAAGCAAGTTCAATGGTCTCGGCTTAATCTTCCAGCCCGTGAGTTGCAAGAATACACATGTGCTCCTGTGAAAGGCGAAATCAGAGCCAGGCAGGACCTCCCCTGAGAAAGCTGCCTATAAATTGTAAAACCCTTAAATGAATCGCTTAGAGGCACAGGCTTGCCTTGGGTTAGGGTTAATTGGGTCTGGTACAAAGAGTTTTATGTTCATAACTTACTGTCCATCTAGCCTCTTCCTGTTTTTTTTTAAGTTATTTTGCTCCGGGGCAAATTTGTATTTGCTTCTCTGACAATGATCAGTTTGAAGCTGAACTCTTTCAGCTGTTGGGAACTTGTAACCTACTCAATACCAACCAGATTTTCGCTCAGTGTTTCATCCATTTCAGATGGGTCGAAATGGAGCTTGAGGCTGTTTGGGTGAGTATTTTATCTTTTAATTCCTCTCTATGCAGAAAACAGCTTCGAAATAGTTATTTTGTTTGCTCATTAAAGTCCTCAAAGAAATTTTCCCCCTTTCTTTTCTGACAGTTCACCATTTTAAGCCCTCACTGAATATTATTCAAGTTGCTGTTTTAAAGAGAGGTCCAACATTCTCAATAATTGTCCAGTGAAATGGTATATACCTTGAAGAGGGTCCCAACTTCCATTTTTCAGTGTTCATTTAGAAGCTGAGCTCAGTGGCTAAGAACTCAGACTCTGTTCAGCCAGACCTGAGACCAAAGCCCCCCTCTAGCTTACTAGTTCTGTGAACTTGAAATAAGGCATTTAACCTCACAGAGCCTTAGTTTCCCATCTGCTGATGGCGATCATGATGCTATCACTAACGAGCCATGGATTGTGTGTAGATTCAATAAGATGATCTGGATAAAGTCCTACGATATGCCTAATCTACACTAATTATTAAAACTCTAAAGAACACTAATTATATCACAGACTACTCACTAACATAGTATTTAAGAACAGAGGTCTGTAGCCCAGACTCTTGTAGAGTTTATTTCAACTCATAGCATCTTTGCGACAGAATAGAACTGCCCCCTTCTATTTCCTTGGCTGTAATCTTCATGGAAGCAGATACCAGATCTTTCTCTGGTGGAGTTATTGCTTGGTTTTAGGCTGCCAACCTTTTGGCTAACGGTGAAGTACTTAATTATTTGCACCAACAGGCTTCCTTATAGCCATATTTCCGGGGTTCTAATCCAACCTCAGACTTGGGTAAATTAGTTAAATTCCTCCATTTCATGAATTATCAAATGGAAATCATCATTGCACTGCCACATTAGATTATTATGAGTTTTAAGTGAGTTGATATGTGGGGAATACTTAGAGCCAATACTCATGTCAATCCTATGTACAATAGAACTAAACATGTCTATTGTTATGTTTGAGCCCATCTTTGCAACCTCTATGTCAATTTATATCTTTGACAATCTTTTTAATGTCCCTGGAAGAAAAAATTGAAGCATCTCTGGCCCCGACTTTCCTCTGCTTCCTAGAGAGGGCTTGGGGTGGGGACTGGCAAGGTTTTTATTTCTTTGTTAAGGGTCATTTGGATATTTAGAGCATCATTTATGGGTCATATGAAATTATCAACTTGAAATTTAGCTTGCTGTATTTTAGGTAACTCATGCCTGATAAGGTAACTCGCGTCTGATAAGATGGTTGGAACTGCTTCTCTTTGGTGAGGCACGTGATGTTCGCTGGGATTGATGATTTCCAAGTCTTATCCAGCCCACTGGCTGGACATTCCCTACCCCAGCTCTAGGAGATACCTTGTATCATTTCAATGATGTCCTCGGTGTTCTCAGGGAAAAGAGCATTTGTTCTTTGTAAACCAAAAGGCCTGATGAGGGCAATCTTCAACACAAGAGTATTGTGTTTGGTTGGATTGTCTTCACTTACTTCACCTAGAGAGGTTGTGAGTACTCAGTTAACATGCGTTTAATGAATGATGTGCCCAGCCTTGCCATGCATGTGAGCTCCAATAAGCATAGAATAAAGCAAAACTTAATTGTAGAAGAAAATGTTCAGAATTTTTTCTACCCAAAATACTATGGCTGAAAGGTTTTTTCCCCCTCACTCAAGTTAAACCAAACCCACAGGGAGGGTATTGTTTATATCTCCAAAGAAAAGGGAGAGAGGGACCAGACTTCAACTTGGTACACCAAGCCTTGAGGGTAGCCTCCCAGCATGAGGCAGTGAACTACCAGAGCGATCTCTGGGCAGGCTATCCTGATCCTTTCCACAGAAGATTGCACTACAGAGGACAGCCCTGGGAGAGTGGCAGGTCTACCTAGACCACATGGGACCAAACTAAGAAGGAAAGAGAGAGAGAGAGAGAGTAGACAGCATCTTGGTCCACCCAAGGATGACACTCTCGCTCAGAGCAGCCAAGATACAGAGAGGACTGTAGGGCCATCCCCACCATGAGACATGATATAATTTCACTGACCCCCAGCACTGCATGGGACAGCACTGGAGACACAGTGTGGAAATTGTGCAAAGTCTGACCCCATCACACCAGAGTGAAACATGAAGGCAGTGCATCAGAGCAGCTAGGCAGGGCAAAGCAATGAAGTCCCCGAGGAATCCCAATAATAGACTTCAGACTCAGCGGGCAGGGCTTGGCACCTCATCAGATTCAATCAGAAAACATACATAAGGGTCAGCAGACAGAACTGAAAATATTCAAAGGCCCTTTCTTCTTCTTCTTCTTCTTCTTCTTCTTCTTCTTCTTCTTCTTCTTCTTCTTCTTCTTCTTCTTCTTCTTCTTCTTCTTCTTC
>NW_022106189.1:13871100-13936336 GCF_000313985.2 Echinops telfairi | reverse complement strand
TCATGTCTATCTATATAAGATAGGCAAGATTAAACACTCCCGAGGAGAAAATGGTTCTGAGGGGACAGGGGAGAATGGGAAGTTGGGGAAAGGGAGGGAGGAGCCAAAGGGACAAGGGAACAACAAGAGATCTAGAATTGATGGCAAGGAGGGTGCAGAATTCCTGGTGGGGTTTGATCAAAGGCAATGTAGCCAAGAGGAATTACTGAGAGCCAAATGAAGATTGAACATGATAGTGGAACAGGAGGAAAGGAAATAGAGGAAAGATCTAGGAGGCAAAATACATTTATAGTGGTATAAATATAGGGGTGTAAATATGTAAATATATTAGCATATAATAATAAGAATATAAGGCTATGTACATATATTTATATGTTAAGTATTAAGGAAGCAGATGGACATTGGGCCTGTCAAGTACTCCCTCAATGCAAGAACTGTTTGTTCTATTAACCTGGAATTCTGTCACGCTCAACTTCCCAACACAATCGCTGAAGACAAAATGGGAGCATAAGCAACTGTGATGAAGGAAGCTTATGGTAGCTAGCTATTCGAAGATACAGCATCCGGAGTCTTAAAGGTTTGACATTAAACAAGTGGCCATCTAGTAGGGAAGCATCAAAGCCCACATGGAAAAAGCACACCAGCCTGTGTGAACATGAAATATCAATAGGATCATGTATCAGGCATCAGGAGACCCAAAACCATCATACTGATGTGAACGAGTGGGGTCAGAGTGGAGGCCCAAAGCCCATCTGTAGGCAATTGGACATACCCTCACAGAAAGCTACAAGGAAGGAATAAGTCAGCCAGAGTGCAGAATAGCACCAACAAAACACACAACATGCCTATAGTTCTTCAATGCTTTCGCTCCCCACTATCATTACCTTAGTTCTACTTTATAAACCCAGATGCACTGGAATATGTACACTGATACAGATAAGAGCTCTCGACACATGGAATCCAGGACAGAAATCCCCCATGTACAATAATGAGAGTAGCAATACCATGAGGGTAGGGAGGAAGGTGGAGGGAGAAGGGAGAGAAAGGAGTAACTAATCAAAAGGATTGATATATAACCCCTTCACCTGGGGTGGCAAACAACAGAAATGAGGATGAAGGAAGACAGCAAATGGTGTAAGATATGAAAACAATAATTTATAATTTATCAAGGGTTCATGAGGGTGGGGAAGGAGGGATAAAAGAAGAGCTGATAGCAATGTCATTGTGTGATGTTGGGTAGAACACTCACTTTCCCTCTGAGGAATCTGGATTTCACTCCTTCCTGGTCTCAGAACCATGTTCAAGTTCCAAAATTCTGCCCAGATATCTGAAACTAGATTCTCTGGGCCCCTCATTTACCATCTTTCCTCTAGTTCCTAAATGCTTCCTCCCCTGCTACTATCATGATCCCAATTCTACCTTGCAAGTCTGGCTAGACCAGAGGATGTACACTGGTACAGATAGGAACTGGAAACATGGGGAATCCAGGGCAGATGATCCCTTCAGGATGAATGGTGATACTGGGAGGGTGGAGGGAGGGTGGGTTGGAAAGGGGGAACCAATTACAAGGATCTACATATAACCTCCTCCCTGGGGGACAGACAACAGAAAAGTGGGTGAAGGGAGACATCCGACAGTGCAAGATATGACAAAATAATAATTTATAAATTATCAAGGGTTCATGAGGGAGGGGGTAGCAGGGAGGGAGGGGGAAAACTGAAGAGCTGATGCCAGGGACTTAGGTGGAGAGCAATGTTTTGAGATGATGAGGGCAATGAATGTACGAATGTGCTTTACACAATTGATGTATGTATGGATTGTGATAAGAGTTGTATGGGCCCCTAATAAAATGATTTTAAAATAAATAAAAGCTCCTCCAACTTCTTGCCTCATCCTCAATGGGCTCAGCCCCCAATAACTTCAAGGTTTTCGACATAAGATCAAGAGAAATAAAATGCAATCAGGAGCAGTCTATTAAGCTTACAGCAGACTTACTTTCTATTTAGGTTCCTCTTTTTCCCCGTCTTACCCCTAAGAGGAAAATTATCAAAATCTGAATTTTCTAAGGTTCCAAAGCATCATTAAGGGAGAGAAAGGGGGAACTGATAGCAAGGATCAATGTGTAAACCTCCCACCCATGGAGAGAAACAAAAGAAATGTGAATGAAGGGAGACAGCAGATGGTGTAAGATATTAACAAAATAATAATTCATAATTTATCAAGGGATTACTTATCCTTTAGCCTTTCCCAACATGCTTAGTGCATGTCGACCAGTAGAACACTATTTTTCTGTTCTCACTGGACCAAGAAGTTCTTTGGTGTGGGACACTAGCTTTTCTTGTAAAGTGGACATATTTTGACTTAAAAGCCAGCAACACAGATTCTTAAGACCTGTTACTTAAGTAATGGGAAGAGACACTGGAACTAGTGAATTGTTTATCTATAGCCCTATGCAATGTTTTTCTACTATTTTTAAGCTTTCTGCTCCTTCCCTTCCCCAATTTCACCTTTCCCCCACTTCAGCTCCCGAAGCCCAGCTCCTTAGTCACTTCAGCTATTTCAGTTTGGGGTTGAACGGTCTAGACAGGAACCAAAAAATGTACAGTCTGCATACTGACCCCCCCCTCCCCCCCCCTCCACCATGCTCACAGTCATTCCAGAAAGAACAAAGGGACAGAGGGTTGATTGAGAGGGGAACTGCAATTCAATGGATTCATCTAAATTCAATTGGTAAAATACAGGGGCAGCGAAAAATCAGATGGCCCTTCATGATAAGGATTGACACAGAATCTGCAACAATGGGCTCAAACATAAGAACAATGTGACGGTGGCACAGGACCAGGTCATATTTTGTTCTGTTGTATGTAGTGTTGCTATGATTTAAAGGCACATAATACCAACAATCATATCTTTAGAAGTTCATCCCCTGGACAAATTTCTTGGCCTTTTTCTATCTTCAAAACTCTGGAACCAAAGCCAATCCTTAGCTAACTTAACGGGAGCACGGTCTGATGTTGGTGGCCCTCTTTAGCTCTTGACATAGTTCTTGAACGGCAGCAGAACATTATCAGAGATAGTGCCAGAGGTTGGGTCCTTTGGGTTGGAAGGCACTTGAAATGTGTTGGACATGGATCTGCTTTCTCAAAGTACAATCAACCACGGTGGGTGATGTGGATGGAGTAGGTGCCTCGGCATGGAGTCCTTGTTATCTTTATTTGCTAATGGGGCACACTTCAAGGTAAAAAACAGCTGCAAAAATCTAATGTTTGGTAGTTGGAGTGTGTGAAGCAAGAATGTAGGAAAATTGGAAGTCTTCACAAATTAAGTGGAATTCCTAAAGATCTATATCCTAGGAGGTAGAGAGGTGAAATGGATTGGTATTGGCCATTTTGAATCAGAAAATCATGTACTTTACTCTGCTAAGAATAGCACAATCAAGAGGAAAGGTTTTGCATTCAAATTCATAAATAACATTGCAAAATATATCTTGAAGTTTGATGCTGTCTGTTGTAGGATTGTATCGATCTGCCTTCAAGGAAAGTCAATCAATAGAACTATTATTCAAATTATACATGAACCACCAAAGGTAGTGATAAAGAAATTTGAATAATACTACCAAAATCTTCAGTCAAAAATTGACCAAACATGCACTCACGATGCATTGATAATTGTTGGTGATTGGAATACAAAAATTGGAAACAAAGAGGAAGAACAACAGTTGTAAAATATGGTTTTTGGGATAAAAACAAAAATGAAGATTGCATGATAGAATTTTAAAGTCAACTACTTGTTCATAGCAAATACCCTTTTGAAACAATACCAATGTTGACTATACATATAGGTTTCTCCATACGGTATACACAAAAATCAAGTTAACTATATTTGTGGGAAGAAACAATGGGGAAGCTCAATTTAAGCAGCTAAAACCGGGCCAGGGGCTGACTGTGGTACAGATCATCAATTGCTCATATGTAATTACAGAGTGAAGGTGAAGAAAATTTAACAAATTTGAGAGAGCCAAAATACAACCTGAAGTCCATCCCACCCAAATTTAGAGAACATCTCAAGAACAGTTTTGCTGCATTGAAAAATAATTGCAGAAGACATGATGAGCTATGGGAGGTTATTAAGAACATCATTAATGCAGAAAGCAAAAAGTCATTAAAAACACAAAAAAGAAAGTAAAGGTCAAAATGGATGCCAGAAGAGACTCTGAAACTTGCTCCTAATCATAGAGTACCTAAAGCAAATGGAAGAAATTGTGAAGCAAAGAGCTGAATGGAAAGTTTTTAACAGCAGGTCCAGAAGACAAAGTCAAATGTTAAAATGAAACACACAGAGACCTAGATCATGAAAATCAAACGGGATTAACATGCTCAGCGTATCTTAAACTGAGAGAACTCAAGAGAAATGCAAGCCTCGAGTTACAATCTTGAGAGAGTCTCTGGGCAAACTATTGAATGATGCTACAAGCATCAAAAGAGGATGAAAAGAATGCACAGTCACTGTACCAAAATACCTAGTGACCATTCAACTATTTCAGGAGATACCATCCGAGCGAGAACCAATGGCCCTGAAGGAAAAAGTTTCAAGATGCACTGAAGTCATTAGCCAAAAACAAGACTCCAAGAATTGATGGTTTACCAATTACGATGTTTCAACAAGCTGATGAAGCACTGGAAGCATTCACTCGTCTATGTCGGGAAATTTTGAAGATAGCGACTTACCAACTAATTGGAAGAGATCCGTATGTGCACCCATTCCAAATAAAAGTGACCCAATGGATTTTTAAAAGTATACAACATCCTTGATATCAAATGCAAGTTACATTTTTATGAAAATCCGCTGCAAATGGTTGCAGCAATACATTGACAGGGAGCTGTCAGTTCAGACCCGATTCAGAAGAGAATTTGGAACAAGGGATATCATTGTTGATGCCAGATGGATCTTGGCTCAAAGTATCAGCAAGATGTTTACTTGTGTTTTGTTGACTATTCAAAGGCATTAGACTCTGTGGACTATAACAAACTAGATAGCCTTGAGAAGAATTAGAATTCCAGAACACTTCATTGTGCTCATGTGGAACTTGTATATGGACCAAGGGAAACAGAACAAAGGAATACTGGATAGTTTTAAATCAGGAAAAGTGTGCAGCAGCTTTGTGTCCTCTGACCATACTTATTTGATCTGTGTGCTGAGCAAATCAGGGAAGCTTAATTACACGAAGAAGAATGTAGTATACACATTGGAGGAAGGCTTATTAACAGCATGCTATTTGCAGATGACACAATCTTGCTTCTTAAAAGTGAGGAAGATTTAAGGGTAGGAGGAGAGTAGGGGAGGAAGGGGGAACCAATGGCAATGATCGACACATAACCCTAAACCCCTCTACAGGGGAAAGAACAACAGAAAACATGGGGGAAGGGAAACAGTGGTTGGTGTGAGAGATGAAAATAATGTACAATCTATGGGGGGGAGGTATGAGGTGGGGGAACAGGGAGCAAAAAAGCTGGTACCAAGGGCTCAATAGAAAGTAAATGTCTAAAAGAGAATGAGAGCAACATATGTACAAACATGCCTGATTCAACTGATGTATGGATTGTGATAAGAGTTGTACGAGCCCCCAATAAAATGATTTTTTTTTTTAAGTGAGGAAGATTTGAAGCACTTTCTGATGAAGATCAAGAATTTCAGCCTCTAGTACAGATTGCGGCTCCATGTAAAGAAGATCAAAATCTTCACAACTAAACCAAGAGTTAACACATCCTGAGAAATAGAGAAAAGGTTAACATTGTCAAGAATATTGTTTTGATTGGATCCACATTCAATGCTCATGGAAGCAGTAGTCAAGAGATCAAAATGTACATTGCATTGGGTAAATGTGCTGCACAAGTCTTCTTTAAAGTGTTGAAAAGCAAGGGGGTTATTTTGCCCTAATGTTCGCCTGACCCAAACCATGGTATTTTCTACTGCCTCGTGTGAAATGTGGACATTGACTAAGGCAGACTGAAGAAGAACGGATGCACTTAAACTGTGGTGCTGTTGAAGAAAACGGAAAGTACCATGGACAAACTAATTTGTTTTGGAAAAAGTATGACCAGAGTGCTCCTTAGAATCAAGGGTAGCAAGACGTCATTTTACATACTTTGGACATTTTTTCAGGAGATACCTCTCCTTGGATCAGACTATCGTGCCTGGTAAAGTTGAGGGGCAAAGAACTAGAAGAAGGTCCTCCAAGAAATGATGGACGCTGGGGTTGCAACAATGCGCTCAGCAAAGCAACAATTGTGAAGGTGGTGCAGGACCAGACAGCGTTTCATTCTGTTGTGCTTGGGGTCGCTACATGGTGGAACTGGCTTAATGGCACCTAACAACGACATACTTCTTGTCATATACAAACACACATACAAGTACGATTTAACTGAAGCTACATAGACCCAGTGCATGAAACCTCAATGGCATAACCCTATAAACATGTTGGCTGATCACACCCTCCTCATAGTATATGTGAACTGATCTAGGTGTGTACTTCTGTCAGTGAGGACAAACAACACAAGCACATTTATCATATACATGCAATTCAAGATTTTGCTACATCCTGACTGCTAACGTCCATGGGCCAAAATGAGTCAGGTATTCATACCCCAAATCAAAGACAAGGCTGACTACTCCTCCCATAAAATAAGGAAAGAATAAATATTTCTTGGGAAGCAAAAGAATAACAAACATTTAATCTACCACAAATTCCACCAATCCCCACTGTGCTTCTATAAGTATCTCTGAAAAGCTTAAACATGATGTCTTTTAGGATTCACACAGATAGGAGAAGGTCACTGTTTCTTGAACCTCAATCAGTTTTAAGGAAGCCCCTCTATACTTCCTCAGGTATGCCTCCCCCCCCCAGAGTTTTTATGCAGCTGTTAATATTTTCCTACCTTTGCAGGTACAAGGGGGCTTCAAGAAGTTTGTGGGAAAATTCTATTTTTATTCCATGAACTTTTTGAGTCCCTTCGTAGACATTTCATATCTCTTGTTAAATTGAGAATGTCACATGAGAAAAACCTGTGCTTCTACTTCTTTTGTATTTTGGAAAGCTTTTTGGTGCCGTTAAGTATGTTGGCCATTTAATAGCTACTCGAAAGCATCCTCAATCGCCCTTCTGCTTTCACTGCCATATGCTAAGAGCCCAATCTTGTGTTCCTGAAGAATCCATGGGTGAGCTAAATGATTAACTTGCTCAGTTGCTAATCAAAAGGTTGCCTGAGAACTAGTCATTCAAACTACTCCTGGAATACTAGCCACTGAAATCCCAATGGAACACAATTGCTTTGACACATGTGGAGTTGCCATGCGTTGGAATCCATGTAATCACAACTGGTTTGTGTGCTCCTGTTGCATCCCGTGTGTCCTTCTACATTGGAGTCTATCAGCCAGTTATCATCACTCTAGAGTCATCTCACTGTGAGATAAGTGTTTCTAAAATTTCTTGGGTGTTTGAAAAAATTCCAGTTCCTGGGCCTCACTTAAGGGTCAAATGCAAAACTTCCCCCACACACACATTTTATTTTGATTTGAGTAGAAGTTTACAGAGCAAATTGACTTAAACAGCTTTCAATTCAACAATTCATACACATGGTTTTCAATATTTATTGCAACACTTACAATGTAGAAGCACTCTTCCCAGTTTTCCCCTGTGCTTATAATTTCCAATCCTCCTCCTTCCCTATCGCTTCCTGTCTTCTGAGCTTTAATCCTGGGCAAAGGCTGATCTTTTATCTTGTATGGTTGATTGTACAAAGACGTGTACAGCCTTGGGGTTATTGTTCATATTATGGGTCTGCCTGTTGTTTGCCTGGAAGTTGAGCCTTAGGGGTAAGTTCAGTTTCAGGCCTGGAAGGTGACTATAGGACATAGTCTTGAGGGGCACTCCCAGTCTATCAGATCAGTGGATCTTCTCTCTCTCTCTCCCTTATCTTTTAATGCAAATATAAAACATTTGAAAGTTATTATACATGGTGTCAGTCAGCTAGAATGCCTACTGTAGCACCAATAAGGGCCTTCAGAGCACCCAACTTTGGCAGATACTACATTAGTTCCTGGTTGTACATTAGTTCCTGGTTGTGGCAAGTTCCAGGTAGTTAGAATGGGGTGTGATATAGAAGGAGTTTGGCATCTATTAACCTATTTAAAAACCAAACCCACTGCTACCTAGTAGATTCCAATCCACAGTGACCCTAGTGGACAAAATAGAACGTTCCCTGTGGGATTTAATGTCTATTAATCTTTGGAGGAGCAGAGAACCTAATCTTCCCCTCATGGAGTGGTTGGTGGGGTTGAAATCCCGACCATGCAGTCAGTAGCCCAATATTTAACCCACAATATCACCTGTGATCCTCAAGCCCATGTGGGAGTATTTTAATACTTAAATAGCTATCCGATAATTTCTGCTGAAACAGTCCTAGTTCCCTTGCTCTTATTAGCCATGTTTCCAGGGAGTAAAGCTCAGGGATCTATATTTTTAGCAGTTTTCCCTATTGCTTTCACTGCACAATAAAACACTAGAGTTGAGCAGAGGAGTGTGCCAGGGGAGGAGAGGACCAGCAAAGGAGAGAAGTAGAGGAGAGTCCCAGCAGGGGAGAGCTCTAGAGGATGAGGAGGGCAACTGAGTAGCACACATTCGGTGGAGGATAATATAAAGGAGTCTGAAAGGGATATCATTAAGATTTCTGGGAAGATGGAGGTGATGTAGGATTGCCTGCAGGAAGAGCTCACTGTGTGATCACCAGATTTAAGGGTGAGGAGGCCAACTTGGGAGACTGGAACTCAAGACTGGGTCTTGCAGCCACACTCGTGGTTTTTTTTGTCAGTTCTCTCATGGAGAGTGCAACTGTGCTCATCACACACGATTCCTTTCCACAGAATCCACCCATACTTTGCCTCTGTTGTCTGTGGGGTGGAAATTCCTGGCCTCTTCCCAACACCCGCCCCCACCCAATTTGGTGGCTCACCAACATGGGGAGGTGGCCCAGGACAGTCTACCCCCTAGGGGGCATCCCACAGACACCCATGCAGACTCCTGGGGTCTCAGGATGCTGAAACACTCAGCTGATCATGGAGTACAGTTCCCCTTGGGGATCATCCCTAGCCAAAGCCCAGCTCCCTCCCCTGGTATCCAGGACATGACTAGGCTGCAGATAAATAGGCCCAGCTAGTTGGAGAGGGATCTAGCACAGGGGAGAGAGAAGTGCACCTGAAACTTGCAGCAAAGTGGGTACCAGGAGGTTGTTAGATTTGTTCCTATTTTCTTTTGAGAAAGGAAACACAAAACCCCTTATTCCACCAGAGGAAACAGAACTCAGTATTTCCAGGTTTCTGTGTGGCTTTTCTTCTACAGGCTATGCAGCCTGCAGAACCAGGCCCATGTTCCTTAGCCAGATCACCATCTGATCAGAAGCCCCCTTGTTTCTGGGGCATCCACAATTATAGCCCATGTCCACCCTAGGACCACAGGAAGGGTGTGGATAGTTCTGAATTGTGCAGGAATCCACTGTTGCAAGCACAATAATGGAAGGACTGCACTCTTCCTACGTAATATACAGGGTTGATAAAGGACTCTGGTAGATTTGCTAAAGTCCTCCTTTACTCTAACTACCATAACCTCTGGAACATGTTTCCTCCACATCAGTAACACACACTGTCCTATAAATTATAAAGTAAAATCACATCTCCCAGAGCCCTCTTCCCCAACTCATTAAAAATTACTACACTTAACGGAAGGCTTTCTATGATTAATACCCACCATCTAAAACCTACCACTGAGCAACTATACCCTAATCCTCCTACTCATCCAGTGAACACTCCCTCCTCATCTACACACAATGAGTTTTCCAGCACTTATCTGATCCTCTACTAACCTAAAGAGCCAGTCCTCCCCACTACACATCCAAGAAGACACCACCTTCAGCACAACCAAGATGTGATACAAACATCAGCTAACACCAGCAGCTACCATAAAAAATCTAGAGAAACAAAAGTGAATTGCTGATGATGACCCAAACCCATTGGTTAACACAGAAGAAGCAGCCCTTGAACTACCAGAGAAGAATACATGAGATTATTGTTTAGTGCTGTAAAAGAAATTAGGGGATGAATCCCGAAAACTAATGAAAAATTAGAGATACAAGAATCCTCACACTGAAGGGAAATCTAGGTGTTAAGGAATGACATAGCAGAAACAGAAAATGGTGAATGATCTCAGCAATAGAATGGAAGAAGTGGAAAACTAAATTGGCGATCTCGAAGATAAACAAGCAGAATTGAGCAAACAAGAGAAACAAACAAAAAGCAAATGAATCTGTGGAAAGCCTGAGAATGATGTGGATTCCATGAAGTGAAACAATATTCAAATTATTGGGGTGCCAGAACAGGAAGAAATAAATAAGCCTACAAATAAAATAGTAAGGGAATTCTTGGAAGAAAATTTCCCCAATATCAGGAAGGAGGAGACAATAACCGTTCAGGAAGCAAAAAGAACACCAATTAGATTAAACCCCCACCCCCTCCCCCAAACACATCAAAATGTATAATAGTAAAATTATACAATTCAAGGAAAAGGAGAGAATCATGAGTGCAGCTAGAGAGAAAAAAAGCAGTCACATATAAAGGTAAACAGATAAGAATAAGCTCAGACCTCTCTATGCAGGGACCATGCAGGAAATAAAGAAACAGTATATGGGGATGGGATGGGTGGGACTGATTTGTGGCATACGAGGAACTGGCTTTGCCACCACGACAATGCATCTGCTCTTGCAACCATCTCAGTGTGCCAGTTTTTGGCAAAAAACAAACAAACACATGCCTCTCTTTTTCCACACATCTTGCTCACCTGAACTTGCTTTGTGTGGCTTCTTTTTGTTTCCTCAGATGAAGAGGAACATGAAAGGGCAGCGATTTGATGACATAGAAGAGGTGAAGAAAGTAAACCAGGTAGGTGCTGTCAGCCATCGAAACAAATGAGTTTGGAAATGTTTCCAGGAATAGAATCACAGATTTGACAAGTGTATATGGAGAAGACTTTGAAGGTGATATGGTTGTTCTGTAAAAAAAAAAAAATTAAATACATAGCTTTGGGGGGAAAAAAATCTGTATTTTTTTGGGTACCCCTTTGTATAGCCACAGTTGTCCAAAAATCCTGGTACTGGTATAATGATGGCTATTCAGACCACTGATCATGACAGAAAATCCAGAATTAAAAACATCTGCATACAGACAACTGATTTTTAAAAATCATTTTATTGGGGGTTCTTACAGCTCTTATAATATTCCATACATCAATTGTATCAAGTATATTTGTACATATTTTGCCATCATCATTTCTAAAAAACATTTTCTGCTTGAGCCCTTGGTATAAGCTCCTCTTTTGTCCCCTCCCTCTCCCACCCTTCCATCTTCCGCAATTCTTGAGCAATTATATATTGTTATTATTATTTCATATCTTATACTGTCCGTGGTTTCCCTTCACCCACATTTCTTTTATTCATCCCCTTTGGGTTGGGGTAGGGTGCTATATATCCAATTTTGTGATGGGTTCCCCCTTTTTCACCCTTCCTCCTCCCTGACCATCGCTCTACCCTATGATATCGATACTCCCACTACTATTCCTGAGGGGTTTATCTTTCCTGAATTCCTTGTGTTGAAAGCTCTTATCTGAACCAATGTGTGTTCTCTAGTGTGGTAGTTACATAATCTGGTTCAATTTCAGGATTAAGAGGGAAGGGGTGGGGTTTATCCTGTCAATCTAGTGATAATCAATGAGACCTCTGTGTGGGCATGGCCTTCTCCTGAGGATTCTGGGAACTCCGGTATTTCCTCCCTGGAGGTGGGAGACACAATCTCTCTTGGTTCACTCCCTGAGAGATGCTCCACTGACAAAACACATGGTGCTACGCTGATATAGCCCATGCCTTAGGAGCTGGAGGAGCCATGTGGAGAGCCCCACCAGCACTGAGATGCTTCTACTGCCACTGAATCCACAAGACTTCCAACTCACCTGTGATCTTCTGCATTTGGTATCATTGCATGTGTTTCATGAGTCTGAAGAGGACTTTATAGATTGGTATTGAACATATGGGCTAAATATAAGGCTTAAAAACTTGATCTGGACTGGGCTGGGGTTTTTTCTCAATTTTCAATTACTCTTGTATATAAAGCTCTTTCTTATACACTTGTGAGTGTCTCTGGATTTGTTTCTTTAGTCTACTCAGACTAACACATCCAGTCAACCAGATTTGTAAATAATGGGTCATGGTAGTGGGGGAGGGGGGTATTCAGGAACTAGAGGAATGATGTGTGATTCGTCGGTGCTATACTGCATCTTGGTTGAATCATCCCTTCCTTATAACCCTTCTGTGGGGGAATATCCAATTGTCTATGGATTGGCTTTGGGTTTTTCCACCCCCTCTCTTTGCATTGATATAGTTGTTTGTTTGGGTTATTTGGATACCTGATACCTAATCCTGTCAATACCTCATGATCACACAGGCTGGTGACAAAGGCCCCCATAACATTAAATGGGAAGCAGATGTCCTCTTCAATAAACGGTATTGGAAAAGCTGGATATCCACTTGCAGAAGAAGGAAACAAGACCCTTATCTTACTCCATGCACAAGAACAAATGCAAGGTGGATCAAAGACCTAAATGTAAAACCCAAAGCTATCGGGATCATCAATGAGAAAATTAGGTCAAAGCTGAGAGCCCTAGTGCAGGGAATACACAGACTACCATAAATAACAACAGAAACACACTCTGTGGAAGATAAAATAGATGAGTGTTATCTATTAAAAATAAAACACTCGTCTACATCAAAAGACCTCATTAAAAGACTAAAAAGAGAGCACACAGACTGAGAAAGAATATTTAGTCATGATATAACAAAGGACTAAATACTAAAATCTACAGAACTTTATTACCATAAGAAAAAAGCTAACAGCCCTCTGAGAAGGTGGGCAAAAGACCTGAACAGATGATTCACAAAGGTTAATGCTCTAATGGTTAATAAACACACGAGGAAATGTTCCCGGTCACTAGCCATCTGGTAAATGCACATCAAAGCAACCATGAGATACCACCTAACATCCATTGCTGTAAGTCGGTTAAAAAAAAAAACTGAGAACAAATTTTGGAGAAGGTGTGGATAGGAATACTTATCCACTGCTGGTGGACTTGTAAATATGTACAGCCACTGGAGAAGGCGATATGGTGAGACCTAAGACAAACGGCAATTGAAGTACCATATGATCAGCAATACCAGTATGGGGCATCTACCCAAAAGAAATAAGAAACAGATCACAAACAAAAGTTTGCTCACCCATGTTCATTGCAGCACAGTTCACAGTAGCAAGAAACCGGAAGCAGCCTAAATCCCCATCAATAGAAGATAATAATAAAAATAGTAAAAAAGCCCTGGTACAATGAAATACTACACATCCCTAAAAAATAGAGATGATACCATGAAACACCTCAAGAGGTAAAGTGGTCTGGAAGACATTATGCTGAGTGAAGTTAATTAAGCACAAAATGACAAATACTCTGAGACCACTGGGATAGGAACAAGCAGAAGAATGGGTACAAACTCAAGCTTTTGGGACATCCAGTCTTCTGACTGGGGATCAGACTGCCTGGTAAAGAGTTGGCTCAGTGCCAACGAACCACACATCATCCACTCCAGGAAAGTAAAATGTAGGTCACTTGGATGGAGGAAACCTCAGGAAAGTGTGGAGAGGGTGGAGATGCTATCTGCTGAGTGGTTGCCATGAGGACCTAGGGTGAGGTCCCCCAAAGAGGAAGGCAGCCCATCAGAGAGATGAGGCTTACTGATGGGAGGGGCAGTGCAGGAGAGGGGAGGGGGAATTGCCACATTTCATATTTGGGGGGACATAAGTGCACACTTGTTGAGGGGACATAAGGGATGACATACGGGGTTGGGGGGGAGGAATGACTGAGAGTGCTTTGGGTAACATTAGGCGGGGAGTGTCTTCAGTGGCGTGCAGCAGGTGGGGAGAATTGAACTAAGGTGGAGTAGCTGTGGAAAGCTGGGACACTGAATCCTAGATCTTCTGGGTACACTGTGTGCTCCAGACCACAGGCAGGAACTTCATTGGATGAACTGGATTCTACCTCAGATGCACTTGTAACCTAAAGACTTAAACCAGAAAATACTTGGTGTCTTAGGAAGCAGAAGACAGCTGTACCAAGAGTGGTATACTTTGGCTTGGTGAGCAAACAAAGCCTTGGTACATCAACACCCTACATACTGTAATAAGATATGTATCATTCTGGCAATCCTGTGAAAGTCATTCTGTTACATGTCGCTTATTCTTGTTCATGTTAGGGTGTGTCTCAGAGGTGCATTGCCATTGGGGTCACCCTCTTGAAATTCTGTCATGTGTTTCTCTGTTTTTTGATAAATGACCTAGGGATGCTGAACTTATGTGGAAATCCAATAGAACAGGGTTTTGGGAGAAGGGTGGTTATGGAGTGGCAGGAGAGATAAAAGGGAGATGATGTCAAGAAGTCCAGGAAGGAAAGGTATGTTTTGGAAAACATGTATGATTATGGAAGCAAATGTACAATTGTGTTTGACATGATTGAACTATGGAATGATATACCATAGATATTAACACCCAAGTTACAGCAAATTAAAATAAATAAAGGAAAAAGGCATAGAACCAGGAATGGAGTTTAGGCTTGCATTAAATCCTATCTCCAACTTAAGAACAATTGGTTCTTACATCATGGCCCAGTTGGATACTCACCCTCTAGAAGGGAACACAGAAGATACTGGTACGTATTAGTCCAGGTAGACTAGAGAAACAAATTCATAAATACACACACGTGTATAAGAAAGAGCTTTATATACAAGAGCAATTGAATATTGATAAACTGTTCCTGCACAGTCCAAATCAAGTCCATAACTCTGATATTAGCCCATATGCCCGATACAAATATATAAAGTCCTCTTCAGACTCATGAAACACATGAAATGACACGAAATGTAGGAAGTTCACAGGCCAGTGGGTGGGGAGTCGTGGACCCAGTGGCAGTAGAAGCATCTCAGTTCTGGCAGGGGTTTCTATTTGGCTCCTCCAGTTCAGGGCACTAGCATAGTTCCATGTGTCTTCTTGACAAGGATGTCTCACAGGGAGTGAGCTGAGAGAGAATCTCTCCCACTTCCAAGGAGGAATACAGGAATTTCCAGAATCTTCAAAAGGCCATGCCCACACAGAGGCACCAATGGCTATGACCTGATTGACAGGCTAGACTCCACTCCTTCACTCTTAATCCTCTCAAATTGACAAATGAGTATATAACTACCAGAGAGTGCTGTAACAAAATGTGGTGAAGAACTTAGATGGTGCCCAGATATCAGATAAAATAGTGTCTGGGGTTTTAAAGACTTGTCTCCAAATAGACAGCCATCTAAGAGATGCCAGCTAAGTCCACATGGAAGAAGAGCACCACCATCAGTCACTAAAGGACTGGAAACCAATCTGAAGTCGAAGGATCAGCAGCAGAGCCTAAATTGTGAGAATGTGGTGTGCAGGAGGTGATGTTTGAGAGTGCGAGCCAAGATTCATTTGTGGCACTACCTAGGAAATATGCCTCCAGAGAACTCTCCCTATCTAAAATTGAGGGTTGAAAGGAAAGTGGTCACTAAACAGAGTGCTTGAGAGAGAGCACTGTGGAAGATCAAAGGCATAAATCTGACATGAACATTGTCAGTAGAACCCCCTTAGGTGCAGGCTGAACTGGATCTGAATTCCAACATTTTCTGTATTTTTATTTTGTTTTGTTTTTCATTCATATCAGAGGTGCTGTGTCAGTGGAGGTGATTCTCTTGAAGTTATGCTTTTAGTTTTTCAGCATATGAAATCCAGGAATGATGAACCTATAGGGACAGCAAGTAGAATAAGGGGCTCGGGGGGAGAGGGGTACAGTGGTGGTAGTGGGGTAAAAGGGAGATGATGTCATGGAGACCATGTAGAAAAAGAATGGCTGGAAACTGATTGTGGTAGCAATTGGACAATTCTACTTGATGTGCTTGAAATAGGGAAGGATATGTTATATGTATTAAATCCCAACTAATAAAAAAACTGCAAGAGTTTGGTTTTTGTGTCTCCAAATAAATTTTAGAATCAGCATCCTTGAAAAATATAATAAAATGCTAGTCACTTAATTCACCTGTCAACTGTTAGAAGACACAGGTGATCTTCATATTTGAATTCCTGTACTCAGCCTGCCTCATGGTTTTTCCAATCAAAGCTTGAGTGCCAGAGGGTAGCCCATTTTGGCTGCCTCTGCCTGTTGGAACTCTAACTTTCAGGTCCTTACATTACTTCTCAATTTCTACCTTCTCCGTTTTCTCCATACCAAATTCCCAGTAGAGGATTAAAATCAGTTAGCTCCAAGTGACAGAGTAGAACTGGTGCACAGAGCTTCCTATGCAGCAATCTTTATGGAAGAGCATTGCTCGCGTACATTATACATATCTATTGCTTTTACATTCACAAGTTCAGCAGCTGCTGGTTGGCCTGTGCTCAAACTTGGGTGGGTCTGCTGTTTCACAGGTCTCTTCTCCTCCTTGAAGATCAGCTAGCATCTCCCACTTCTTATGGCAATAACAGGGATTCTGGAGTGTAACTTCAAACCTTACCGCAGCCCTGTCATGCTACCACTTCTATCTCTTTATAAGCAGGCACATCACTTGGCAGAGGCTATAGAGAAGTCACATGGCAGCAGTCTTGGCTGTAAAACAATTTTTTCAATCTACCTGTCGGAGGCTAGATTCTCTAGAGCACAAAACTTGTGAAGCTTATATATTTATATGTAGCCAGAAATAGAACATAACAAAACCCAATCCCACTACTGTCAAGGAAATTCCTACTCAGCAATATTATATAGGGTCTCCATGGCTCTAAATTTTCATGGGTGCAGTCTGCCTTATCCTTATCCCTAGAAGCCGGTGGTGGGTTTGAATTGCCTTGCATTTAGTAATCCAACACACAACTGGCTATGCCACCAGGCTTCCATATGTATACATATAAAAAGAAAAGCTCACTGTTATAGAGTTCATGGCGGCTGAGAGAAACCCTGTAGGACAGGGTAGAACTGCCCAGTGAGTTTCTGAGACTTTTATTGTTTATGGGAGTAGAATGCCCTGTCTTTCTTCCATGGAGCAACTGGTGGCTTTGAACTGCTGACTGTGCAATGAGCAGCCCAAGGTGTAATCACTCCGCCACCAGGGCTCCTTACACGTACACATATAGAGAGGTTTTTATCAAGGAATTAACTCACACAGTTGTAGAAGTGAGCAAATTCCAAGTCTCTGGATCAGATGTTAGGCAGGACCTGATGAGTTCAAGATTAACAGTAGGACCAGATGGATCCGAAGATTGGCAACCAAAGAGACAGGTCTTTGGTCAATGGAGGTCAATAAGCCAGAGGCAGGATCGAGACCCAACCAAAAGAAAACACACTTTTCAGCAGTCTACTTATACTGGAAGCAGGCCACATCTCTAAAGACATTTCAGCATGGGAGATTACTAGGTCTTAACTGTCAAACCACGGAGAATCCTAGCCAGCCAAGCTGACCGAAAGCCTTTACTGTTACACAACTTCATAAACTCAAACGGTAAGCAGCCCATTTGTCAGCCAACTCAGAAGGGAAAAATAAATCAGAGGATATTCCAAAGAGTAATTTATTATAGCAACAAAGATGAATGAGCCACGGCTTCCCTCAACAACAGATTAATTTTACTTATTAATATCAAAGAAAGGGGCAGTGATGCTTCAGTGGTAGAATTCTTTTTAAAATAGTTGTATTGGTATGTATTTCATATATCATAAAGTCTAATCATTTACCCATATTAAGTTTTGTGCAATGATCACCACAATCAATTTCAGAACATTTTCTTTTCCTCTTCATTGTTGTTAGCTCCCATTTCTCCCCAAGTTCCCCTGCCATGCCCCTAGACAATTATCAATCCAGTTTCTATCTCGATAGCTCTACCTGTCCTGGATTTCATATGCAGAAAAACACAAACAGGAAACAAACAAAGACAAAATAAAAATAACAATGACATAACAGAAAAACCTCAATCAAAAAGGAAACAGAAAATATTAAAAACTGAAACAACTTTAAAATGTATCAAAAGGGAGATCAAATAATACGCTATTACATTTTAACCTAACTAACTTAACTAAATCAGCCATGCTTGGCTCTCTGACTGACCATGGCCAGAGGGGACACTCTAGAGGCTTAATTGTGGGGACCCTGAAAATGGTTTTGGGGCTTCCACTATCATGTATAGCCTTCTGCAAACCAGGTAATCAGATTTAAACTCTGAGACCACTCCATTCTTCTGATTTGTATTTGATCATTTACAATACTTGGATCACATAGGTTGGTGTTCTCCTATGTGGACTTTCTTGATACCCCCCTTAGATGGCTGCTTGTTTGAAGACAAGCCTTTAAGACTCAGACTCTTTTCTGTTGTTGTTGTTGATAGCTGGGCATCATCTGATTTCTTCATCACATTTTTCTATAGTACTCATATCTTCAGTGATTTCTTCATGAGGGCAAGTATTGAGTGGGCCATATCATAAGAACAAATTTTCTTAGATGGGTGATAGCATTCAGTGTGAGCCCCAAATCCATTCAAATATCTATGGTTTCTATATGTCTTTGGTTCACTTTAGAGACATCATTATCATTTTATGACAGAGGGCATTATCAATCATCCCTCTGAATCATACAGTAATTTTATTGATAGTGTCATTAAGTTAGCCAATGGTATATCATTTAAAACATGGTTGAGAAAAGGAAATTGTACAAGTACAGGCTGACTTCAAACTGCAACACATGAATTATTGACTTATACAGCTGGACACTATTTACACAGACAATGGGAGTTGGTGATAGGGTTCAACTTTCAGTAACACTCACTCACTAATGCAGAACCAAGCCAATGTTAGAATTCTTCCCTTCTATGTGAGAAACAGGCCCGTCCCCCTCATCCACAGATACTAATATCTGTCAGTGGAGGCGTGTATGTTGCCATGTCCCTGAGTAGCTTTCAGAAGTGTTTCCAGACTAAGATGAAGGAGGAAGAAAAGCCTGATGGTATCCGTCTGAAGTTCAATCAGTGAAAACCCTACTGAGCACAATGGTCTGATGTTAATCTGATCATGGGCTGGTACAGGGCCTTGTGCTCAATAGCAATAATGTCCAAGAGGAGAAGGAAAGCACAAATGAGTAAATACAACACAAATCAGCTTGGAAGTTCAGAACTGGCAATGCTAAGCTATCATAAACCATAAAGTAAAGCGGGAACCTTATTATAAGAAATTGGATTATTGGAGTCCTGTGCATCTTTTGACAATAGTGTTTGGGAAGCAGAGACTTCTGTATCTCAACATAGCCTATTTATACAGGCATCGGCTTTGCAATTATTTGTTAAACTACATGCTTACTTTTTAGTCATTTTTGTATATGACAACTTGGTTTTTTTCTACCATTCATTATGTAAATGAACAATTTTAATTAAGACTGAAAAATGACTACTTTTCATCTCAGATACAGCTATTAGTCTCTATTCATCAAGAGCGAAAGTGTAAAAAAGGAACCATAGTCTCAGAGGGGAAACTTAGCTACTAGGATAATGCCTAGACAAGATATCTGTCATCTGCTCTGAGACCAAAAGCACTACATGGTGCCCACTTACCACAAACAACCACTCTGGTCAGGGCCTGATAGAATAGGGAGAAAATATGGACTGCACATATATCCCTGGTGAGTGGCTAGTGAGTTCCAATTGCCAGCCTCTTAGTCATCAGCTGAACACTCGGACCACTGTGCCACCAGGCCCTTCCTATCACTTTTAGATGATCTTTAAAATCTGAATGGAAACTATCCTCACGGTGACCTTTAGGGAATATAAAGCTCTCTGTGTAGTATCAAAGATCAACACTGAGAGCAAAGATGAGGCGGGAGCAAGAAACCAGAGCACTGAAGATGGAAGAACCAGAAGAAAGGAAAGCAATATCGACACACTATAAAAATGTAACTAATATCATTTTTCCCCGGGGAAGTGTTCGCATTCCTTTCTCCGAACTTGTTCCAAACAAGCAAACAAGCACACATTTATTGCCACCGAGTCGACTCTGACTCATGATGATTCTAGAGCACAGTAGAACTGCTCCTGCGGATTTCTGAGCCTCACTTTTCCCCCAAGAAGTACAGCCGGTGGGTTTGCCCTACTGACCTTGTGGTTAGTAGCTCAGTGCACAAACCTCTATGCCACAGCTTCTTCCGGGTCTCCACACTCCCAAACAAGAATTATTAATTTTCTTCTATGTTTCCTAGCATTTCTGATTCTGAAAAGTTTCCCTTTGTATGAATAGGCTCCTAAGAGTGTGATTTTATTAGGTACATGTATGTGAGTGTGTGGTGCTTTTGAACTTTATTATTTTCCTTTCTTCAGAATTTATCGTGTGTGTGTGTGTGTGTGTGTGTGTGTGTGTGTGTGTGTGTGTGTGTACATAAACCAGTGGCCAAACTTTAGTGATGACCACTGCTAATCTACAAACTCATTTTAAGTAAGTATCTGAGTGATACAGATAATTTTGGGTAAATATTTAGAGATTTTATAGGTATTTTGCAATGTCATTTCATGCAAACATGTGATCAATGGCTTTATCTCCATGTACAGTTAGTCTTATTCCGTTATAGGCATCCTTAAATTCTCAGTATTTCATGACACCAAAGTTCAAATTCTTGTTCATGCTACAGGTTTATCCTCAATCAATCATGTCTCTGGTCCTTGCCATCATGATTCTAGAATTTAGTTAAAGACGTGGCGCAATTTGAAAAGATTCATTGTAATTATGGGATGACTTAGTTATAAATTTAGCTATGAAATGGTTTGTTTTGAAGTAAGAGAAACAACATTGTTGGGCCAGGTTGTTTTGAAAACATTCTGTTTTGAAGTGGCACATGTCCTTTCCTTTAATTCATTAGACAAAGTAACAGGAAGCTTGCTGTCTGCAATGAGGGAAATGCACCCCAAATCAAACTCCTCAATGAAGAGTAGCAGAGAAAGGGGTTCTGAAAATTCCGAACAAAAGTAAAATCAGTTGCTAGTAGTGAAGTGGATGTTCAGATGCCTCGGAGGAAAACAAGAATTACTTCTTTGTCTGCATCGTATTTGGGTGATATTAAGATGTGATGATTATTCTTAAAATTCATAATAAAATGTGTCATTTGTACACACAGACTTTTGGATTAAAAAATGTAACTAATATCACTGAACAATCATAATTATTGTTAAATTATTGTGAGAGTCTGTTCCAACTTGTAGCTTTCCCGTGCACAACACAAACACTGCTCCATCCATGGCTGTCTTCTCCACCCTTCCGATGTGTGAGCTCATGGCTGCAGCCCTGCACCAACCAGCTTATTGAGAATCTGTCCCTTTTTTAAATAACTTTCTATTTTCCCAAGAACAATGTTCTTAGCCAGGGACTGGTCCGTTCTGTAAATATGTCCAAAGTAGGTGAGACAAAGTCTCACCATCCTCCCTTCTAAGGAACACCTGGGTATACTTCTCCCAACACACATTTGGTCATTCACCTGGCAATCCATCATCTAGTTAACGTTCTTTGCCTATCACATAATTCAAAGGGCTCAATCTGTTGTTCTTTTCTTATTGTCCACCCTTTGTCTGCATATGGAGGCAGTTGAAAACCCCATGGCTTGCGTCAGGCACACCTTACTTTTCAAAGTGACATCATTACATTTTAGCGCATTAAAGAACATTTTTGTTGGAGTTTTTCTCAATGCAATACGTCTTTTGATTTCCTGACTGCTATTTCCATGGACATTGATTAAGGTTCCAACAAAGATGAAATCTTTAATAACTCTAATCTTTTCTCCATTTATCATGATGTTGCTCATTGCTCAATTGTGAGAATTCTGGTTCTCCTTATGCTGAGGCATGATCTCTAGTGAAGGCAATATTTTTTTATCTTTATTAGTAAGTGCTTCAAGTCCTCTTTGCTTTCAGCAAGTAAGGTTTTTTGGTGTTTTTTTTTGCAAGTAAGGTTTTATCATCTGAATATTACAGGTTGTTAATAAGTCTTCCTCCAAATCCTGAGGATACATTCTTCTTCATAACGCCCAGCTTCTCAGAAGCTTAGTTTAATGTAATTAATGAATAAGTATGGTGAGAGGACCTAATGCCGGGGGCTTAAGTAGAGAGGAAATGTTTTGAGAATGACGAGGGCAATGAATGTACAAATGTGCTTTACACAATTGATGTATGTATGGATTGTGATACGAGTTGTATGAGCCCCTAATAAAATGATTTTTTTTAAAAAAGAAGAAGTATGGTGAAAGGACACAACCCTATTGCACATCCTTCTTGATTTTAAACCAGGCAGCAGTCCCTTGTTCTGGCTGAACAACTGGTTGGTATATAAAATATGAACCTAGAAAAACTGAAGTCATCAGAAATGAAATGGAGCACATAAATATCAATATCTTAGGCATTGTTGGTTTTGTTGTTGAGTGCTATCAGATTTGTTCCAATTCAGAGCGATTCTAGGTACAACAGAATGAAACACCATCCTTACAATTGTTTTTGTGCTTGAGCCCATGGATGCAACCAGTATATCATCCATCTGGTTCCGGGCCATCTTCATTTTTGCCGCTCCTCTAATTCACCAAGCATGATGTCCTCCTCTGGGGATGGATCCCTCCTGACAACATGTCCAAAGCACATGAGGCCAAGTCTCACCATCCTTGCCTTTAAGGAGCATCCAGGTGGTACTTCTTCCAAGACAGATTTGCTTGTTCTTTTGGTAATCCATGGTACTTTAAATATTTATACACGTGAGGCCATTGAAAACACCCCGGGATGAGTCAGGTGTACTTTCATCCTCAAAGTAACTTCTTCTTTTCAACAATTTAAAGAGATCTTGTGCAGCAGATTTGCCTAATGCAATGTATTGTTTGATCTCTTGACTGCTGTTTCCAAGAGCATTGATTGTGGAGCCAAGCAAGATCAAATCATCCACAACTTCAAACTTCTCTCCATATATCATGATGCTACCTATTGTTCCAGTTGTGAGGATTTGGGTCTTCTGTACATTGAGTTGTAATCCATGCTGAAGGCTATAAGCCCTGATTTTCATCAGCAGGTGCTTCACGTCCTCCTAAATTAGAGCAAGCAAGGTTGTATCAAGTATATATTGAAAGTTATTAATAAGCCTTCCTCTAATCCTGATGCCACATGCTTCTTCATAAAGTCTATCTTTTCTGATGACTGGCTCAGCATACAGATTGAATAAATATGTTGAGAGTATACAACCCTGGTGGACACATTTCCTCATTTTAAACCATGCAATATTCCTTATTATGTTCATACAACTGCTTCTTGATCCTTGTACCATTCCACATGAGCACAATGATATTTTCTGGAAAACCCATCATTCTCAAGGCTGTCCCGAGTTTGTTATGATCCACACAGTTGAATCTCTTTACATATCAATGAAATACAAGTAAACATCTGTGGTAACTACATAATTTCATGTCAACTTAAAGATACATACAAGTGTAGGGATGGTGTCTAGTCTGTCAATCAGGTCATAGGATGATGGTGTGCATGTGGGCTTCTCAAAAGATGGGTCGTGGGAACCTCCCCTCTCTCTTTCTCTTCCTTCACTTTCCTGCTGGCTGAGCCTGACTGTTGCCAAAGCCACCGTCACTGGATCCACTCAACTTCTCACTCCCTATCTCTGATCTTCCTGCCTTCTGCGCCATTGCGTGTGACTGCATGAGTCTGAAGAGAGACTTATGGACTAGTGTCAGACTTAAGGACTTGAATTGGACTAGGCTGAGATGTTTATATATAACTGCTTCTGACACATAACTTCTTATATAAATTCTTTCTTACACAGGTATGAGGGTCACTGGATTTGTTCTGTAGTCAATCTGGTCTAACAAAACCTCTTTTTGGTATTCTGTGCTTTTACTCAAAATCCATCTGATATCAGCAATGATATTGTTTCCTCTTCTGAATTCTAGGCATTAATGACCTGAAATTAAACATTTTGACTGATATTAACCATTTTGAATTGGCCAATCATAGGGTCTGCTGTACTCAGGATAAAAAATTGAAGAGGAATGACCACTTCATTGGTAAAAAGAACATTTCAAGATCTATCTTTCATTACTTTGTCAGTTATAGAATAAAAGTTGTACCCCTACAAGGAAGACCAGGTAATAAGAGTAAATTCAAACTTATACACCAACCTATAATGCCAAAGATAAGTAAATTAAAGATTTTTACCAACTTTTATAGTCTGAAACTAGTCAAATATTCATTCCAAATGTGTTGATAATTACTGCTCATTGAAAAGCAGAAGTTGGAAACAAAGGAGATGAACAAGTAATTGGAAAATGCAATCTTGATGACAGAAAAAACGGTGGCTGAGGAGCACATAATAGAATTTTGCAAGAGCAGCAACTTATTCACTGTAAATACTGTTGTTAACAATTTAAGCAGTGACTACTCAGTGTACCTTGTCAGATGGAACACACAGGAATCAAAGTGACCGCATCTGTGGAAAGACATGATGGAGGTCAATATCACCAGCTAACACTAGGCTAAGGGCCAACTGAAGAAAAAATAAATTTGTTATCCGCAATTTCAACTTAAAGTTGAAGAAAATATTTAAAAGTCTGGGAGATCCAAATTCCAACCTTGTATTTACCCACTTGAATTCAGAGATTGTCTCATAAGTAGACTTGGCATATTGAGCACTGATGACTAAAGACCAGATGATTCGTGGGATTACATCAAGGACATTGTATTTGGAGAAAGCAAAGGCTCATTAAAAAGAAAGAAGAGACCAAAATAAATGTAAGTAGGAACTCTGAAAGTTGTTCTTGAATGTAGAATCACTAAAGCTGAAAGAACTAAAGAAAAAATTAAAACCTGGAGTTGCAACATTGAAGTTCTCTGTGGACAAAATACGAAGGACTCAAGAATCATCCAAAGAAGATGGACGGGAAATACAGCATCACGATACCAAAAAGAATTTGTCAACTTTCAACCATTTCAGGTGGTAGCACATGATCAAGAATCGATGTTATGGAAGGAAACTGCACCAAAGGTATTGATGTAAAACAAGGTTCTAAGAATGAACAGACAGCTATTTGAATAGCCACTGTCAAATAGAAATCTAATTTGCTGTATAAACTTTTTACTGGAAACACAATGAAATATTGTGGGAAAACTTTTACAATTTGAAAAGGGAAAAGGGAACATGCACTTTATCTCTTTGTTCTTTGGTAAAAGTTGGATTATCATGACCTCTACTCAGGTTTATCCTAAAGATAGTGCCTGCATGTAATATTAATACATACACAGTCTTTAACATTAAGTGGAGAAAAGTGAGACCTGACATTTCAATCCTGTCAGGATTGAATCTTGACCCCTAATAATGCTGGGATTTTCTCATTTCTCTTAATGGGGTAAAAAGCAAAGGATGATTTCAAACCTAGGTCTCTGTGGTACCACACCAACTAATTCAGTGGGGAGAGGGAGCAGAATACCTATCCCCTTGTTGTTGTGACCAGTTGTGGAGTCGAGCCTGACTCATGGTGATCCTATACCCAACAAAACTAGAAATGCTGTCTAGTCCTGTGCTCTTACAGTTATCAGTTGTTAATCAGACTTGACATCCACAGGATTTTCAATGATTGACTTTCAGCAAAGGATCCCCAGGCCTTGAAATCTGTTCCACATAGATGAGTGGTGGCTGCATATGAGGCGCATTCACTGAGAGTCAAATCCTTGTTTCTCACATAGAAGGCCACTGACTAACATTGCCCTGTTGAACCACCATGAAACATTCAAGTTCCCCAAAGGGCAATGTGGAGCCCTTGTCCTTTCTCGTACAAGGCCATGTAGGAGCCCCCGCCTCCCCATACAGGTCTACTTGGGAGTTTCACTTAAATGTCATCCCTGTGTGAAGAAAAGACTCCAAGGAGTTTCTGACCAGGGAAATCAGACACTTGGCAGCAAGTCTTCATCGATGTAGCTGACCTTGGTGATGCACAGGTTGACTCTGAAGTCCTAAAGCTGACACGAAAGGGAAGCTGGAGGTGGCCAGTTCTGAGACACATGGCTCCCTTCTTCCTGCCATGCAGATGGGTCCGGGGGGCGAGGGGGGGAGAGGGGGTGTCTTCCCAATGGCACCTGTCATCTGGAAACTCATGCTTCAGTTCCACTCTTATCAGTGGAAGGTTGAGGAGTCTGTTGGCAGTAGCTGTTTAGGCATTTGGGATGTTGTGCGGGTGAGCATGGCAAAAGGGGTGGTTTATAAGACTTCAACACACTTCAGATTAGGTGCCTGTGACCCACTACTACAGAATTCTCTAGCCCAGCAGAAGACCCGAGCATCTAAGGCAACACAAATGATAATAAAAAATACTAGTGTTATTGGGTCATTGCTATTTGTAAACACTCGTTTATGAGCTTTATATGAACAACCTCACTGAATCCTAGCCTGCCTTTCTAGCCAGGTGTCATTATTGCTCATTTTAACAGGAAAGTGGGGCACATACAGATGGACTCCGAGTTCCCACATTGGGCCCATGGTAGGATGGAGTTACCAAGGATGCCCCTGCTGGTGACCAGCCCTACCTGGAGCAGTGATGAGAGGGTCTCCTGGGAGAGGTTCCACCATCTGTGTTCATTTGTGTTTCTGTGATGCTGGAAGCTATGCCTCTGGTATTTCAAATCCCACTAAGGTCATCCACGGTGACTAGGTGTCAGTGGAACTATAAATATGTGGTCCCCTGATATTCCACCTTCTCAGATCATTTGTTCTAAACAGCCTGTCTTTGGCACAGGAAATAGAAATTGACTTGTAGCACTTTCTGTTGATTGAGGTTCCTATTTCATTCTCCAGGACACTTTGGGTCCACGAGTTGCATTTCATCAGCTTTCAATGTGTCCTTTTCCAGGCTGGAGGAAGTTGCGGGACCCATCATTTAGAACAGGTACAGCATCCTGCTCTGCTCAGTGCTTCTCCACCTACCAACTCCTTTGGCTCAGGAAACCTTTTCCCACCCCTCCTACTCTCCTGCCCCAGCTGTGGGAGCCTGGTCTTCTGACTTTATAGAGATGGAGAATTCCAAGGAAAAACTTGGCTAGTTTATTTTTAATTGTTGACCTCCAAGGCCTTGTGTTTGCATCTGTTTATTAAATTGCGAGCTCAGCTGTGAAAATGCCCTTTATGGCGTCCTTTTATTGGTGGGCCATTCAGGGATCCAGCGCCACACAAACAGGATAAATATTTTCCTTTGCAGCACACAGCCTACGTTGGGGGCCACAGGACAAGGGAAGCAAGGAGCGTTTGTTTACGAGCTCTGATTCATTCATTACTTGGCGCAGAGCTGTGAAATGTAAATCGCACATTCCGAAGGACAATCCCTGAGCCAGCTTGAGCTCATTTGGAGGTGTGATGTTCCACTCAAAAGGAGGCTGTTAATTTTATTGACAAAATTTGGAAATTGGGAGCTCTGAAATTAAAGCGAGCCTCTGGAAAAGAAATGGACATTTTGGATTTTCTTGAATACCCAGCGATCCAGCACACATTATTTTATTTTCTCTGAAAAAACCTTCAAACGCCATTGCTGTTTAACGTGTCGAAAGGGAAATTGTTCTCTGCCTCATCATTTTGTGTTCAGAGAGAGAGAGTATTTGTTTGATAAGTTTACGAGGATTAATTATAACAACCTTTATTGCATACTTAGGTTTACTATCATGTGTTTTTGTTAGTGCCGGAGAGTAGATTCCAACCTACAGTAACTCCATGAAGAACTGTCCCATAAAAGGGGACTTCAAGTTGTGGAAAAATGGAATTAAAAAGTAATGGATTCTTTTCCATGGACTTTTTGAAGCTCCCTCATAGGGTTTTCTTTACTGTGATCTTTATGGGATCAAGTCACCTAGTTTTTCTCACTCTGAGCTGTCAGGTGGTTGCAAAAACCAACTTTTTGATTAGTATAACCAGGTGCTTAACCATATGAAGCAGTTTCCAGAAGTTCATGGAAAACCGAATGAAAAGCTATGGAATTATTCCATATCTCATTTAATTCTCAGTCATGCTTGGAAAGCCAGACTATTAATAAGCTATCTTTTTACAATTATATAGGGTGGAAATTAAGATGCAGATATCTTTAGCCTAGGGTCCCACAGGTGCCAAGACTCTAATTCGGATATACCCCAATTCCCAAACTTGTCCACTCTCACCTCCAGTTGTGGAATCACAAAATTCTATTTTGTTCATGCACAGAACAAAACAGGTAACTGCTTTGTTGATAGATTTCCAAGTGTTCACCGCCTGTTTGCCTTCAGAAGCCAGACAGAAGGTCCTCAAAGAAGAATGCCTTTTTAACTCTTAGTCATCTTCCTTGGGCTCCTGTTTCTATCTCTTGGTGCTACAGGGAAAAGTGAAATTACATGAGGATATTCATGCACTGGGTCTGAGAAGGCACAGCACTCTGGGGGCTTAACTGGGTGTTTACCCAAAGCTAACCTTGAACCCAGCTACAGAATGCGTAGCCCTTGTCAATATTTGGACTTTGAGAAAGCCCAGTTTATAATTGTTCAAACTTGTCTCTGACTTGGGCATTGAATCATTCATTTGCCATCTTCCTCCAAGGTCTCATTCTTTTCTTGGGGGGAAAGGCTATTTATGGAGATTTTCTTTAGAAGGGTTGCTGGGTGTAGAAAAAGGAGAATAAAGTCAGAATATCCCAAATTCAGATGATCACAATGAAAAAATGTAAACTCTGTTACAAAAGCTCTGTCATCAAGACCTGCTTTGGGGAGTTGAATGGTAAGAACCATCTGGATCTTTTTTAATGACTGGGGCCCCTTTGTGGCGGCTACAGATGCTTCTTTTGTTATTGGTGCCATCTTGTAAATAGTTAAAATATTTACCAAGGCACCTCTGCGCTGGAGCTATCCCATTTTATTATTTATACCTTTTCAGAGGGACAAAAATGGAGGTGTCCACTAAACGTGATGGATTAGGCTTATAAACAGCCATTATGGCCTTCAAACCTCACATGTCAGCTTCCCCTTTGTGCCTGTGCATTTCTAAGCTAACCAGTGATCCATGCATAAGATAGGAGGTTAAGAATGCGCCCAGAAAAGGAGTGTTGGCTCCAAACAAGATGTATCATCTACTGATTAGAAACACAGCTGTAGAAAGTAGAGGGGACACTAGGTGAGAGGGGGAAAAGGGGGATCAGGAGTGTGTGTACACACACACACACACACACACACACACACAGCGTGCAGGCAGAAGGGAGGAAACTGGGAGGTGCAGAAGTCACTGCAACCTGACCCTCTACATCCCTGGTCTCACAATTGGAGACTGAAAACCTGCAAGGCGTCTACCTGCCAGTATCCCTCAGCTGTTTCCTTAACTAACTGCAGATGGCTTTTGTTTTCCCAAGATAAAAATCAGGAAATGCAAAAATTAAATAGGATTTGAGAAGAAAAAGGATTGAGTAAGCCAGCAGGTACCGGGACTTGTTGACAGAGGAAGATCCGGCTTGTGGGAATTAGGTGGGAGGGTGGGGGTCAGAGAGCTTAACAGAGGGGTGGGGGTCGGCAACCTGGGGTGCAGGTGAGGGCAGCAATGCCAGAGAGCCAAGCTGGCACTGATGTCCTTCCAAAGTTCGAATAGAAATTCTGGGGAAAAATTAGATTCGCAGAAGAAAACCAAACTGCTTTATAGTTTATAATTCCCTGCTTGGTTGTTCCAGTGAAAGATAGGAAACAGTAAAGGAACTTTTCTTTCAGGTAAAAGGGCTAAATGCACATTCTAGTATTGTGGATCCTTTTGGCTGCACATGTATTGAAAATAGTTTCTGTCCAAAAGGTTGACTGTACTGCCCCCGCCCTTTTAATCTCCCAGGGTTTGTTGGCGACTTCTTATCCCGCCACAAACTAAGCCTGCCACATAGGGCCCTTGCTTTCTTAAGGGGGACCTCTGGAATTCACAGGCAAAGGAGCTCACAAGTGGGTCATGCACTAGGAACCCACCAAATTTCTTCTTCAAATTAATTATTGAGATGCTACTCTGTCCTGAAGAGACCACAGCGAGGTCTCCAGTCCCCTTTGACCATCTTCCGGAGAAATACCCCTTCCCCACCCCCAACTCCTGCTACACAATCGCTGGCCCAGGAGTTGGTGTCAGCCACATTAGTATGCTGCTGGTTAAACTAATTTGCCTCTATAAATACTGGGATCTGAATCACGCCACTGTAGTGGCCAGAGACAAAATTTCTCTCATCACTCTCGTTGGTGTAAAAACAAGAAAGAAACACACACACACACACACACACACACACACACACACGCACGCGCACGCGCGTTCTAGAAAGTTCCACAAGGTTTCTGAAACAACTCTGGCTCAGGCTCTGCTGGCTAACATCTCAAGTCCAGTGGCTGGCCAGTTGACTTGGTGTTTTCACATTTGCTGTGAAAATCTGCACAGCTATTTACCACAGATTAGGAAAAAAGCACAAGGACACTCATGCTTACTTACAGGATTCTCTGGTCCTGTCAGGGACTATACATTTGAAAAGAGAACTTGATTCCATAGGAAGATCCTGTGGGTTTGGGAGGGAGACAGATGTCAGGGAGACCTCAGCAGAATCTTTAATGTGATGAAAAAATATGCAACTGTTCACTACAAGATGAGTCAGTAAGCCTGTGCTTAGATGATCTCTTAGATAATTGACAATAGAGGGGAGGCATCTTGTTGAAAAGATAGTCTTAATAAATATTTTTAAACGTCACTTTAAAATTCATGATTCCAGGAAATAATAATTCTTTTCTTTGTCAGTTTAAAATAAATCATTTTATTGGGGGCTCTTACAACTCTTATAAACAACCCATACATACATCCATTGTGTCAAGTACATTTGTACATATCTTGCCATCATCATTTTCAAAACATTTTCTTTCTCTTTGAGCCCTTGCTATCAGCTCCTCATTTTTTTCCCTCCCCCCCTCCCTCTCTCATGAACACTTGATAATTTGTAATTTTTTTTTCATGCTGTCTCCCTTCACCCACTTTTCTGTTGTTCATTCTCCCCTGGGAGGGGGGAGGGTGTTATACATGTAGTCATTACAGGAGGGTAAGGGGGAGGTAGGGAGGGGGGGACCAATCACAATGACTGAGGTAATAATAATTCTTAGCAACATACCCTCACATAATAAGTCTCTTGATTTCTTTTAAAAAGTTAAAAAGATAAACACTCTAATATCCCTTGTCTGTGATCCCTGCTGAATTTACTCTTACCAGTCAAGAATGAATTACAGCTCTCAGTAACTTAGAAAATATAAACTCAATAAAACAACCATGAATTGGATCTATATCAAAGAGTTTGATTCTGTGGCTACATTATAGATTTATACAATATAGATGGTATACAATCTATATATACATAAGTGTATATATACATATACATTTTATACAATATAGATTATTATATATACAATATAGGTTATTCAAAATGGCTCTGGTGGTATAGGACATTACCATGGGCTACTCACTACAAGTGCAAACCCACCAGCCACTCTTCAGAAGAAAGATGAGGCTTTCTGGTCTCGAAGATTGATCGCCTTGGAAACTCCAGGTGCCGTTCTACTCTGCTCTATGGAACACCTATGAGTGGGAATCGATTCAGTGTCAGCAAGTCTGAGTATAAAATGGACATATGTCTAAACGTATATGCCATTGTTGTTAGGCGCCGACTCATCGCAAGCCTATATGTTCAATAGAACAAAACACTGTGGGGTCTTGGGACATCCTCACAATTGTTGCTATGTTGCAGCGCATTCTCGCCGCCACCACGCCAGTCCTTGTTGAGGGTCTTCCTGCTCTGTTTGTTGTTGCTAGGTGCCTTCAGGTTGATTCTACTAGTGACCCAATCTACAACAGGACAGAACGACGCCTGGTCCTGCGCCAGCCTCACATTTGCTCCCATGTTTCAGGACATTGCTGCAACCACTGTTTTCTTTGTCCCCAGAAAGCGTGCCCTGCTTTGTTCCTGCCCAGAGAATGCTTGGTCTTCTTTGAGGAGGGCAAGAGAGGAAAAGGTTCCCACAAGGGCCTATGTTGCACCTCCTTCAGCATCCACCCCCAACACATGTCTCCCAACCTCTAGGCCTGGGGAACAATGAAAAGAATTGAGATTACAGGACCGAATGAGGAACTCTGGCAAAACCTTTTTTCTAATTTAAAGACCACCCAGGTGTGTGCGGGTCTGTCCCCATTTTAAAGTCGGACTCTTGCTTTACATCAAGAAAAGAAACAGATGTGATGCTCATTCATCCCTAATGGAGGCAGGAGGGGAGGGGGTGGAGAAGGGATGCCAGGGCTATTTTTGATCCACAAAGTCTGCCCTGCAAGAATGGTCACATTAAGGTGCACAGGTCTTACGCCAACTAAAAGTCTGACACACAAATCAACCCATGTATATTCAAAAGCAGTACAAGGAATAATGCACTTGGGGCACCTGGGAGAGTAGGATTTGGACTAGCGTGTTCTGGGGATTTGCTTCCTGACCAATCTCCCAGAGTCCAAGTGACTAGTTGATAGGGTCTGGGTGTGGGTGCTGGCTTTCCCCTCTCCCTCCCCTCTGCATTGGGTAAATTCAGATTATCTGGAACAATTATCCCCAAAGGGGTAGGAGGGCTTCGGGAGGAGTGAAGCCCTGTTGAATGCTGGACTTTTGTCTCGCCCTTAGCTGCAGAGCAGGGTCTCTGCTTATTCAGCCCTGCCTCAGCTCCATCCAGAGCCTGGACTGCTCTGTGGTTATGAGTCAATGATCAGACAGGGGAAGGGCTCGCTTACCATAAGGGAGGAGGACTCTCTAGGGCTTTGATGCCGGTTCTCTTACATCCTGAAGGCGTGAAAGGCGTTGGGAGGGAGAGGAAGAATATATAACCGCTGAAAGGAAGACATGTCATTTTTTTTAAAGTTGAAGATTGAAGAGAAGTGCCTCGTTTGAGATGTAAGGATCAGTGACGAATATTTTGGGGGGGGGACAAAAGCTAGTTAAAAATTGAATTGAGATAAGTCAGCTCCTTCTGTGACTCATCTTCCCAGGGAATAAAGGCAAGGAGGCAGGCGGTGTTTAGGAGGGAACCAATGTGCAAATAGCAGTGTCCGTGAAGCTGGGGTTAATTACAGGAAGGACTTTGAGGGTAATTGCCGATAAACAACCCTTGTGAGCAATGTCCCCATCACGGGCTCGGGCTCGGAAGTTGGCTCTCTGAGATTTGAATAGGCTCTATAAACACAGGCCTGGGAGGCTGCTGGCTGAGTAGGTTCCCAAATAAGTATTTCAGAGGAGCCTCACCCACCTGCCTCACCTCCACCCCCAACCCCTACCCCCTGTCCCTTGTGGGCTAACCTAGCACCCCTACTGTCCATCCCTAAAATTCCATTTGTAAAGGAATTAGAAATACAACACTATTTGCATTCTGGTTAGGAGATTAACAACCTGGCCCACTCTAAAAGGCCCAAAGCACCCCCAAATCATCAATTAAATAGAATATGGCTGTGCATAACTGGGGCTGGGGTCTCTAAAGGACTTGGGAAAGAAGTGGATTTCATCTTTCATCCTTGTATCATGTCTTCTTTAAGGAATCTAAACCATTTTAATTATTGCATTGTAGCCATAGAGATAAACGGACCTTGTAATTAATCCCAGAAACCCACTGCATTCTGCAAAGAATTGCAATTGTGAGGAAAGCCTTAGGTTCATGAGAGGAACCTAGAAAACCCTTAGATGTGTCAGTAAGAAAAGTAGCCTTTAAAGGTTCCCTCTTGCTTGCTTCAGTTTCCCTGGCTGGTGCAAACTGTTAAGTGCCTGGCTACTAACTAGGCAGTTCACATCTATCCAGAAGTGCCTTGCAAGAAAGGTCTGGCAATCCGTTTCAGAACCGCCACAGCCACTAAAAAATAAATAAATAAATACAGCCCTGTGAGGTGCTGTTTTACTCTATAGCACGCCAGGGTCACAAGGGGTCAGAATTAACTCCAAGGCAAATGATTTTGAGGGGGGTTGGGACCGACTGCCTCTAGTTTCTGTCTTGTAAGGAGTGACACAATTCCGTTTCAGAGGATACTGAAACATCTCAGCTTCCTTTGCTCCTCCTAGGAAGAGGGCTAAGGGTGGTGTAGGGTTCTCTCCCAGCTCTTCACAAATACATTTTGGCTCCCCGGCTAAGTCAGCTGAGTGAGCAGAGGGTGGAGACTCTCGCACAGAGCAATGACCACTCTAGAAGGACCAAGCCCCCAAACCAGCTCGCTGTCATTGAGTGGATGCTGACTCACAGTAGCTCTATAGGACTGGGGAGAATGGCTCCTGCGCGTTTCCCAGACTGTAACTCTAGATTATAAGAGTTACTCTTTCTCCAGAAGAGGGAATGGTGGTTTCAAACTCCTGGCCTTGCAGTTAGCGACCCAACTCATAACTACTACTCCACCAGTGCACCTCTGAAGGGGTGGCAGCTGATAATTAGTGGAAAGAACATACCTCATGCAGGCCTCTTCCCCACCTCTTAAGGGAAGAGATAATCAAGATGATTTCTTAGTGGGCGTCCAGTCCTAGCATCTGATTCTGTGAAACTGTGGCTGCTCTTGTAACAAGTAGTCTGACCCCAAAGCATTGTGCATGTTTTCACGGTACACTAGGGTCAATTCTAAAATATAACTTAAGGAGAACATTTACTAAGTCTTAAACAGAAGAAGACAAGACAAAGACACATCAAACAGATGATGGTGACCATTAACTTAAGGTGTTAGGTTTCTGAGATGGTTCTCCATGGTTCTTGCTTCTCAAAGATTAAAGAAGTCACACGGCAGAAATACTTGTATAATTCCAGTAACTTTTATGAGGGAAAGGGAAGTTTCGGGTAATACAGTCTCAGGTAGCAATCACCATGTCAGGAAAATGTGCAAGTCCACACAGGTGCAGCACAAAAGTTCATGACTGACGATGGCCGCTTCAGAGGAGCACCCCAACAAGAAAGCAACTGCCCTTGGTCTCTGCTTTGTACCCCCTACTCCCTCCACGTGAGGGGGTGTGGTTGAAGGTATTGGCTGTTCTTAGTGACTGAGTTCAGGTGGATGTGGGAAATAATGTTGCTGGTGTCTAGTGTGCATGCCCAGTTGACCTTCACCTGTGCCTAGATTACCTTGGTCTGAGCATGCCCAACTGTGAATTGTCCCGGTAGGTGTCTAATTTGTGCCGGATTTCTTTCAAGCCCCTTTATTGTGGTATGGTCAGCTAGTTTTTGTTTAGCATAGGTATTTGATGGAGACAACTCCCTCCATCCCTAATCTTTTTATGTGTCAAAGGTTGTAAAGGAGCCCAAAAGTTTACAGAGATAAAGGAAGTGAGAGGGCAAAGGAACCCCTCAGAAAAGCAAGACTGATGGCAAATCAATGTATACCAATTACAGGTTGGACTACAGACACTGGAAAGAGACCAGGACTGGGAAACCAGTTATGCCAGACAGAAGAGCTTACAAGACTACTTCAGAGTCCTCTGACCAAAGCAGTCAGAATGTGTCTTATGATAACGATATGACCTCAGTCGCCAAATTTCCATTAATGGTTTGCCCAGGCAAATGCCTAAAGGCTATGGGATTCTCCCAAGATTGGCTAGGGGAGTGGCAGCAATCCATCCTGTATGTACTTTGCCTGAGGTCCAAGCTAGTCACACTGCCAGAAGGAATTCAATGGAGGCTGAACTCAGGAGAAAACTCATAAACAGATTTAGGGCTTCCACTAAAAACCATAGCCTTTCATAAACTTAGTGCTTAGAAAGTTAAGCTCTAATACAGTGCTTATTTCAATTATGTCTCAAAGTATCCCAACATGGAAGCAGCTATTATAATCCTTGCCTCACAGCCAAGGCTCCAGAGACTGGAAAAGATGAAGCGATGTTAGGGAGCAGATTGGGTATCAGAGCAGCTCTTTTTGATGGCAAGCCTAGGTGTGTAAGCACTGCCTTGGATCCGTGAGAGTTTGTAGTGTGCCCTTGGACAAGTCATTGTCCCCACCAGGTTATGTGGTTGCCCTTCCAGGACAGCATTTCAAGCTTCTGTTCATCCCTCTTCGGTTCATCCCTCTCTTCTCAGATTCAATGTCTATTCTTCGAAGCCCCTTCCATGACCCCCACCACATGCTAGAGCCAGACCTCCAGTCATACACATTCAAAGAAGCTCAAAAGTTTGTGGGGAAAATCCATTATCTTTCCACTGCATTTTTCCATGAATGATTTGAAGCTTTCTCATATGGTGATTATTCGATTCATGCTTCCCTTTCCCACTAAACTGTAAACTTTGAAGCAAGAATCGAGCCTGCCTCATTCAGCACTGTATCCTAAACTGGCAGGAACGGAATGCTCACAAAATCTCTGCCAAACCTTTAGGAGCCCCCAATAGCTGGGAGAGGGCGGTGGTGTTTCCGCAAAATAATTCTCACCTTTCCTGCTGGAGACCTGTGTTCAATTTCTGGCTAGCCATCTGTGACGTCGAGTTTTGCAAGTTGTAAGTTAGAGCAGAGCTTCCAAAACAGAAAGAAGGTCTGGTGTTCGCCTTCGAAAAATCAGCCAATTAAACCCTGAGTCCAGGGGTTGACTTGACTACAGTGAACACCAACAACAACAACAACGAATGTCTGTGAGCTATACAGATGAGACGGGGTCCATTTCAATACCAAGAAGCAGTCCAAGAGCCCCCGGGGCCTTGGAAAGGGAATTTTTTCCAAGGTAAAGTCAAAATGGCCTGGCCATTTCCTGTTGTTTAAGTAACTCAAACTCACTGTCATAATAAAACTTAACGTGACCCTGTGTAATGGGCCAGTAAATGCAGCCCTGGTTGGTGCAAACTGTTCATTGTTCAGCTGTGAGCAGGAAGGTTGAGTTTCAAGTCCAGTCAGAGATGCTTTAAAAGTCTGGCAATTTCTTTCTGAAAAATTTGCGCTTACAAACTCCATTGAGCGCAGCTTTGTTCTGACACACATGGGGTTGCCGTGAGTCAGAATCAATGAGCAACCAGTTTGGGGGTCAGGGAATGGGGCTGGGGCTGTCTCAGGAAAAGAGGCATCCACTGCCCTGTGATGTTCCCCACAGACAGTAGCAGAGAGAGAAGCTCCGCCTTGTCGGCTTTCTCACACAGACTTTTATGCAGGTGGCACTCGGAAGTATATGTGATCAAAACGCTGGAAGCTTTGATAATTGAGTAGCCCAAGCCTGTCCAGCTAGTACGGAGATGCTCACGAACCCCCAGGAAGAGATCATAGCAACCAAGCGTGCCCTGAGGAGGGGGTATGTGCTGGTTGTACCCAGCAATGATAATGCAGTCACAATGACAAAACCTCCCTCCCCAGCTGGTTGTGCATGCCCTATTCAGTTGGCTGGGATGGCTTTCTCCTTTCAAGTGGGCAATCTTGGCCCCCTTTCTGCCTCCCCACTTGGTCTTTTAGTCACATACCAGACACGTCTCACAGAGCAGCCCCGAAACTCCAGGTGGCAGAGTCCCAGTTTCATATAAATTAGGCTGGGTAATGCTGCTCAGACACATTTTTTCTTTTTGTCTAAATCATGCAAAAATAAGAGTTTCTCAGGGGCATAAATCTGGCCCAAATCTAAACTTGAATGTGCAATTGACTGGTATAGTTTATAGTGCAAACATGGAATTATCTGGGAGTATTCTGCTCCCAAAGAGCATGGACCATTTTTTATCCATTCTGAAAGAAATGATTTATCTGCCATCTAAAAAAAAGAAAGGGGGGAAAAAAGAAAACCCCGCACCGATGGTGCCTGGCAAAGAAGCCAGATGCAAACCCCGATTCCCCGGGAAATGCACTCTGCTCGAGCAGATAAGCATGGGTTTTGCCCAGTGGTCACAATGTAATTAATGCAGACCGGAGTCTGTACCAAGGGCACAGCCGTTTAAACACTTTGCCTCATTGAAGGCAGAGCCTACTGTGTGTTCCAGCATAGGAAGCAAGGGCCAAGGAAGGGGAGAAGAGAAGAAGAAACAGAAGCAAAGATAACTTCACAGTGCCATCAAAAGGAATCCAATGTCTCTAAGAAACTCTTCTGCAGAGCACATATTGTGTTTATCATAAACCCATTAGATTGCTGAAATCAATTACAGACAGTGTCTCCAATCCTAAATTCTTGATTCGGCCCAATCTTTGTACTTTGAAAGTCCCTGAGTGAATGCATTTACTTCCTAGTTCTATTCTAGAATGCTCACACACCAGGGGGGCGTGGGGGGAGTGGGGGGTGAGGAAACAAAACTGTGGCGGTGGAGTCAGTTCTGATTCCTCGCATCCCTATCACAGAGTTGCTGCGTGAAGTCTCCAATGCTATAATCTGTACTGAAGCAGATTGCCACATTTTTCTCCTGCAAAGTGGTGAGTTCAAAACGCGGCCTTTCAGCTGGCTGTGGAGCCTATTGGCGCTGTGCAATCATGGGCTATTAGGAATTTTACACTGGGATTTGGGAGTGTGAGAGTTCTTGTTGAGAGTCACCGTTAACGATGCCTCTTCTCAGCTTTCTTGTGGTGACCTTGGCGGATTTAAAATGATAGAGGAAAAAATATATCTTCCCTCACAAGTTGCTTAAATTATTCTGGCAGTTTGCCATCAAACTAGTTTTATTTGATTCACAGTGACTTCAAAGAGCTCAGAACAATAAGCTGAGGGATGCATTTCTCAAAAGTATATCAGCAGTAAAGGGGCTAGATATGAAAAAAAAAAGGTTCCAGGCACCAAGCTCTAACATTTGCCCAAAGATGTGACTTATGGATAAGTTTTGTTTGTTTTTTTTAAGTTTCAATATACAAGGTGACTTCAAAATTTTGTGAGAATATGCCATTATATTTTAAGGGAGAAGAAAGCCCCATCCTTCCCCCACGGCTGGGACTTTCCAACTGCGGACCTGGCTGATGGTCGCCCAACTTGTAATCACCTCCTCCCCAGGGCTCCACTAAAAAGATGGTCATCTTCATTCTAGCAAAATAGAGCAGAAAATGAACTTGCCCTGGTACATCTGCTTGAATCACTATACCAACTTCTTGTGACATCTTCCAGCTTCTTCTTGCATATTTCAGTTACTTTCCACCGCAGTATTCAGGGCCATCTTATAAGACACTCATGGAACCAACCGTACCACCATTCCCACTGCGTGGCCCTGGACCCTTAAGATCCCTGCCTGCCTCACCTACATCATTCACTCCCCACTCCCACCCTCATCATCCTTCTACACCAGCCCTACAATTCCATTTCTTGTCTTCTTTTACCATATGAGGGGACTTCAAACTTTTGTGGGGAAATTCCATTTTCTTTTCATTTTTCCATGAGTTTTTGAAACTGATCGTGTATGTCTACTTATTTTTCTAGTTTCTGATTAAAAGTCGCTTGCTCAAGTAACTCATTTTTGACCTCTGCAATGAAACAGTCTCACAATTGCTGCTGAAATTACAAATGGCTGTCCTCTGACCTCATCTAGTATATTCTGAGTACCAAATGTAATGGTCTAAATTAGCATACCATGTGACATTAAAATGGCAACAATGAACAAGCTTTAGCTAATCTGATAATTTGGCCACTGAGATTTAGTGAGCATTTACAACATTCCAGATACTATGCCAAACACATGATAGGCAATATTAATTGATGCTCATAATTACCCTATTCAGCAGGCGCTGGTATTAAACTCATTTATTCATGAAAATCCTGAAACATATATAATGTGATCTGCACAAGATTATCAACAATTATAAAACAGACTCAGATGTGAACTAGGCTCTGTCTAATGTTTCCAACAACGTAAGCCAATCACAAAATGATAGTAGTAGTAGCAGTACCAACACCTATTATTTAGTACTGAGGCCCTGGGCTAAGCCCACAATCATGACATTAGGAAGTCCTATTATTTTTGACTAGAGGTGGGTAACAAAGTGTCACAAGTGTGATTACTCAAGAGAAGTGATGACACATCAGTTAACGCGGTTTAAGTTGCTGAAAGTACATGGCTACTGTGATAGTTAAATAATCTGTTGTCAATTTGAGACTATTAAGAGTGAAGGGGTGGAGTTTAACCTGTCAATCAGGTCACAGCTTGATGACCTCATTTGAAGGCGCTAAGGAGATAAATAGCTCACTAGAGGCAGGACACACTCACTCCCTGTGAGACATTCCTGTTGACAAGCCACATGGAGCTATGTTGATGGATCCAGAGCCTTGGAGCTGGAGGAGCCACATGGAGACCCACACCAGTGCTAAGATGCTTCTACCACCACTGGATCCACAAAACTTCCTACCTGTGATCTTCCTGTATTTGATGTCATAGCATGTTGCATAACTGTGAAAAGGAATTTACGTACTGGTACTGGACATATGGGCTAATATCAGATTTATGGACTCGATCTGGACTGGGCTGGGATGTTTTATTAATGTACAATTACTCTTTATATAAAACTCTTTCTTACACACATATGAGTGTCTGTGGATTTGTTTCTCTAGTCAATCTGGACTAACACAGCCACCTTACAGCTTTTGGTGTCTTCTGTTCCCAAAGTGTAGTCCAATGCCCGACATGAGGGAGAAGTGAGCAATCAAATGGCCCAAACTGCTAAAGTCCCAGCAGTTCTCAACCTGTGGGTCATGACCCCTTTGGGGGTCAAACGACCCTTTCACAGAGGTCGCCCAATTCATAACAGTAGCAAAATCACAGTTATGAAGTAGCAATGAAAATAATTTTATGGTTTGGTGTTCACCACAACATGAGGAACTGTATTAAAGGGTTGTGGCATTAGGAAGGTTGAGCCCCACTGTGCTAAACTCTCCAGAGGGGCTGCAAAAATATGATTAGATGGACAGTACACATCTCGTATTGCACATTCCACAGTATTTAACCCTTTCTCTAGTCTGTTATCAAGCTCTTTCTGCACTTTCCAAGTTATTTACTCCCTTTGATTGAGGCAATTCTGCCTCAAAGAGACCCTATAGGATAGTAGAGCTCCCTCTGTGGGTTTCTGAGGCTTGGGGGAGCAGAACGCTTCATCTTTCTTCAACGGAGAAATGTGGTTTCAAACTGCTGTCCAGCAAGTAATCCACTACTCCATCAGGGCTCCTTGGGTTATTTACTTTAAATAACCATCCAAATTACTGCCAGTGAGCTGATGCTAACTCATAGCAACCCTAAAGGACACAGTAGAACTGAACTGTATGTAACTGTTCATGGGAGTTGAAAGCCCCATCTCTTTTCCTCCGAGAAGCTGGTGGTTTCAAACTGCTGATTTTGCAGATTACAGCCCAATTCATAACTGCTATTGGCCACCAGAGCTGCCTGGGTTAGAGGAAGTTAAAAAGGAATTCATATCTCAGGTCAAATGCTTATTAATACAGGAGTCTTTCTACTAAATTGACCTTATACGAGATAGATGCATTTATTTAACCCTACCAAAAAAGTACCATTGCTATCATCTTTATTTTACTGATAAGCTAATTAAAAGCTGAGAAAAGTTAAGTAGCTTGTCCTGGATCACACAGCTATAGTAAGAAAGGGATTAAAACACAAGTTTTGCCTGATTTCTGAGTTCAGGTTGTTGAACAAAATATGGTGTATATGTTGCCAGCAGATTGGTATTGATCTCAAATTGAAAATCCCACTGCCATCGAGTGGGCTCCAACCCTTAGCAACACTCCCAAATTAGGCTCTAGAAATTGACACAAGTACAGTGGGGCTACATCGGTGAGCATTTGCCCATTTGAATCTGGGGGATTTTTAAAGCAAGCCAGCTAATACTCAAACTACCTTTTCGAACTTTTAGACAGTATTAGAAGAAAGTTTTAGACAGAATTCTGTACACAATTTTGTATTTTAAAATAGCCTGAGGATTACAAGTACTAACAAATTGTGATAACAACTTTATGATTTCAAGTTTTTTGTTTTGTTTAATGTAACTTGAAGGTGTGGTATGACTCCTTATGAATCTATTCCAGAGGCTTTTATAAATAATCCTCTGGAAGAAGAAACTTTGCTAATGAATGTCATAACTTCCCTATCAATCAAACTCATTTAATGCAAAACTTGCTATTATATTTCATACAGAATTGGACAAAATGTATATTCTGAAAATGCAAGAAAGACTGGTAAGCAAATCACTATTGTAAATAGTTATTAAGAGGGGCATCCAAATCCCTAAGAGAGCAAACTATTTTCAAGCAATTTAAAGACACCTTGTCATTAGGTTGGTGTGCTAATTACAAATCATTCTACCTGATTCAATAGTCTCCCCAAAAGACTTATCTAATGTACTAGGGAAAGACTTTATTAGACAAGTGAAGGTACTATACATCTTTAAAAGTGAGAGAGGGAAAAAAAAGTTTTCTTGAAAGCAATATCAAGCCAGAATTTTTACTGTTAAAGATAGCTCTTCCTTCATTTTATTCTCAATGTGTTTGTCTCACTCCTTGGACTGCTTAGACTTATTTAATGGATGTTCACATGAGGCAAAGGACCCTGGTCTTGCAGTAGTTACGTGCTTGCTGCTTGTCCAAAGCTCAGAGCTTAAAGTTACCAAGTGCTCTGAGGGGGAAAGCTGTGGCAGTTTCTGCTCATGGACTCCTGTCTTCATGGCTCTTAAGTGGGTTTTGACTCAAAGGGACCCTGAGGGGCAGCTTACACTGCTAGCCATAGGGTCTCAGAGACTGGCTCTTTATGGGAGCATAGGCCCTATAGCTTACCTGTGGAGCAGCTGCTGGGTTTGAACTGTGAACCTTGCTGGCTCCTTCTACAAAGATTAAAAAATCCTTTAGGGCAGTTCTACTTAGTCCTATATGGTTGATCTTATGGAGCTTCCACATACTGGGTTTGGTTTGGATTTGTAACACGAGGCAAAGCAGTCCTGGTTAACCCTTTCATTATTGAAATTTTTTGTGGGTATACAATTTTGTAATGTTATTTCGCTAATAGAATGCACACTGAATAGTTGAGTGTTAAAACTTTGTTTTTTTTTTAGGTATAATGGGTTTTGGTATATAGTATGTGGAACACATGAGGGGGTTCCACAAAATGGTATATGTTTTCAAAGTTATTTATTAAAATTTTTCTACAAAACAAACATATCACCTTCAAAGTACTCTCCACTACACTTAATGCATTTGTCAGATCTGTGATTCCATTCTTGGAAACATTTTTCAAACTCATCTGTTTGGATGCTTCACCCTTGGTTTTTTTCACCTTGTCTACATATTCAAATCACTGTCCTTTCATGTACCTCTTCATTCATGAAAATAAAAAGAAGTTGCACAGAGGGAGGTCAGGTGAGTAAGGTATGAGGGCTGTGAAAGGCATGTTGTTTATTACCAAACACTGGCACACTGAAATGGCTGTGAGATCAGATGCATTGTCATGGTGTCAAAACCAGTCCTCTGTCTGCCACAAATCAGGTCTTTTTTGTCACACACTATCATGCAATCTTTTCAGAACCTCTAAATAGAAAGCTTGATTAACAGTGTGACCTGTGGAATGAACTACAAAGGCACTACAAGTCGACATTTTCATGTAGTGCAGTCATCTGTTCAGGAAGTTGACAGATGTCCAGAATGAGGTTTGTCATCAATCAGCTTTTCACCTTTTTTGAAATGAGAAAACCCCTGTACAGTTGAGTTTTTTCCTTAGTGTTGTCCTTGTAAGCTCTGTTCAAAATCCCAACAGTTTCTGGGGCATTTTTCCCAAGCAGGAAACAAAATTTCACAGAACACACTGTTCTCTTAAATTGGCCTTCACAAAAAGCAAGGTTTGAGAGGAATTGCTTTTACTGTGACCAGAGAGAACCTTCCCAGGCAATGCCACTGGATGCACTAACTCAGAGTAGGTTGCTTGATGCTCAGGTAAAGGGAAGAATACATACTATGAAAGCTCCACCCAGTGGAACTTTATTCTGGGGTGGTTTTTTTTTTTTTGGCACCCCTTCATATATATCCCAGTGGACTGTGCTGATGGTACATGTGGAATTTGGCCCAGAAAAAAAACATTCACTTTAATATTACCTAACCCCAAACACCATATCTTCCCAATAATACATAGGAAACAGTAACTTAGAAGAAACATAGAAACTTAGATGGATTATCACACTGTATACAATCAGTTCCCTAGACTACATCACTTCACATAATAACTTCTCAACACAGCAGCAAATGGTTTTCTGTTTTACACAATTTCACACAAGTCCTTTCCCTGATCCAGAGACCCCAGAGTTGCATGTAGTACTTAAAGCATTTGGTTGCTAACCAAAAGATCAGAGTTTGAAACTCTGTGGGTAGTTCTACTCTATCCTGTAGGTTTGCTCTGAATCAGAATCAACTACAGGGTAACATGTTTGGGGTTTTCTGGGAATATGAGACAGAAAAAGCAGAAAAGGACTTGATTTTTGGTCTGCACCTCTCTTGTCTCCCTTTTTAGAACATGTCTGTTGTTCATTCTAATCAAGGTCAATTCCCCCTTTTTATTTAACGGTCCGATTTTTCTTTTTTGGGGGGTAGTCACTGCATCTCCACTGTCTGTCAATGTAGTCTAGTAGTTTACATAGATTGACCCCACTGAGCTAAATGCAGGATAATCCAAGCTTTGACAATCTTCATAATGCTGGGCTCAAGGATGGGCATATGACCCAAAGTAAACTTGTGGTTGCACTAGAACTGCTAGGTCAATATTACACAAGGGCAATTCCAAAAGTATTGCTACTAAGGCTCCGGTTCATACATGCCAGGCTTTATTTCTAAAACTTATGTATTTAACACGTCTCTGCAATCAGTGGGTGGCTGAAGATAAGTTCTTTCAGTAATACACAGAACTCAATCTCACAAGGTTGCCTTAAAAAAGAAAAAATAGGTAACTATGGTTTCCAATGGATTTGCTGAACTATTTGCTGAGCCATAAATTTGAGGCAGACAGGTCAGTTTAGGGTTATTCTCCTTTTGTAATCCCGAAGAGATAATCCTGATAGATTTTCATGAAGAATATAAGATGATCGTAAGGGCTTATTTATGATGAATTTTTTTTTTCATTAGAAACTACTGATAAGGTAAAGGTCTGGAAAGTTTTACCTAGGATTTTTTTTCCCCCATTACTTCAATGTACTGCTAATTATTCCATGGTAGCAAGGCTGTCCTATGAGAATTCCATTGGGAAAGCGTAACCTCATTCACTTCACAGTCATGATCATGCCCCTTCAGACTATTTTGTTGTTGTTGTCATTGTTTCTAAAACTCAACATTATAAAGCAGCGGTTCTCAACTTGTGGGTCGCGACCCCTTTGGGGGTCGAACAACCCTTTCACAGGAGTCACCCGATTCATAACAGGAGCAAAATTACAGTTATGAAGTAGCAACAAAAATAATTTTATGGTTGGGGGGTCACCACACCATGAGGAACTATATTAAAGGGTCATGGCATTAGGAAGGTTGAGAACCACTGTTATAAAGGAACAAAATTAAAATCACTTCATGATGCCAAAACTGATAGTTTGATATTATGTAAATCAAAGAACACAAAATGTTGGGGAGAAGAGTTGAGAGATGGAAATATTATCTTCAAAAGTGTATAGACCTACCTCGAGTGTATATATTCCAAAAACTGATAGTTTCACATTTTATATATTTTTTTGTTTAATATAGTTTTAGATGGTTAAGTAAAAATACATAGTACTTATTCTTGTATAGTTTAAGAGACAGTGTTCAACATAGATTTATCTGAAGAATAATGTCAATATAGGCTTTGAGATAAATAAATAAGGAGATTTGCAATGATGTTATTTGAAGCTCTGAATTAGGTATGTAATGCTTGATTTTTTTGGTAATATGGGACAATACATTTCTTGTAAAATTTTATTTTCACACCCTTGTTTAATTCATTCCTGAAAGGAATGAAGTAATTTTTTTCACTAAAATATTAGTTTTCCTTATGTATAATTTTATAGGAACCGTTGTGGTACAGTGATTGAACACTAAGCTGCTAACTGAAAGGTTGACAATTTGAACCCACTAGTGGCTTTGCTAGAGAATGATAAGGTTGTCTGCTTTTCAGAAAGGTCCTAGCCTTGAAACCAATCTGGGGTAGTTTTCCTCTGTCCTGCAGGGTTTCTGTGAGACAGCACTTCAGTACTTCTTACAATTTTCCACTGGTGACTTCTCACTGGAGAAATTTGCAACAATGGCAAGTGCTGCCAGAATCACCTTGGATTAATGATGCCTTTGATTGTGAATTAAATTTTGATCAGTGCATGTTTAGAAACCTTTTACTATTTTCAAATTTTTCATGACTCTTACATTCGATTACATGAGCATATTACAAACCACGATTTAAGAAGCATTAGAGTAGATGGCAATGAGTTGTGTATAATTTTATCTCCTTACTACAAAACAAACCTTTTTAAAAATGATATCATTGTTTGGTAAGACCATGTATACCACTTATCTGACAGTTCATTGTGCTGTGATGACTTGCATATTACTGTGATGTTCAAAGCTATGCCATCGCTGTTTCAAATAACATCAGGGTTACCCATGTTTGACACTTGTCAGTGGAACTTCCAGACTAAGGTACAGTAGGAGGAAGAAGGGGGCTTCAGTTTTGAAAAAAAATTAGCCACCCAAAGCCTTATGACAGTAGCAGGATACTGTCTGATATGGTGTTGGAAGATGAGCATATCAGCTGAGAAAGCACTCAAAATATGATTAGGGAAGAGCTGCCTCTTCAAATTAGTGTTTACCTTAAGACATAAATGGAATGAGTTTCAAGACCTTCATTTGCTCCTGTGGCACCATTCCAAATAAGAAGTGACAGCTCCAAACATCAAAAAGTACACAGAACGTGGATGTGCCAAGTATGAATCTAGGAAACTTAAAAGTAAAAAATGAAATAAAACCCATAAATATCGATATCCTAGGCACCAGTGAACTCCATGACTTCTGAATTAGACAGTCATCTCGTCTACTAAGCCAGGAATGACCAATGGGGGTGGGGAGTGGGAATGGAATGGTATTCATCATTAAAAAGGACATTTGGCGATCTATCTCAAAATACAATCCTATCAATGATAGGATTACAACATTTGATACAATTACTATTCTAATTTTTACACCGACCACTAATGCCAAACAACTTTGTCTGTCTGAAATTAATCCAACATGAAATTGAGATATAAGGATAATTACTAGTTATTGGAAGGCAACCAAGAAGCATCCACAGTTGGAAAATCTGGCTTTGGTCATAAAACAAAAGAAAATGAAAAGCCACATGACCAAATTTAGCAAGACCAAAACCTTACGCATTGAAAATCCTCTTCTCCCCCCGAGCAACATAAATTGTGACTAAACACAGATATCATTGCTGACGTCAGCTAGATCTTAGCTGAAAGCAAAGAAAATACCAGAAACATGGTTTTTGTGTTTTACTGATTTTGCCAAGGCTTTTTTCCATGTGGATCATAACAAATGCTATGGGTAGCACTGAGAAAAATGGGAATTGCCAGAATACTTCAATGTGCTCTTTAGGAACCTATACAAGAAGAGGCAGTTGTTGGACAGAACAAGGGAACATGGCATGGCTTAAAATCAAGAAATTAATAGTCAGGATTGTATCTTTTTACTACCCTTATTTAATCTGTATGCTGAGCAAATACTTTGAGAAGCAAGACTATATGAAGAAAAATAAGGCTTTGGATTGAAGGAAAGCATATTAACAACCATTATATAGAGATGACACACCATGCTTGCTAAGAATGAGGAGGATTTCAGGCACTTGCTGATGAAAAATCAAGGACTTCAGCCTTTAAAGTAGATTTCAGCTCAATGTAAAGAAAACAAACAAACAAAAAAGAAAACAAAAATCTTCACAACTGGACTAATAGGTAGCATCATTAAAAACAGAAAAGACTGAAGTTGTGAAGGATTCCACCTTGCCTGGATCCACAATCAGTGCTCACAGAAGCACCAATCAAGAAATCAAATGACATATTGCTTTGGGTAAATCTGCGGCACAAGAACTCCTTAGAGTGTTAACAAGCAAGAATATCACTTTTAGCACTAAGATGCACCTGAACCAAGCAAGGTATTTTCACTGGCATCATATGCATATGACATTTGTACATTGAATAAAGAAGACTGAAGAAGAATCGATGCATTTGAATGATGGTGCTGGCGAAGAATAATGAAATTGCCATTGACTGCCAAAAGAACGAGCAGATCTGGTTTGGTAAAACTAGTCAGAATGGTCCTTAGAAGTGAGAATGGCAAGACTTTGTCTCATGTACCCTGGGCATGTTGTTATGGAAGGCCTACCCCTGGAGAAGGACATCTTGCTTGGTAAGAAAGAAAGAAAGAGAGAGAGAGAGAGAGAAAGAAAGAGAGAGAGAAAGGAGGAAGGAAGGAAGGAAGGAAGGAAGGAAGGAAGGAAGGAAGGAAGGAAGGAAGGCAAGGAGAGGGACAGCGATATAGAGGAAGAGCCCTCAGGAAAAGGATAGGCACGGTAGTTGCAGAAATGGGCTCAAACATAACAAATGAGCGCATGGTACAGTGTTTCATCTGCTAGGGGTACTATGAGTCAGAACAACTCACAGGAACTCAACAACAACAACATGCGTGTAAAAGGGGACTAGGTGGTGGAGTGGGTTACATATAGGCCTACTAACCACAAAGTCAGCAGTTTGAACTCACCAGCCACTCTGTGGGCGAAAGATGAAGGTCTCAGCTTCTATAAAGATTTATAGTCTCAGAAACCCAAAAGGGCAGTTCTATTTTGTCCCATTGCATCACTATGAATTGAAATTGACTCCGTTCAGTGGGTTTTTTTTTTGGGGGGGGGTTTGCGGGGGGCAGCGGTATATACATGGATCTTGCCAGATGGAATACATAGGAATAAAGTCAACTGCATTTTTGGAAAACCATGACGGAGACACTCAAAATTACCAGACAGTACAAAGCCAGAATCTGGCTGCAGAATGGATCATCAATTGCTTACATGCAAGTTCAAGTTGAAGGTAAAGAAATGTAAGACTTGTGCACAAAAGCCAAAGAATGGCTTTGGTACATCTCACTAATGAATTTGACATCTTAAATACCAATGACCAAAGAGCAGAGGAGTTGTAAGACGACATCAAGAACATAACACACACACACACACACAAAAGAACATAACACATGAAAAATGCACAAGATCACTACAAAGAAAAGAAAGAAAAGACAAAAATGGGTATCAGTAGAAAATCCTGGAGTTAGAAAACCAAAACCAAGAGCATGCTTAGCATGTCTCAAGCAGAATTAACAATTCAAAGAGGAGGGAAATATGGCCGCCAGATAACCAGCATGGGAAACTCTCTTCAGCCACTTCCAGAGAAGTCCCACTAGGAGGTGTATCCTGAACTTCCTGGCAGTTAGTAATTCAACCTAAAAGCTAAGTAGAACATACCTTCCTTAAAGTGGGAGAGTAGCAACACCTGCTAATAGACTCCCTTATCATAAACCAGTGGCACGAGCTGCTTCTGTGTGCTCTGCCCCTCCCAGGCCCAGCGATTGTTCCTGTCCCCTGAAGCAGCCCAGCCAGCCAAACCTCTTACCGCAGTGCCCTCTGGGGAGCCTTTGTGGGTAAGGGATCACGTGGACAGCTTGTTGCAGACATAATCAGTACCAAGCTTCGCTTATGCCCTCCCTGCCCTACCCCTTTTCCTTCTTTCATGGTTTGTTCTCCAATGCCTTCCCTCCAAACCTGCTCTACCCTCTCCATGAAATAATGCTACAAAGAGAGCAGGAATCACCATGCACAAGTTGGTTTTATTTTTTATTGTATTTTTGTTCGATTATAATACATTGTTTTTCTCATTCTCTCCCACTTCCTCTTCCCTTGTCCTCTTCAGTTCCACCTCATCCGCCTGAGAATATACAAATCTAAAGGAGGGAATGGTCTCAGAGCTTAAAATGAGAACACCTGGTTAGCAAAAGACTGCCTGACAGTGGAATCCCAAAATCTATTTGCTAGGTCCCCACAGGCATTAAGTCGCCTGTGAATTCCCTTTGACCATAGTTGGAGATGTGAATAACCCTGCTATCAGGCTGATGGCATTGTAAAATCTATTATGGCAGATGAGTTTAGGTTAAAATATAATGCATTTTCATTTCATCTCCTTTTTGACCCATTTTAAAGTAGTTTCCATTTTTACTAAGTCTGTTTTCACTTTGATTGGTGTTTTCCTATGTTTTGTTTAGTCATTGAGAGATTTTTGTTGTTTTTATTCTTGCTTGATTCCTCTTTGGGTTTTGTATGAGTTTTCGATATATGTAATCCAGGATAGGTTGCTCTATAGAAACAGTAACTGGATAATGCTATGGTAGGGGAGGGTTATGGAAAATAGGAACCGAATAGCAATGAGTGTAAGAAGAAAATATTCTAAAAGTGATTGTGGTGATGAATGCACAAGCCTTCTTAGTATGGTTGAACCATTAAGTTGTATTATAATGCCAATAAAACTATTAAAATATTCAAACTGAATTGTAATATTGACGCTTTCTATGAATAAACTATTGAAGGATGTAGGACCATTAAATCCAGAGAGTCATTATACCCAAAAGAATTGATCTACATTCAGCGATTTCAGAGAGTAGCAGAGGATATCGAGAGTCAGTAATGGCATTGAAGGAAGAAATAAAAGCCAGTGCTTCGCACAGTGGATGATACCACTCCCTGGGGGCAGTGGAATATTCCACAGGGGACTTCAAGCAAAATCAGATACTTATACTTATCCTGTGTTATGGGTTATAGTACAATAATTTTTAATTGCCAGGGGAGCACAGAGTCAGTTTTCTGAAAATGGGGCGGTATGTCAAACAAGTCCAAGAATGTATTGTCTGTTATATCAAAGGCATTTTTGAAAAACAAAGTTCTAGTAATTGATGGAATGCCAACTGAAATGTTTCAACAAACAAATGCAGTACTGGAGGTATTCATTCATTTATACCAAGACATTTGAAAGACAACTCTCAACCTGGCCACCCGAGTGGAAGAGATTCATATCTGTATACATATCAAAGACAAGTGACCAATCAGAAGGTGAACAATTATTAAATACTATCGTGTGCATGTAAACATTTGCTGGGAAGGGGAGAAGACTGATGAAACACCCAGGGAATACCAAAAATAGACTTGGGAGACAGAGTGCAAAACACCATCAGACTCAACTGGAAAACACTCATAAAAGCCTACAAATAAACCTTGAACTATTTATAGGCCTTTCCATTTTTGTTAGTGGCTTTCTTTTGTTATTGTTATTTTGTTCATGCTTTGCTTTCTTTTTGTTATGTTATTTTGTTCTTGCTTTCTGCTATTGTTGTTCTTGTTTTGTTGGTTTTGACTTCCTTTGTTGTTTTATTTGGCTTTGCCTGGTTTTTGCACTTATCAATGTATCTAGCTAGGTAAGATAGGCAGGATAAATAATTCGGAGATGAAAAGAACGGGACCAATGTTTCCAGGGGGGGATACGGGAGAAGGGGATGTGGGAGAAAGGAGGGGTGGTAACCAACCCAGGAACAAGGGAACAACAAGTGAACTATAATCAGTGGAAGGAAGGTCGTAGGATGTCTAGTGGGACTTAAACAAGGGCAATGTAGCAGTGAGGAATTACTAAACCCAAATGAAGACCAAACACGATGGTGGGACAAGAGGAAAGGAAAAGGAAATAGAGGAAAGAACCAAGAGGCAAAGGACATTTATAGAGGCCTACATACAGGCATGTATATATGTAAATATATTTATATGTAATGAGAGAGGAATAGAACTATGTAACCATATCTATATGTTAAGCTTGCTGATGGACATTAGGACTCAACTCAAGTACTCCCTTAACACAAGAACACTTTGTTCTAACAGTCTGGCATTCTGTAATGCTCACCTTCTCAATATGATCACTGAAGACAAAATGGGTGCATAACCAAATGTGGTAAAAAAAGCTGATGGTGCCCGCCTATCAAAAGAAACAGCATCTGGGTCTTAAAGGTAAACAAGCAGTCATAGGGCTCAGAAGCTACAAAGCCCACATGGAGGAAGCACAACAGCCTGTGTAATTATGAGGTATTGATGAGATCAGGTATCGGGCATCTAAGACCCAAAATAAAACCATAGCCAATGTGAATAAGGGTGGGGGGCATGGAGTGGAAACCCAATTCCCATCTGTAGACAATTGGACATCCCCTCACAGAGGGGTCACAGAGAAGAGATGAGCAACTCAGGGTGCAGTATAGCACCAAGAAAACACACAGTTTTCCTCTAGTTCTTTGGTGCTTCTTTCCCCCCACTATCATGACCTCAGTTCTACCTTAAAAGTCAGATTAGACCAGAGCATGCACACTGCTACAGATAAAAGTCTGCAACACTGGGAATCCAGGATAGATTAACCCCTCAGGAAGGGTAGGTTAAGGTGGGGGGAGAAAAGAGAAATCAATCACAAGGATCAACTTAGAACCCCCTCCCAGGTTGATGAATAACAGAAACGTGGGTGAGGGGTGACAGAGGATGATGTAAGATATGGAAAAAATAATCTATGACTTATCAAGGGTTTGTGAGGGAGGGGGAGTGGTGGAGGGAGGGGGAAGAAATGGAGAGCTGATATCAGGGGCTCAAGTGGGAAGAGAATGCTTTGAAAATGATGATGGCAGCATATGTGCAAATGTACTTGACACATTGGAGGAATGTATGGATTGTGATAAGAGATGTAAGAGCACCCAATAAAAGTATATTTTTAAAAATAGCTGGGGATAATTAAAAAACAGGGCAGTACATTGACAGGGAACTGACAGAAATTCAAGCCAAATTCAGAAGGTGAGTTGAATTGACTGGAAGCAGAGAGTATCAGAAAAACATTTGCCTGTGTTCCAAGGCATTCCACTTCGATCATAACAAACTATGGATAGCATTTCAGAGAAGGGAAATTTCACAAGATTCATTATGTTCATGTGGAACCTGTACCTAGACCAAGAGAAAGTCATTCCTATGAGGGATCTGATATGCTTTTGGAAGAAGTACGGTGAGAATGATCCTCAGAAATAAGGAAGGTGAGACTTCATTTCATGTTCATGTTGGCAGGAGAGAATAGTCCCTGGAGAAGGGCATCATGCTTGGTAAAGTGGAAGGGCAGCTGAAAGACCCATGCTGAGTGGGATTGACATAGATGCTGCAGCAATGGGCTCAATCATAACAATTGCAAGGATGGCACAGGACTAGGTGGTGGTGCATTCTATTGTGGGTGAGGCGTTATGGGTTGGAATCTACTCAACAGTACCTACCAATAACACCTAAAATCAAGAAAGGCATGGGCTAGGACTGTAGCTGTTCACCATACGTAATTGTTCAATATATGTGCAGACAATCTTAGAAGCCGGATTATATGAAGAAGAATGTGGCACCAGGATTGGAGGAAGACCCAGTAACCGCCTTAAGTATGCCAGTGGCACAAACTTGCTTGCAGAGAGCCACAAAAACTTGAAGCATTTACTGATGAAGGTCAAAGACTACATTTGATACATACAACATTCAGACATAAAGGAAAAAAAATTATACTCCAACATATAGGAAAAAAATCCTTAAAACTGGGACAAGCAACATTATGCTCATAAGGAAAAGATTAAAGTTATCAAAGATTTTATTTTACTTGTGTATTAGTCTAGATACATTAAAGAAACAAATCCACAGAAACTCATATGTATAAGAGAGAATTTTATATAAAGGGCAAGTGCACATCAAGAAAACATCCCGACCCAGCTGCCCAAGTCCACAAATCCAACATTAGCGTATTTGTCCAACACCAATCCACAAAGTCCTCCTCCATCTCACAAAACACACACTATGACACCGACTGCAGGAGGAAAGCCGAATCAGTGAACGTGTGAGCATCTCAGCACTGGCAGGGGTCTCCACATGGCTGCTCCAGCACCCAGGGCTGCATTGGGCTGCATTGGGCAGCACCCAGGTCCATGTGGCTTCTCCCTTAGGGATGTCTTGCAGGAAGTGAGCCTTGCCAGTTGAATCAGGGAACTGGCTAAGGCAGCTGCACCCTAGTCCGACCATCAGAAAGCAAGAGACCAGAGAACTAGAAAGGTGAGGCTCGCTGAGCCATTTATCTCTCCGCCCTTCTATGAGTTTATCTACCAGGTTGGCACAATAAACCAACTACCTCACTTGGATCTATAATCAATACTTACGGAAGCAGTAGTGAGGAAATTTCTGAAATTTTATTTCAGTAGATAAGTCTTCCATAAAACTACTCACTCAAGTGTCAAAAAGCAAAGATATCATTTTGAAAACTAAGGTGCCCTGGCCCAAGCCATCATATTTTCCGTCACTTTATATGCATGCAAAAGCTGGACAATGAATAAGGAACACTGAAGAAGAAATGATGTATTTGAATTATGATTTTGGACAAGAATATCAAATATATTTTGGAAGAAATGCAACTAGAATGATCTTTAGAAATAAAGATGGTGGGACTTTGTCTCACATATTTTATGGACATGTTTTCAGTAAGGACTCATCTCAGAAGAAGAACTTCAAAGTTGGTGACAAAGAGAAATCCCCTCAAGGAGATGATAGGCACAGAGGCCGTACCTATGGGCCAAATCCCGCAATGATGGAGAGGATGGCGCAGGTCAAGGCCATTTTGTTGTATGCAAGATCGCTGTGAGTCAGAACCAACTTGATGGTACCCAACAGCATCAACAACCAGAACGAACTGCTGTTTATTAACCTAAATGTTTCATATTTCCCTATTTTCTGTGAGCATGATTTGGGTCAGTTTCCATTTCCTCTGCCACTTAATCTTGGAGAGCTGCTTTTTAGCTCAGAAACAACCTCTTTATCATCAGACCATAGGATCCTCAATAAGAATGGAATTTTTGAAATGGAACCAGGAAACTGCCATAATCCAGGGCAGAGACAAGGAAACACGGAACATGCTCTTGCCGTGGGGGTGGGATACTAAGGAGGGAAAAATACCCTACTTAAATTGCCTCAGGAAATTAAACTCTTTGAATGCAGCAAATTGGCTTCAGTTCAGAAGGTAGGGGGTGGGGTGGGGTGTGTGAACGTAAATAGCCTCATGCAAAAGACAAAATTCAGAACCTTGTTCTAAGGGCAAGTTCAGAATATACTAGCAATTTCCCCTATCTAGACCTCGGCTTCACCATTTGTAGTTAGGGGATAAGCAGATTTACGTCTCCTAATACATCGCTAATATACAAGAGCTCCCAAGTCCACATCCATGCCCACCACAGTCATGAGAGAATTTGATTCCATATCTAAACCAGATAAATCTGAAATGAGCCCCGAGTAATCGTGCTTTACAAAACCTCTCAGGGAATTCTGTAAAAGAGCCAAGTTTGAGAGCCACTTCTTCAGAGAAAAGGAAATGTTAATATTTTAATCAAGTAGTTGCTCTCAAAATGGTTTTGTTAGTGAAACTGTATATAAAAAGAAAGCTCAGTGGGACAAGATGAGACTGGGGGACATTCCTGTTTAACAAATGGCACTGATGTTTTAAAGTCACGGGCCAAAATGACCCTTTAGAGCATCATCTAATCTATTTGCTGTCTCGGCTTTCATTGATTTAAGAACTTCAGGAATCACAGAGTAAACATCCTCTAAGCCAGTGGTTCTCAACCTGTGGTTTGCAACCCCTTTGGGGGGTCGAACGAGCCTTTCACAGGGGTCACCCGATTCATAACAGTAACAAAACTACAGTTATGAAGTAGTAACAAAAATAAATTTTATGGTTGAGGGGTCACCACAACAGGAGGAACTGTATGGAAGGGTCGCAGCATTAGGTAGATTAAGAACCACTGCTCTATGCTGCCTCAGTAGGTCCATCACAGAGAACTGGGCTTATCATTCTGACCATCTACAAGACCAACTTGGTCTACTTTATCTTTTTCAAGAGCACAAAGTTAGACTTCCTACTTTTCACAAATATTAAGCAGTGTTTTTTCAAGTGAAGAGGCATGTCGTATTTATCCTACACAGCCGGAAGACATAGTGACATTTGTCTAAAATATTAACAGTGAATTTCCTGAAAGACACTGGCCATTGGGGACACCAGTGTTCTCTGCCTTGGAATGAGAAATTTGGATATAAGTTGCGATGTATTCAATTAAAGGAGTTCTTGTTATAAGAAATTTCAGTTTAATATTTATGGAACTACTGAAAAATGAGTTATCATAAATTTATGGTATTACCAATATATATTTAAAAGGGCACTTTGTGCCTGGAAGTTGTCCGATATTAACAACAGTAGCAGTGGTGAAATACTTCGCGTTGATTTTTCAGCCCAGAGTTGTAAACTGGTAGACTCTATGCTGTCTCTAACCCACACAGTTTCTTTTTTAACTAAGCTCCTACAGAATTTTAAAACATAACAGCATTTTAAAATGAAATACCGTACTATTCAAAAAGAAGTTTTACAACAGTTGCCAACACTAAGAATTCTTGAGATTTCCCATGAAGATCCATACCTTGATCTCCACACACACGCCCCATTTTTAAATTGGGAACTCTTACAGATATGACAACAATCCCATAGTTCAATTAGATCAAGCATGATCATACCATATTGCCACCATCATTTTCAAAACATTTCAAAGCCTTGGCAGCAAGGAACCTGTATTTCTGTGCAACCATATGAATGACCCTGAATGTCCCTGAAGATCACTCCCTTGTTCCCTAGCTCCTTGTCACCCAGGGCCTGTGTAATCAATGTTCCCTTTGGAAGCATTTGCATATGAGAGCCCCATGTGGCCATTTCTTTCACCCGCAGATTGCTATTCATGTCATTCTTCCATGAGTCCATCTCAATAACCCGGAGACATCCTCTTTCACATGTGGGGAGGCCAAATCTCAGAGCGGGTAAAGGATTTGCCCTGCATCAAAGAACAGGCTTGTAAGCAAATCTGGTGGCACGATGTGCACGTGTTCAGTTGCTAACTGAATGGTCAGTGGTTCTGACTTACAGCCACTGTGTAAAAGAAAGATATGACCAAAACAAGAAACGAAGACCTGACCGTCTGCTCCCTAAACTATGACGATGGCCTTGGAAACGCTCTGAGAAAGTTCCACTCTGGACCACAGAGATTCTCTGAGTCAGAGACAATTTCACAGCAGTCGGTTTGGTTTTCTTGGTTTAAGGAGCAGTGCTTTTTTTAACCCCACAAACAGTGACCTGAGTAAGCCAGACCACTATTCCCCAACCTACAAATCCAGTTAAAACAAAACAAACTAGAAACCACAGTTTCTACTGAGTCAACTCCAGCTCCCCTGGGGTCCTATGTGTTTGAGTAAAATACTCAATGGGTTTTTAATGACTGATTTTTCAGAATTGAGACCACCAGATCTTCCTTCTAAGGTGCCTCTCAAAACCCACACCAAACTCACTCCCATCGATCCTGCCCATTCCTAGCGACCCCATAGGACAGGATAGAACTGCCCCTGTGAGTTTCTGAGACTAGACCTCTTGATAGGAGTCCAACATCCTGTCTTTCTCCCAAGGACTGGTTGGTTGCTTCGAATTGCTGACCTTGAGTTAGCAGCCCAATGCATAGCCCCTGCATTACAGGGCTCCTAAGCTGCCTCTGGATGGACTCAAACCTATAACTTTTTGGTTAACAGCCAAGCACATTAACCTTTTGCACCACGCAGGACCACCCTGCCAACAATTTCTAAGTGAAGTTATTTCTCCAGCTTAGTTCAGGTGTTGCTGCCTTTGTCTGCTATAAAAGAATTGGATTTAGCTCTGTTTGGCTTCCCTGTCTCCTTCCCGACAGCACTGTTTAATGGACAAACAGTTTGTTTTATTTATCTGACAGGGGTTCTTCACATTGTTTCGGGTTATCAGCCCTCCCTTGCAGATCATATTACAGCTTGTGCCTGGTTTGACCCTCAGTAGGGTTCACTCTAAATCAGATCCTTATCGCGACTGCAGTGATAAATCGAGAGGCACTGGAAGCCCCGAGCTGGATTATTTATTTAGTACTTCTGCGGATCATGTTTTATACAGCCGGCGCTGCTTGTCAGGCCTTTACGCATCCAGCTTAGATGGCATTCAGGAACTAAAGCCCAAGCCCCTTAAATAACTTTAACTTAATAGTTGACATTTTTATTAAATAAGTCTGTGTGCAGGGAGGCAAAAGGAGAGCAGCGTAGACAGAGGGCTGGAGCTAGACTTGTGTGTGTGTGTGTGTGTGTGTAGGGAGTTGTGGGTGGGTTAAAGGGGGCCAGAGCAAGGAAGAAAGAGGCTCAGAGGTTTTGTTTTGTTTTGTTTTGTTTTGCATCTATTCTGAACAATGGAGATTACTTTGCTTTTAGGTGAAATCTCTCTTGGAAGTCTATGGTTTTAAAAAGAAAACTGAAAAATGAGAAGTTGGGTTGATCTATAATGTTTCTTGGGGACATGCATAAATTAGGTGTCGGGCCATTCATGGATGCATGGTTATTAGTGGGGGAGGACGCAGGCTTTCTCACCGTGAAGCATCGTGGGCAGAATTTCTGCCACAGAAACCACCTGGCAGGAGCTCATTTCCATTGTGTTCCTGAAATACAAACTTTAGACATTATCTACAAATGAAGCCACACAGTCATTATAGTGTGTGTGCCTAAGATATAAATGTTAATTTTGTAAAATGTCAACATTTAACATATACAAGGTTTATGTGTATGCTATGGTGGTTTTTTTTTTGTTTTGGAAAACATTAATGCACTTTTTTGTTGTTTTTAATTTTTTTTTATTAATGTACTATTATTGGGTCAATTCTGATTTTGTGGCCCAACTATGGCACAGAGAAGAACTGCTTTGTAGGTTTCTGAGTCTGTAAATCTTGATGGGAACAGACAACCTCGCCTTTACTCCATGGAGCTATTGGTGTGTTTGAACCACCAAACTTAGTGTTCACAACTGTAGAAGCTTAAAATATAAACCCATAGTAAACTTTCAACATTCAAGGCCATTTGGAGGAGGAACTTTCTGTCTTTACAATGCTGCTGCCCCTTTTCTTATAGGGCATCCTGAGTCCGTGGTAAAGGTCCCCCCGACTAGAATTTGAGAAAAAGGATATGGTCCACTTTAAACATCTCCAGAATTGAATGGCACTTCCAACCTTCCAATGAGAGCAGAAAGAATTGACCTTTCATCTGTTCCTCAATTACAATGTGAATTCTCTTCCATCTCCTAGATACCTGGGCCGGCCCTATTTTTCTTTACTGTACTCTGCTTAGCATATGTGTACAGTGACAAAACAAGAGTCATTCTGTAAAGGAAAAGAAGAAGAAAAAAAATAGATTCTGTGACCTCTTCCTTTCACCACAACACGGCAGGTGCTAGTGTTCACAAGTCATGCAGTCTATTTTTGTGTTTGTTTATTATTAACTACTGAAAGGATGGCACTGTTCCTGGAGTTAGGCTCTTAACCAAGGAGCTGAGAGGGAATTGGCAATGCTTCCCAGCCTTGGGATCTGGGAGAGACCAGGAAGCTGGACCATCCTAATTGCTCTTTCAAAGAAATGCACCCTCTCCTTGGTCAACACACTGGATGCTAAGTAAATATGCAACTTCCTCTAGTTATGTCACAGGTCCCTTGTTGAACTAGGAAGTCTGATTGTGAGGATTCCTGCACCAAGACACCCACAGATTGCCAGACTAGTTTTTCTGTTGAGATGGCAGTTCCTCCAGGTCCCATCATGGAATGTAATCAACTTAAAGGGTTTGGAAGCTGATAGGTGTCGTTCTGTGTCAACAAAAAGGTAAAGGTCTGAAAGGTGTAAGGGTTGATTACTCAGCCTAGAACCTAGCAGGTGCTTGAGCTGGGAGCTTGGTTTATCAACCAATGGAAACAGCAGCAATGACACCCAGTCTATAGTGAAGATATGATTGTCTGGGGGCAGGGAGTTATACTGGGAACCTCATGTAGATAATTAGTCATTTAAAAGACCAGAGTGTCATCTGAGTTTGTAAATCTTGAAATATGATGATAATTATGGGCACCAAAAAATAATGAATTATATCACTGCCAAGAAGTACTTTACTCCAGCTACATATCACTTTTATTTAATAATTCTTTGAGCACTTAACTTTGAGCCAGGCACTGTTCTAAGCACTTTACAAGTGTTAAACTCACTTAGACATCGTTTGAACCCTCTGTGCAAAGCACTTATCTGTCAATATCAATTTATGGATCTGGAAAGTATGGCCTTGAAAGGTTTAGCAACTTAGCTGAAATTGCATAGCTTCCAAGTAGGATTCAGTCCCAGGCAGCCTGGCTCCAGTCTTTAATGCCTCTGAGAGTCTCCCACAGCAGAGCACAGAGGTTTTGTGCTTGATGCTTCTACTGTCGTATGAGTCGCACTCAGATTCACAACAACCCTTCTGACCAAAGAGGGTGGAAAAGCATGAGGAATATAGATTTCAGGCAGTAGTGATAAGACTGACTCTGGAAGAGATAGCAGAGCGTTGCCACAGTTTACCTTGAATCAATACTTTACATTTTGTGTTTCTGAGTATAGTAGTTAGCTTTCGCTGCTGCTTCCTTCTGGCATCAATGTGTTGAGATAATATTTTCAAGTGAGAGTGTGCCATAGGATGGTAGGTGTAGGGTGCATGAATGCATGAGTGACTAAAGTAACTAACAAACTAGATCACTGACAAGCACCAAGACCTTAGCTATAAGCACAAAGGGTTATGTATTTATTTCCTGGCATTCTAAAATATAATGTCAGCGTATAGGGCAGCAGTTCTCAACCTGTGGGTCACGACCCCTTTGGGGGTCGAATGACCCTTTCACAGGGTTATTCATAACAGTAGCAAAATTACAGTTATGAAGTAGCAACGAAATAATTTTATGGTTGGGGGTCACCACAACATGAGGAACTGTATTAAAGGGTCACGGCATTAGGAAGATGGAGACCCACTGATACAGGGTGAAAGCACATACCAGCAAGAAGAATTTTTTCTTTGCTATCTTTCTTAAAAGCAATAGGAAAACACTTGGGGAAAAATTCTGCCAAAATAGCATTTTAATTAATGAACACAATATTGAAATCTGATTATAATTACACAAAATCATTTATCTATAGCCAATAACTAGGTAAGAAACGAGGAAAAATGATAATGATTATTATTTAGAGTATTAAATTTTAATTTAAAAAATATCTACCAATTTTGTTCCACCACTCCCCTGCCAGTTGTCAGTTTAGCATATTGGTAGATTATTTATTTTTGTGATGCTGGAAGCTATAACACTAGCATTTCAAGTATTAGCAGTGAGGTAGTGAGTTTATTGTGTCAACCTGGTTGATAAACACATGTGCAGTTAATCGAAGGGCGGAGGGGTAAATGGCTCAGTGAGCCTCGCCTCTCTAGTTGTCAGGTCTCTTGCTTTCAGATGGTCGGATCAGGGTGTAGCTGCCTTAGTCAGTTCCCTGCTTCAGCTGGCAAGGCTCACTTCCTGCAAGACATCCCCAAGGAGAAGCCACATGGACCTAGTCCAATGCAGCCCTAGGTGCTGGAGCACCCCATGTGGAGACCCCTGCCAGTGCTGAGATGCTCACACATTCACTGATTCGGCTTTCCTCCTGCAGTCAGCATCCTTGCATGTGTTTTGTGAGATGGAGGAGGACTTTGTGGATTGGTGTTGGACATATGGGTTAATGGGGTAATGTTGGACTTGTGGGCTTGGGCAGCACTGGGTTGGGATGTTTTCTTGATGTGCACTTGCCCTTTACATTAAACTCTCTCTTATACATATAAGTTTCTGTGGATTTGGTTCTCTACTGTACCCAGACTAACACAAGCAGTCGTATGTTAGTGGACAGGTTTCAGCATATCTGACAAACTAGTAATAATGAGAGGCATCTTATTTCTTTTATAAAAAAGTCATCAAAAACTTTATAAATAGGAACAAAATACCATCTAAAATAATGCCAGAAAATGAGCTCCTCAGATTTGAAGGTACTCAAAATATGCCTAGGGAAAAGCTTCTTCTCAAAGCAGAGTTGACCTTAATGACGTCCATCTAGTAAAGTTTTCAGGACCTTCGTTTGCTAATATGACACTACACAAAAAACAAAACAAAACACAGTTGCAAGCATCTATTAACAGCAGAATGTGGGATACATGAAGAACAAATCTAAGAAAATGAGAAATTATTAAAATGAAATGGATTCTATGAAGGTTGGTATTCTAGACATTAATGAGCTGAAAATTGACTGGCATTAGCCATTTTGAATCAAATAATCATATTGCCTATTATGCTAGGAAAGAAAAATTAAAGAGGAATTCCTCCTGAAAATTAGTGTTTCAAGATCTATCTTGAAGTACAATATTGTCCACGATAGAGTCATGTCTATATAGCTACAATCAACCAATTAATACCAATATTTAAATATACACACCAACCACTAAAGACAAAGATGAAGAAATTAAATTAGTAGTCTGAAATTGATCAAACATGCAATCAGGATACACTGAAAATTAGTAGTCATTGGAACTTAAAAGTTAAAAACAAAGAAATAGGTTTAGAAGTTGGAAAATGTGGCCTAGGTGACAGACACAATGCATTTTGCAAACCAACAACTTTTTAACTGCAAACGTCTCTTTCCACAACATAAATGATGACTATACATGTGAAAGGATCAAAAGGACTACATCTACGGAAAGCTGTAAGGTAGCAATGTTGGGTCAGCATTGGACTGCTAACCACAAAATTGGTAGTTGAAGCCTTCTAGTTGTTCATTAGGAGAAAGAAGAGGTTTTCTGCACCTATAAATATCTATAGCCTTGGGAACCCTATCTAGGGTTGCTATGAATCTGAGTGTGTTTGAATTGTGGTGCTGGGGAAGAGTATTTAAAGTACCATGGACTAATAAAAGGAAACCATGATCTGTATTGGAAGAAGTATGGCCAGAGTGTTCCTTAGAGGCAAGGATTGCAGTCTTACATACTTTTGACATGTTGTCAGGAGAGACCAGTCTCAGGAGAAGGACATGCTGCTTGGTAAAGTAGAAGGGCAGAGAAAAAGAGGAAGGACATCTGGGAGATGGATCGACACCTTGGCTGCAACAATGGGTTTAAGCACAAACACGATTGTGAGGATGGTGCAAGACCCAGTGGTGTTTCATTCAGTTGTGCATAAAATCACTATGGGTCAGAACCAACTGATGGCATCTAACAACACCACCACAACAGCATAAGTCTGAATTAACTTGAAAAAAATGGGTTTGGGTCGTGGTAATACATGAAAGAGAAACTCAGTATCAGTCAGTACAAGACCAGGGGCCAACAACCAAACAGACCATTAATTGCTCTTATGCAAGTTTAAGTTAAAGAAAATTAAAACAAGCGAATGAAAGTAAAAATATGACTTTGAGTATATCCCACCTGAATTTAGAGATAATCTTAAGAATAATTGGCAAATTGAACACTAATGACTGAGGACAGAGGACTTGTAGGGTGACATCAAGGACATAATACACGAAGGAAGTAAAAGGTCATTCAGAAGACAGGACAGACAGAACAGACCAAAATGGGTTTCAGAAGCGACTCTGAAATCCCCTTGTTCCTGAATGCACAGTAGCTAAAGCAAATGATGATGTAAATGGATTGACCCAATTTCAACGTGTCTTGAGAAGACAGAGTAAAGTATTACAATGCAATGTTCTAATTAAACTGTAGCTATCAAACCAAAAGAACATGCTCAGCATTTCTCAAGCTGAAAGAACTAAAGGAGAAAAAGCAAGTCTTGATTTGTAATATTGAAGAATGTTATGGGTAAGATATTGAAAACCATTAAAAGAAGATGGGAGAAAAGCAAAGTCACTGCACCAAAAATAATTGCTTGACAGTCAACTTTTTTAGGAGGTAGCATATGATTAAAAACCAATGGTGTTGAAGAATGAAGTCCGAGGTATAGAGAAAGCATTGTGTGGTACTTACAGAATCTGGTGTCAATTTGGGACTTCAGAGGATTAAGAGTGAAGGGGTGGAGTCTAGTCTGTCAATCAGGTCACAGCCAATGAGGCCTCTGTGTGGGCATGACCTTCTGAGAATTCTAGGAACTCCTGGATTTCCTCCTTGGAGGCAGAAGACAACTCTCTCTAGGCTCACTGTGAGACATTCCTGAGGAGAAGCCACATGGACCTACCCTGATGCAGCCTGGGTGCTGGAGAAGCCACGTGGAGACCCTGCCAGCGCTGAGATTCTTAGAACGCCACCAGATTCACAAGACTTCCCACCCACTGGCCTGGGATCTTCCTGCATTCGGCGTCATTACATGTGTTTTGTGATTCTGCAGAGGACTTTATAGATTGGTATCGGACATATGGGCTAATATCAGACTTATGGACTTGATTTGGACTGGGTTGGGATGTTTTCTTAATGTAAAATTACCCTTTATATCAAACTCTCTCTTATACACATATGACTCTCTATGAATTTGTTTCTCTAGTCTACCCAGACTAACGCATTGCTTGAAAAAACAAGGCTCCTGAAATTGATAAAATGCCAATTAAAGACCAAAACAACAACCAAAAAAACATAACATTGTGAATGAGGGGTGTGTGCAGAGTGTGGACCCAGGGCCCATCCGGGGGAAATTGGACATCCCCTTGCAGAGGGGTTGCGGAGGAGACGAGCCAACCAGAGTGCAGCGTAGCAACGATGAAATATACAATTTTCCTCTAGTTCTTAAATGTTTCCCCCCCCCCACCATGATCCCAATTCTACCTTGCATATCTGGCTGGACTGGAGGATGAACACTGGCACAGATAGGAACTGGAAATACAGTGAACCCAGGACAGATGAACCCCCCAGGACCAGTGGAGACAGTGGAGATACCGGGAGGGTGGAGGAAAGGTGAGGGAGAAAGGGGGAACAGATGACAAGGTCTACATATAACCTCCTCCCTGGGGGACGGACAGCGAAGAAGTGGGTGAGGGAGACATCGGATGGTGTAAGATATGATAAAATAAT
>NW_022106189.1:13865542-13871000 GCF_000313985.2 Echinops telfairi | reverse complement strand
GGGAATGAGGAGCTGACACCAAGGGCTCAAGTGGAAGGCAGGTGTTGTGAGAATGATGAAGTCAACATATGTACTAATGTGCAGGACACAAATGATGTGTGTACGGATTGTGATGAGTTGTATGAGCCCCTAATAAAATGATTATTTTAAAAAATCCAAAAAAATGTTTAAACAAGCAGATATAGTGCTAGAAGTACTAACTTATCTATGTCAAAAAAATTGGAAGACAGCTACTGGCTAGCCAAATGGGAGACATCAATATTTGTGTACATTCAAAGAGAGGTGATCCAAGAAAATGTAAAAAGTATTAAATAATATTGTTAATAATAGTGAAGAATATTTAATGTACCATGGACATTCAGAAGCATGAAAAAAAATCTGCCCTAAAAGAAGTACATCCAAAATTTTCTTAAAAGATTTCAGCTCACCTAGTTTGGACATGTTTCAAGGGGTGCTAGACCCTGAAGAAGGGCATCATACGTGGAAAGCATAGGGTCAGCAAAACAGAGGAAGTTCCTCTGTGAAATGGATTGACACAGTGACTGTAAAAGTGGGCTCAAACGTAGGAATGGCCGCGAGGCGGCACATGACCTGGCTGTCACTGTGGGCCGGAGTGTAGCCAGGATTGTGAGTTTGATGCAGGACCAGGTAGTGCTTGGGTCTATTGTACATGGAATCTCTACGGTCAGAACTGACTTGACAACCCCAAATGACAACACATTTTTTTGTTTGTGTTATTATTGTTACTTATGCATGTGTTTGTGGGTGTTCGCATACACCTGCATGAGGATATGAAAACAACAGCACATCCAAACAATGACTATGCCACCATCTAGAAACTAAGGCATCAAACTTTTGAACTGTTCTACAAAAACTGACTGGGTGGACAGCCCAAGACCTACCTTGACAGGGACAGTGATGTTGACTGTCAAATTGACTCAGGCCCCATAATTTGGTAAGCACATTGCACTTTGGTCACCAGGGGAGTGTCCTCTGATACAATATTGAAGGTGCTTGGCATTTAAAGAACAGCTGAATCAACATTGTATTTGATTATTAACAATATTTCAAAATAATTAGAAAAATCAGCATATAACAGTCAATTTACTTTTTAATTGAAGGTCATTTTATTTCTTTTCCACCATTTTATTGATATATAATGCATATACTACACTATTCAATGGTTTAAATATGTTTAAAGAGTTGCGCAATTATCACCACATTTTACTCGTTGCTGTATCTATTATTGTTATTATTAGCTCCCCCTTAGTCTCCAACCTCCTCTGCCATAGCCCTAAGGAACTATTAATCTAGTTAATTCTCTCTATGGATTTAGCTATCCTGAATTTCATACAAATAAAACAATTTTTAAAAACTCCAACAATAACAACAAAAATAAGACAGAAAACTTTAACCCAAGAGAAAGCAGAAGATAATAGAAAATAGAATAAATTTAAAATGAGCCAAAGGGAAAACAAATGAAAATATGTTAAGCTTTAATCTAAATATATCTTCAACAATCCACTTTCCAATAAACTGTATCTAAGACCAAGATCATTCACATCCCCAGCCAATGGTCTCAGGGAGTTCATGGAGACTAAATCTGTGTGGGGACTCTGTAAATGGATCTTGAATTTTCACATAACCTCCCATAACCTTAGCTCAGAGTTTTAGCTAGAATTCAATCCTCTCCTCTGATCTTGTATTTTATTATTTACAATCCTAGGATAACATGGGCCGGTGTACTCTTTCCTTGTGGACTTAGTTGAAACCTCACATAGATGGCTGTTTATTTTAAGATAAGCCTTTAAGACCCCAGATACTATTTTTTCTGATAGCTGGGCATCATCTAATTTCTTTACCACACTTTGCTATAGCATCCATACCTTCAATGATACTTCATGAGGGCAAGTACTGAATAGGGCCACATCATAAGAACTAATGGTTCTTAGATTAGAGTTGATGATTAAGTGCAACTTCAACATACATTTGTATAACTAAATGTATAGATATCCCTGCTCCATTTTACAGGCAGCATTATCAGTTTACTAATTCTCATAACAGTATCATTAATCTAGCCAATGTAATGGATTTTAAAGTAATATTACTTATATAGGAAAGGAAAATATACATATATAGGAAAACTTTGTAGATTAAAACATATAGGATTATTTCACTTAAACAAGTCAGTTAATTTAGGAATATGAATCCTACTATCATTGAAGTAATATTCAAATGGCAGAGTTTGAAGATACCAAAAAGGAAAATATACAATATAGGAAAGCATTTTAGGTTAAAATATATGAGATGCTCACTATTACAGACTATTAACTCTTATTCTACTATTATTGAAGTCATATTCAAATGACAGTTTGGTGTTATTTATTTTGATGAAAATAAGGCTCCCAAATCATTTGTAACATATTTGATGGCTAAATGAGCAAATAAAGTTATCTAATATTTGGGAATATAATTTTCAAATGTGATATTTAATTATAGCCATATATATTAACTCATGTATTAGTATATAAATAAGCAAAATTGTGGACTTTATAAATGATAAATATCTTAAGTTATGCAGAAGGAAATATTTAGATAAAGATGTTGGTGTACGGGAGTTAGTTACCATTAAGACATCTTTGGTTCATGGTTACCTCATGTATAACAGAATGAAACGTTTCCTGGTCCTCCACCTTTATGATCAGTGGACATTTTCAGGCCATAGTTTATGGCTCTTGTGTCATTCTATCTCATTAAGAGTGTCCTTCATTTTTCTTGATCCTTTACTGTATGAAACACAATATTCTTTCCTAGCAAGTGATCCTTCCTTTTAATTTATCCAAAGTATGTGAATCTAAGTCTAATCCTTGCTTCTAAGGAACGTTCTAATTTAATTTTTTTTCGAAGACTGTAATGTTATAAGATTGGGCAGTTAATGGCTCATAGCTACTCCTCTTTCCCAAGACAGCTTAGAGGCAACAAATAACTGCCCCAATGGTACTGAGGTCTGGCTCCCCACAATGCACTACAACTTCACACACACGAGAAGGTGATCTAAACAATGGAAAACAAGTGTTGGTGAGGAGACATGATAATACCTGTACATTGCTGGTCGTAATGTAAAATCGTGATGAAATATGACAAACACTTTGGAAAGTTCCTCCGTAACTTAAACATAGGGTTGTCTTTTGAAAGAGCAAGTCCACTCCTGTTCTTGTTGCTAGGTTCTGTCAAGTGTATTAGTGATTGCCATGGCTGGTGCAAAAATAAACTAAAAGTGGTTGTTTTTGTGAGTACAATTTCTTCGCGGGGGTGGGGTGGGGTTGATAAAAAGTTCTAGACATAAATCATTGTGATGGTTTCACAACATTTTGCTATTGCATCAATACCATTGAATGGCATTTGGAAGGGTTACGTCTACAGGAAGATGCATTGTATCCCAATAAACCATGAAAAAAAGCTCAATCGGCATCTTGCCTCTCCAGAGACCACCTTTTTGCTAGGTTTTTTCCTTTCACAATCTGGTGTCCCCCAGAACCTGAGTGCTTTTACAAAGGGTATTCCCTTAGTCCATCAAGGGCGCCTTAATCCCTTTCTCGGGCTCTGCTTTTATCGAACTTGGCCTAAAACAGTACATGAAACAGTGAATAAAATGAATGGGTAAGTATATAAGTATATCTATCTATCTATATATGTTTAATTCCTTAAACCAGAGGTGAAATTCAATTTAAATGGTTAGACTCCAGAGTGCGTTTTCTCATCACTATGCTGCCTTCCCGATTGCGTTCACCAAATGTCAGGCCAGGTCGGTGGAGTCAGCCGATGCTCCCAAGGGACAGTGCTCCCTTCCCTTCCATGCCTTCCCTGAACGTCTGCACCTCAGGCGAAGTGACAAGTGTGTATCTGGTGGTGTGTGTTGATCCTGTAACTTCAACCCCTGTAGCATAAAAGAAACACGAAAACAGTTTACCCCTCCAAACCTCCATGTAACAGAGAAGTTACTATATATGAAAAACCCAGCTATCCAAACTGACATCGCCAGAGCATCCCCAAGCATATAAACAGATTACATTAACTCACTTGTTCTTGGGAAGACATTAATATTGTTCCATTACTGAGCAGCTGAAAACCTCAATAAATCTCCATTCAAAGACAAATCTGAATGGAGTGTAGTCATAATAGTGTTGTAATTCTTATTGAACACGCTCAGAGTAGCATTATTTATAACATCATGTTCAATATTAAGCACATCAGAACACAAATTATAAACTCGTAGAGTTGGGGGAAGTTTATAGAAATGGAGACCAGAAAAGTAAAATCTAATTTGGAGGAAGATGGTGAGAAATTACTCAACCAAATTAGAAATAATTTTTCTTACTTCATGGATGATGTCTAGACTGAAAAAAAAAGAGCGTGGATAATTTTCAGTAAATGCAACTATCAGTAAATGCATTATCAGTTTACTAATTCTCATAACAGTATCATTAATCTAGCCAATGGAATGGATTTTAAAGTAATATTACTTATATAGGAAAGGAAAATATACATATATAGGAAAACTTTGTAGACAGAGCAGTCAGGTATGATCTTAGTCCTCATTCTTCTTCGTAGTTAGGTTTAAGGGGGACAATATCTTTGTGGACCACTGCTTAGTAATAAACAGCCATAACATGTTGATAGCACAAAGCATTAAGGCTTGTATTTTATGGATGTGTCTACAGTTGATTGGGGTTCAGTTGATCTAATTTAGACCTGGTTAGAGATGGCTTCAGATAGCAAGTGAGGTTCAGGTTTGCTCCCCAGGTTTGATGATGTCGTGTGACCAGCAGGTACCTCAGGCCCATTATTCTCATAGTTGTGGCAGGAGTACAAGATCAACTGCTCTGGAACATTTCAAATCATTGCACATGGTAACGAAGTCCAAGGTCATGGAGTAGCCATGTGTATCTACCAGCATGAGGATAAAGTAAGGCTGTAGAGGCACTCTTCTACTACAGAGGATGTAGAGGTAGGATCAATAGTTAAATCTGTCACAGAGAGCCTGAATAATTATATAGTTCTTTTCTGTAGACCTGGAAAATAGAAAGGAAAAAAAGTAAAGCATTATTTAAAGGAGAGGTGAACATCTGGTGATGTTGCCTCCCACATGGTCATACTGGTAATTCTTCTTTGTAGAACGAACGACCTTCTGTATATAATTCTTATGAGGCTAATCTCCCTCTGTCTTAAAGACAGTGCATAAGACATAATCAGAGTAACTTATCCTAAGATAAGACACTAAAGGTTAATCCTGGGACTTTTGGTATAGCTATCAGAAAAAATAGCCTCCTTTTACATATGCACTACATATTAGATTATTTTCCTTACATGGGGCATTTTTTCCCTTTTAAAAAAAATCATTTTATTAGGGGCTCATACAACTCTTATCACAATCCATACATACATCAATTATGTAAAG
>NW_022106189.1:13859212-13863758 GCF_000313985.2 Echinops telfairi | reverse complement strand
GGCCTGGTGGACCAGGATGTGCTCCAGTGTCTCCTCCTCCCCCGTCCTCTGCTCCTGTGTCCTCTGATCAGATATATCCCTCTCCTGGAGCTGCAGACTCAGTGCCATCCTTTGAAATAAATTCTTCTCAGGGGAGGGGAAGCATCCACTTAGTATTTGGGACTGGGGCCAGCCCCCGGACCTCTCCATTGGTTCCCTACTCCACACTGGCATGTGGCATTTAACCTCTTCACCTACATAAACCTGACTTTCTGATGATGCTTTAGCTAATTTCACCAGCCTGGGTTTTGCTCTAACCTCCCAACTATTGAACAATTTTGATTCTTACAATCTTGCCTGTTGAACTCAGGGGAAAAAATCAGAAATACCACCTTAGTCATAACAATATTAGTTAAATAAAAATGTTCCCAATTTAAATGGAAGTCAGGTAGGTAGGTAGTTAGGTAGGTAGGTAGGTAGGTAGGTAGGTAGGTAGGTAGGTAGGTCAATCGATAGAAAAATAGATGAAAATACATTAAGAGCAAAGAAAAAAGATTCCAGCAATTAAATTAAATGCTTAAGTGCTAACACTATTGGTGTTTAGATAAAAAATGTTGGATGCAAAATCAAGACATTTGAGTAGTTATCATTTACAAAGTTGATTTTTAAAAATCAAATATTTTTCTTTGCTCTCCTGCTTTTCCAATTAATAGAGAATTTATTATGCATGTTTCACTCTCTCTCCATAATGTTTTGGAATGCTAAGCCTTTTATCGTAATATCTCAGGGCAGATAAACATTTTAAGTGATTTAAAAAAACACACATTTAGAAAATTATCTTCTCCAAAGCCTTCAGGAAGTAATTCACACCAGTCTTTACAATTTCATTACAGAAGATGAATAAATGCCTGTCAAGTTCACTTTGCTCAGTCTTGTAAATGACAGGAATACCACACAAATGCCAACACCAAATCACATATAGTTTCTTCAGATGGGAAACACATGGTTTCTGCCATGTATTGCAGGGCCTCATTGACAATCCCAGGGTGGAAGCCAGATAGAGTAAGATTTGTCCCTTGGGCACGCACATGTATATATTGGAAAGATAGGAGGGGGAAGGGAAAAGGAACTGTGTGGTCAACTTCCCCCCATTGATCCTGGCACTTTCTAGTTCCATGCCTTTATGACATGACCTGGAAGGTCTAGTGTCCAAAAACCCAAGTTCTAGAACTTTGGGCTTGATTCGATAGCACGTCTATTGGGCTTCTTTTAGTTACTATATCACTCATTATTGCTAGGTGAAGTCACTGTTAGTTGTCCACCCAATTCAAACTCATGCGTAACCTCAGGTGGGCAGAATAAAACTGCTCTACCCCGTTTTCAAGGCTGTGACCAGTGTTACCAAAGAGATGAACACTTGCGGTGGGTTTGATTCATCAGTCGTTCAGCTCATAGTTGAGCACTGAATCCCTTGGCCACCTATGTAACCCAAATCTAATAAACTATACCAGTGGCTCAAGACAGTAATCACAAATTATTTTTCGTGCAACCATGAGAAATAAAGTTAATGGGTTGCAACTGGCTCCGTTCTACATTTGTTTCTTTTTTTTTTAATGTCTAAAATAATATTTTATTGTGTTTTAAAGAACTTATCTTTTTAAGTTTTTATTGTGAATTAGGTGAAGGTTTACAGAGCAGATCATGGGTTTTACATTTAGCAACTCAGATTTTGTTTCAACTCCTCTTTTAATCCACTCAATTTCCTATCCCATCTTACTTTTTCTCCCTGTATTTCCTATTTCTATTCCTCTTACTTTCCTAAGCTCTGTACTTTGTCTTTGGGTAGATACCATAATTCTGATGTAAAATGGCCAATTCGTCTTCACAGGACTGCATTCAGTTCCCAGCCTGAAGGGTACCAGAGGGTCACAGTTTTAGGGGTCCCACCTGTGTCTCTCCAGCCAGTAAGCATGGTCTTTTTTTGTTATATTGAAGGTTTTTCCCACATTTTCCTTCCACTCTATAAAGGATCTTTTTAATTTACCCTTTCCAATGCAGTCTATGGTAGGGAACAGGCATCATCTAATCCTTCTGCTGTGAGGGCTGTGGAAACTGGTGTATGCATGATCCAGACGTTCATTGGACTAATTTTTTTTGTATATTTTAACTTTTATGCTCTTCTTTCCTCCAAACTTGGAAAGAGCATGGGTTAAAACTTGGATGGCTGCTTACAACTTTCTAAGTAGGATGTAGAACCTTGTCTTTGTGAACTATGTTATGCTAATAGACCCAGGTGACCCTGGAGACCACAGCCCTTATTTCTGAGGCCCAGTAGCTCATTCCTCAAAAGAGTTTGGTTATAAGTTAATGCTGTCCATTAATTTTATCTCTTCTATATTTTGCCACATTCATGCCTATATTCACGGTTAAGATAAATATCTACACATATATACATACTTACAAATATCCTATGTAAAATCTATATATGAGGGGGTACCACCCCCCAAACAGAATTTTTTTCAAAGCTTTGTATTTAAATTTTTTTACAATACAACCATATCACCATCAAAGTACTCTACATTACACTTAATACATTTGTCAAATCTGCTGTTCTATTTGTGGAAACATTTTTCAAACTCCTGTTTGGAGAGCCGAGACCACCTCCCTCATTTTTCTCTTCATCCCATCCACATCAACAAATTGCTGTCCTTTCATGTCCTTCTTCATTCTTGGAAGCAAAAAGAAGTCACCTTAAGCAAAGTCGGGTGAATAAGGTGTGTGGGCAAAGAGAGGCTTACTAGTTTTGCCAAAACCTGGTACAATGAGATGGTTGTGTGAGCAGCTACATTGTTGTGGTGGCAAAACCAGTCCCCCATCGGCCAAAAATCAGGTCTTTTTTGTTACACACTGTTACACTATCTTTTCAAAACCTGTAAATTAATAGTGATTAATAGTCTGACCTGGTAGAATGAACTGCAAATGCGGTTGTCATCCGTTCAGGAAGTTGACAGATGTCCAGAACCAGGTTTGTCATCAATCTCCATTTTGCCTTTTTGGGAACAATTGAAAAAATTGTGGTGCTGGAGAAGAATATTGAATGTACCATGGACTGCTAGAAGGATAAACAGATTTGTATTGGAAAAAGTAAGGCCAAAGTGCACCTTAGAGGCAAGGAATGGCAAGACATCATCTTACATACTTGGGACATATTGTCAGGAGAGACCAGTCCCATTATGGTGGGTAAAGAGGAGGGGCTGTAAAAAAGAGGCAAGCCCTTGAGGAGATGGATGGACACAGTGGCTGCATCCATGGGCTCAGGCATAGGAAGACGTGTGAGGACGATAAAGGATTGGACAATGCTTTGTTCTGTTGTGTATAGTGTGGCTATGGCTTGGAGGTGACTAGATGTCACCAGGCCACACCTCGGAGGAAATTTCCTTTCTTTTGCATCAGAACTGTGACCTGAGGAAAGGGGTTGCATTTCACTTTAATCTTCTTACAACTGATTGGCTACGCACGGGAGATCCCACTGTGGAGCTGATTTCAGTGTCTTAGGTCACATCATGGTGGAGTACGAGGCTGCCCCAAAGCTGAGAGACGGAACCCAGCTAAACTGCCAGAAAACCGAACTATGAGAGTACCGCTTTACTTTCTCCTTCTTCTAGCAATAGGCATTTAGATTGCTCCCATCATTTTGCTATTGTGAATAGTGCTGTGATGAACATGGGGATGCATGTATCTGTTCGTGCTGTGGCTCTTGTTTCTTTGAAATATATATGAAATAGAGGGGTTTCTGGATTGAATGTTACTTTTATTTCCAATTATTTGAGGAAGCGCCACACCTCTTTCCACAGTAGGTATACCAGAGTGGTTGTCCCACCAGCAGTAAATACGAGTTCCAACCACATCACACACGCTTTTGTGTTTATTGTTTTGTTTGTTTGTTTGTAATTCTCTATCCATTCTGGAGTGAAGTCGTATCTCATTGTTGTTCTAGTTTGCATCTCATAAGTTGGTTGACCACTTGGAAGTCTTCTTTGGTAAGCTCTTCTTGTTCTCTGACAGTTTTTCAACTGAATTCTTCATCTTTTTGATGCAGGAATATTGACGTTTCTGAAGCTTTAGAGATTAGTCCATTGTCCAATAAATCATTGCCAAAATTTCCCCCAGTCTGTGGATTCTCTTTTTACTCTTTTAGTGAAGCCTTTGATCCACATAAGTATCTCAGTGATACTTATTTAAGCAGGTCTCTGTCATCTATTTTATCTTCTGATGTGTGTTTTTTGTTACTTTTTCTAGAGTATTTATACTGTATATTAGGGTCTCTGAGTTTTTCCCCATTCATTCATTGATGATCTTTGTAGTTCTAGATTTAACACCCTATCTTGAGCTCACTTTTTATGTGGAGTAAAACCTGGGTCCTATTTCATCTTGTGCAAATGCTGATCCAGTTTTGCCAGCACCATGTGTTGAAGAGACTATTTCTCCCCCATTTAATGTGTTTTGGTCCTTTGTTAAAAAATAAGTTGTCTGACCGTGTGTCAGCGCTGGATGCCGCATCTCGCCG
>NW_022106189.1:13851768-13858152 GCF_000313985.2 Echinops telfairi | reverse complement strand
AGGCTAGCGAATTTTGGGAATGATGAGGGCAACAAATGTATAGATGTGCTTTACACAATTGATCTATGTATTGTGATGAATTGTATGAGCCCCAATAAAAAAAAAAAAAAGAAGGAAAAAAAAAATAAGTTGTCTGTTGGAGGATGGGCTTACTTCTGGGTTCACACTTCTGTTCCACTGGTCTATATCGTTATACCAAGTGGTTCAGATTGCCATGGCTGTGTAGAGGGTTGTGAGATCAAGGAAGTGACAGCCCTCCTACTTTGTTCTTTTTCTTTTTTTATCCTGGGTCTCTTTTCTTTCCATGTAAAGTTGATAATTCGTGTGTTTATGCCTTTGAAGAATGCTGCTTGGATTTGAATTGGGATTGCATTATATTTATAGATAGGTTTCAGTAGTACTGACACTTTCACAATTGCAATTTGTGCTATCCATGAATGTTGTGTATTCTTCCATTGATGTGCATTTCTCCTAGTTTCTTATAGTCGTTTTTGTATTTTTGTTTCTATAAGTCTTTCCTTTATCCGATTAGATTTATTCCTCAGTATTCCATCTTTTGGACAGCTGTTTTCTTGATTTCCTTTTCAATGGTTTTTGTTGTTGTTAGTAAACAGAAAATCAGAGTGATTTTTCTAGGTTGATCTTGTACCTTGTCACATTGCTGAATCTTTCCATTAATTTCAACAATTTTCTTGCCAAGCCTTTGATACTTTCTATGCATAGAGTCATACAATCTGTAAGTAGAGTTTTACTTCTTTTTTGCCAGTTTGTGTGACTTTAATTTCCATTGTGGCATGATAGTTCTGGTAAGGTCTTCCAGCACAATATTGAATGAAAGTGGTGATAAAGAACATCTCAGTCTTACTGATGTTTTTAAGGAGAATGTTTTAAAGTTCCTCTTCACTGAGCATAGCACAGTGTGCTAGATTTGCATATATGCTTTTATTATATTGAGAAATTTTTGTTTTATTCCTATTTTGTTGAGTGTTTTTATCAGGAATTGGTGTGAATTTTGTCAAATGCCTTTCCCATGTCAACTGATATGATCATATAACTCTTTTCCTTTGTTTTATTGATGAATTATGCTAATTATTTTTCTAATGTTGAACTATCTTCCATACCTTGTATGAATCCTGCTTGGTCATGATGTACTTTTGTTATATACAGTTGCAATCTATGGTATGTCGGTCTGGGTAGACTAGAGAAACAAATTCATAAACACGCATATGTGTAAAGGGTAATTGTACATTAAGAAAGCATCCCATCCGAGTCCAGTCCAAGGCCGTAAGTCTGATATTAGCCCATATGTCTGATACCAATCTAAAAAGTCCTCTTCAGACTCACAAAGCACATGCAATGATGCAGAATGTAGGACAATCACAGGCCAGTGGGTAGAAAGTCTTTGGACCCCGTGGAATTGTAAGCATTTCAGTGCTGGGAGGGGTCTCTACATGGTTTCTCCAGGTCCATGGATCTGGCTGTATCAGGGCAGGTCCATGCGGCTTCTCCTCAGGGATGTCTCACAGGGACTCAGCCTGTGTCTTGTCAGTAGAGGGTCTCTGAGGGAGTGAGCCGAGAGAGTCTCTCCTACCTCCAAGGAGGACAAACCACATTCCCCAGAATTCTCAGGAGAAAGCCATGCCCACAGAGGCCTCATTGGCTGTGATCCAATTGACAGACTAGACTCCACCGCTTTACCCTTAATCCTCTCAAGTCCCAAATTGACACTAGATTATGTAACTACAACATATGGCAAGAATTTTGTTGAGAGATTTAGTACCTATGTTTAAGAAGGGCACTGGTCTATAATTTTCTGTATTGGCAATGTCTTTGTCTGGTTTATAGAAGCATTTTATATTATGCTTATATAAAATGAATTCAGATGTATGCCATCCTTTTCTATATTCTAGAACAGTTTGTGCCAGCTTATCACTGAATATTTGGTAGAACGCACCAGTGAATCTATCTGGTCTTGGACTATTTATGTTGGGATATTTTTAATGACCTGAACAATATCTTCTTTTGTTATGTGTCTTTTCAAGTCTTTTCTACCAGTCAGCTTTAATTTAAGTAACTAGAGTGTTTCAAGAGATTAATTCGTTTTTCTATGTGTTCTAATTTGTTGGAGTACAATCTATCATTGTATTGTATTGTGTTGTTTTCTTTTTTATTTCAGTTGATTCTGTTGTGATGTCACCATTTCATTTCTTATTCTTGATATTTGCATATTCTCCTGCTTCTCCTTTTTTGGGTTTGCCAGTAGCTTGTCAATATTGTGTTTATTCTTTCAAATAAACTTCTTACTGATTCTTCGAGTTGTCTTTATGTTTTTTGATCCATTTATTTCTATTTTAATTTTTATTAATTATTTTTTCTCACAACTGTGGACTAATTTTGCTGCTCAGGTTTTAATTTTTGGCGATAGTGCATTAAGATGTTGATTTGAGTTCCTTTTGTTGTGTGAGTTTAGTACTATAAATTGTCCCTTGAAGACTGATTTTACTGTATCTAAAAAATTTGGACTGTTATGCTTTCATTCTCATAGTTTCAAGGAGTATTAAAATTTTATTCTACAACCCAGTAGTTTTTAAGCAGGGTTTTGTTCAATTTAAATATATTTTATTTTTTCCCCTTGATCTTCATCTGGTTGATTTCTAATTTTATGGTGTTTTGATCTGAGAAATTGACTGGTAATATCTTGATACTTTGAAATTAATTGACACTTGCTTTTTGGCCTAACATATGGTATTTTTGAAGAACAGTTTTGTATGCTATAAAATAATATATATTTTGCTGTTGGTGGGTAGACTGTACTTTATATAGTCTATGAGGTGCGTTTGGTTCTCTAGACAAGGAAAACCACTAATGCTTGCATGTATGTATGTATATTTGAAAGATATTCATATTAATCAATGGTTTATAGAAATAGGTATGTCCAGTCTGAATCAAATCTGTGGGTAAGAAGTAAGCTGAAGGGTTTTCCTGACCTATTTAACTTTAAAGAACAAGAAACAGAAAGATGAAGCAGGAGGGCCACAGGTGGTAGATGCAGAGCTGAAGCAATCCAAGGTCAGCCAAATGAATTCAAAGTTGGCAGCCCCCTAACACCTCCTGGCATTGGCAGGCAATGTAACAGAACATCAACAAACCAGACATAGTATTCAGCAGAAGGTAAAGAGAACAGAGGTTCTACTCAAGGTCTCTCTTATTCAAAAGGTCCACCTTCAAGGAGGTGTCATCAGGCTGCAACCTGATAGGTTGGACTCTCCCTTCACCAAGGTACATGCAGTTGACAGAAAATCTAAACATCACTGTCTGTGAGCTTAAGTTGGTTGTGTTTTTCTGTTTATCTGTGTCTTTGTTGACTTATTTGTTGTTAGCAGCCATCAGGTCAGTTCTATAGTACAACACATTGAAAAATAGGTTAATCCTGTGCCATCCTTACAATTGGTCTTATGATTGAATCCATTGTAACAACCACAGCATTAATCCTCCTTGTCAAGAGTCTTCTTCTTTGTCATTGTTCCTCTACTTTACCTAGCTTGATGTTATCCTCCAGGCTTCTACTGAAAACATATCCAAGGTATGTGAGATGAAGTTTCACTATCCCTATTTCTAAGGAGCATTCTGGCTTCTAGTATACTTTTGTGTTATTTTCTTTTTTTCCCTAACAGTTTTATTGGCAAGTAATTTACATAACGTATAATTTAATAGTTCAATCAAGAAGAATTGTACAATCACCCCTGCATCCCCCCTCCATGGTTAAATCATGTTTAAGATGAGTTATGCAATCACAATCCATTCTAATGCTTCCTCCCCCCTCCTGTCTTCATTATTTATTCTCTGTGTTAGTCTGGGTAGACTAGAGAAACAAATCCACAGAAACTCATACGTATAAAAGAGAGAGTTTTATATAAAAAGTGAGTGTACATTAAGAAAGCATCCCAACCCAGTGTTGTATAAGCCCATAAGTCCAACATTAGCCCATATGTCAAACACCAATCTACAATGTCTTTCTCAATCTCACAAAACACATGCAATGATTCTGACTGCAGGAGGAATGCCAAATCAGTGAATGTGTAAGCATCTCAGTGCTGGCAGGGGTCTCCACACGGCTGCTCCAGCACCCAGGACTGCATCAGGGTAGGGCCACGTGGCTACTCTTCATGGATATCTTGCAGGAAGTAAGCCTTGCCAGCTAAAGCAGGCAACTGGCTAAGGCAGCTGCACCTGGTCCGACAATCAGAAAGCAAGAGATGCGATAACTAGAAAGGCGAGGTTCGCCGAGCCATTTATCTCTCCACCCTTCAATTAATCTCACATGTGTTTATCAGCCAGGTTGGCACAATGAACTTTAACTATCTCACTCCCCAAATCCCCTTGCCCTCCCTGTCATTCACCCTACCCCTCTATTCTCTATATCCCTTTGTATCAGTTATTTTCATAATGCGTCCACTCCTCCTGTGCTTCACAGCTGGGCGACCCAACAGAAAACAAAACAAATCCAAAAAAAAATTACTCTAAGGTGGCATGATAGTTAAGGTTTATTGTGCCAGCCTGGCCAATAAACATGGTCAGATCAGTGTGCAGCTGCCTTAGCTAGTTCTCTGCCTCAGCTGGCAAGGCTCACTTCCTGTGAGACATCCCTGAGGAGAAGTCATGTGGACCTACCTTGATGCAGCCCTGGGTGCTGGGGAAGCCCCATCAAGACCCATGCCAGCATTGAGATACTTACAGGCTCACTGATTCAGCTTTCCTTCTGCAGTCGGCATCATAGTGTGTATTTTGTGAATTTGAGGAGAACTTTGTAGATTGGTGTTGGACATATTGGCTAAATTGGACTTATGGGCTTGGACTGGACTGGGTTGGAATGCTTTCTTTACATACACTTACTTACCTTTATATAAAACTCTCTCTTATATACATATGAATTTCTGTGGATTTGTTTCTCTAGTCTATCCAGACTAACACAGGTGGTAAGGATAAACATAATATTATACAGACAAAAATATAAATAATGCATAAGAAGTAAAAGACCCGCAACAACATTCAAAAAGCCAGGGAAGAAATTCTGTCATGGAATCAGTAAAAGATACTTACGCCCTATTTAAATTCAAGTTGTGTCTATAGGGTTGTTAACTTGCCAAGTATTGAGTTCGATCCAGCATAATCAAAATTAGAATGGTCTCTGCCTGATAGTAATTTATTTATTTAGTTTTTAAATTTTCCTCTTTAATATTTTGATGAGGTTATTAATTTTCTTTGAGGTTGTTCGCCTTGTTATTACTTTCTTCTAAAGTTTAAACAAATCTGTTCTCTCTTGAAGTCTACTTGCCTTCTCCTTCATTTGAAAGTTCTGTATCTACACTAGTCTCTATGTTTACTTTGTAATTGTCTTCAGTGGAAATTGCCACTTCTGCTTCTTTATTTTCAGGTTTGTAAGTTTATGTCACTTTGTGTACTATGACTGGGGTAACATTTGAGTAGTGTTGTTGTGTCTGTTAACCTCATGTTGATGTTAACTGTTGTTGACTCTATTTCCAAAGAAATTCCCTTAATGTTTTTTGAATGGCTGGTCTTATGTTTATAAATTCCTTTAATTTCCTTTTACTTGAAAGTGCCCTTTTCCACTCTGGCATTTGAATTACAGTTGTACTGGATATGATTCTTAGATGAAAATATTATATTAGAGTTGTATTTATGTAATTACATTACCTCCTTGCGTCTGGTTTCTGAAAAATCAGAGCTAGTCTTAATGGTTTCCCTTTATAACTTTTTGGTTTTCTACATTGCTCTCAAGAGTCTTCCCTTGTTTTAGATTTTAGAAAGTTTGCTTATGAGATGTCACAGTGATTTTCTTTCAGAGTCTATTCTGTTTGACTTTTGTTCAGCTTCTTGAATGTGTACTTCCTCATCTTTCGTGATATTAAAGAGGTTTTCTTCCAACCAGCCTTCAATTAATGCTCTATGGATCATTTTTGTTGGTGGCGGTGGTGATTGTTTTTTGTTGTTGTTGTTTCTATTTTAGAGTCTCTATCACATACATGTTATTCTTCCTGATATTATCCCACATAATTCTTAGGCTTTCTTCAGATTTTGTTACTTTTTATTCTTTTTAAAAATTGTTTAACAGATTTACATTGAACGGTTTGTCTTCAAACTCACTAATTCAGCCTTCTGTTGCTTCATTTCTATTTCGGTGCTCTTTTAATGTATTATCTATTTCTAAAATTTTGTATTAAACTTCTGAGTTTCTATTTGTTGTGTTTGTATGGTTTCCATATTTTTAACCTGATCATTTATTTTTTTTTAATTTTTAAATCATTTTATTGGGGTTCATACAATTTTTTTTTCTTTTTTAACATTTTATTAGGGGCTCATACA
>NW_022106189.1:13835693-13848735 GCF_000313985.2 Echinops telfairi | reverse complement strand
CCCTCATTTACAATGATATGATTTTTTTGTTCTTTGATGCCTGTTACCTGATCCCTTCGAAACCTCGTGGTCAATCAGGCTGGTGTGCTTCCTCCATGTGGGCTTTGTTGCTTCTGAGCTAGATGGCCGCTTGTTTACCTTCAAGCCTTTAAGGCCCCAGATGCTATATCATCACCATCAGCTTTCTTCACCACATTTGCTTACACCTATTTGTCTTCAGTGATCGTGTTGGGAAGGTGTGCATCACGGAATGCCAATGTAATAGAACAGTGTGTTCTTGCATTGAGTAAGTATTTGCGTGTAGGTCCAAAGTCCACCTGCTGCCTTAATACTATGGTTTCCATATTTTCATTAATTTTGTTAGCTTGTTCTTATAGTATTTCCCTAAAGTGTTTTCTAGGTTTTGTTTATAACTTTCTTAATCTTTCTCCCATTCTGTTGAAAGTACCTAAGTACCAATCTTCTGATTTCTTATTTGGGAGTTCCATTGTCTTTTCTTCTAAATGTTCTTTTGGCTCTGTGGATTCGTGATTTGCTTGTGCCATTCTATCTTGTTTCTTTGTATGAACTGAAATTGTATGTTGACTCTGGGACATTGCACTCTTGCTGCATTTGTGTTTATTGGAAGGTGAGGTGGTACTGGAATAGGTAATATCCCTTGCAAAAGGGTGTAACTATTGGAGATACAGGTGTGGATGGGTCCTTTTGAAGATAGCTGAATTCAGTCAGGTGAGGCAAAAATGAAAAAAAAAAATCCAAAACAAGATGAGCCGTTTTCTCTTTGTCTGTAATGTTCCAGGATCTTATCTTGTCAGGGTTATGCCTGCTAATTTGCCCTTTCTCTCATTTGGTGTTCTATAACCCCGGGGGTGTACAGGGGTAGTGGAAGTTTGGGTCTGACCATGTCTCTGGTCCCAAGGGGAGCAATGGATGATCTCATTATACCTGTCAGCCACCAGTGAGAATACTGGCTATAGGCTAGCAGTCTATTGAGGCCATATGCTACAACATTTTGCTCCCTTTCTGCTTATTTCTCTCAGTTGATATCCAATAGTCCTGGACAAGCCAAAGGGTTGTGTATCCAGCTTCTGGGTTTACAACGGTGAGGGTTGGCATCTCATCTGCTTCCTAGGAGAGTTTGAGAAGCAAGAGGATTCCCACCTTTCTATTGTCACACAGTGTACAGCTGCATTGTGAGTGGGCCGAGTTAATTTTGATCTTATCCATGGCATGTCAGCCAACAATTCACCAATTTGTTTACTCCCTGGAAGCTCAGATTCTACATATTCTCTTAGTGACTTGATTCAATGGATTATCAAGGAAAAAGTATAGAAAATATGACCTCTTGTGTCCTCGACTTTCAAATGACACAACATCAAACTGACCAGAGCAAGCCCCTGGCCATCCCACAAATCTAGAGGTGAGAAAATATGCATTTTCCATTTTGTTCTTTTTATTTTTTTGAGATGGACTTGATTGTCACTAAAAACCCAAAACTATTCCAGTTTTATTATTACTCCCCTTTTTTTTTCGCCACTCAGACCACTACTTAGGTTTAAGAAGTAAGCTGGGAAATATACATCTTCCCTTTTGTAAGAGTAAATTCAAAGTCACACGGTAAAGAATGTGCAAAAAGTGCATGTTGAGGAACGGGAACTGTTGATTCAATCTACCACCCAACCCTCTAACCCCATATGCATCCATGCATTTGACTTGTTTGGTCACTATTATTCCGTTATTCAATGGGGATTTGCTGAGCAACAACCATATATAGAGTTGCTATGAATTGGAATTGACTGATGGCAGTGAGTTTCTGAGTGTGGGTTTAACTGTATATTGGACATAGTAATCCAATGTGAAAAGTTGTCTTCATTAAACTTACATCTCTATAGAAAGGATAAATGGAATAAAGGTTGAAAAGGGTGAGCATAAATAGGTAAACAGGTTAATAATATAATGTCATATAATATTGTAATATGAGTTAGAGGTAGTTCAGTGGTAGAACTCTCATGCTCTATGAAGAAGATATAGATTTGATTCTCAGTCAGTGGACCTCAAGTGTAGCAACCATCTATCTGTCAGTAGAGGCATGTGTGTTGCTATGCTATTGAACAGGTTTTCGTGGAGATTCTGTACTAAGACAATCTAGGAAGAAAGGCCTTGTTTTCTATTTCTGAAAATCAGCTACAGAAAATTCCATGAATCAAAAGAATTCTATCTCTGTGCATTGGGTCACTATAAGTCAGGAATTAATTCAACAACAATTAAAATAACATTATTTTTTAGCATTCTATGAAAAAAAAGGAGAGTATTCTGATAGCAAACAGTGGAATGATTCCAGATAGGTAGGAGATACTTTAGAAATTTGCCCACTCAGAAACTGTTATTTAATTTAGAAAACCTCTCTTTCCAGATTTATCTTCCTGATTTGCATAGATCATCAAGCCATGAAAGCCAAATCTTCATTATCTAAATATCACTCTACTTATTTCAGTTCTGAGATATGTTGATTAAGCCAAGTGAATTAAAAATAATAAAACTTGTTGTAGTTATCTGACTCCTTAAATTTTACAACGTGTTTTCTCAACTGTTACATCATTTAAGTCTCAAAGCCTTGCTTGCTAATTGGAGGGTAATAAGACTTTGTCTGACTTATTTTGGATACATCATCAATAAAGACCAGTTGCTAGAAAAGGACATCATCATTAGTAAAGGATTCATAAAAATGAGGGAAACCCTCAATGAGATGGATTGAAATGTACACACAACAATGGACTCAAACATACAACAATTTTAAGGATGGATCAGGACTAGGCAGTATTTCATTCTATTATACGTAAGGTAGCTATGGGCTAGAGCCAATTTGATGACAGCTAACACTAACAGCAGCATACTTCCATTATTTCCCTCAGAAATAACAGAAAGATGTGTGTAACAGAACTGAAATTCTGAAGTACAATATAAAATGAATGAAACAGTAGAGATAGAGATATATAGAGATTTCCCCTATCAATACACACAAAAAGTAAGGCCTCAAAGGAATGAAAGGACAGACTCAAATTTCCATGGAACCTGGAAGAGGATCCTACCTCTCTTACTCCTAGTTGGTGATGTTCCATTCTACCAAAGAGGTTACTAAGAGAATCCAGGACATATCTACTGGTACAGAAAAGAGCTTGCAATACAGGGAATCCAGAACAGATAAACCCCTCAGGACCAATAAGGGGAGCAGAGATATAGGAGGGCAAAGGAAGCGGAGGGTGAGTAAAGGGGAACCGATCACAATAATTGACATATGGCCCCCTTCTGAGGGAGACAGATAGCAGAAAAGTGAGTGAAAGGAGACAGCTGTTGATGTAAGACATGAAAAACATTTTTAATAAATTATCAAGGGGACAAGGAGAAGGGAGGGGGGAAATGAGGAGATGATACCAAGGGCTCAAGTAGAAAGAAAATGTTCTGAAAAAGATGATGAGAAAATATGTACAGATATGTTTAATGCCATGAATATATGCATGGATTGTGATAAGATCTATAAGAGCCCCCAATAAAATAAAAATTTTAAAAAGAGAGAGAATCTTGGAATTTTGTTTTAGGGCTTAATATCTATTTTTTTAATCAGAAATTTTTTCTTCTGGAAACTGTGTAGAAAATTCATTTTAATATTTTCAAAGTACAACTGTCCATTTCTTTGCTCCCAAAGAACAGCAAGCAGAACTCAAGTGATATTGACTTTTGCTGAGACAAATTCTAGATTTATTAATCTGAGAGATAAATATTAATAGAGGTTAAATTGGGGTCAAATTTTACTCCAAGAGATGATAAATCTTGATATTTCTCCTGTAGTTGTCCAGTCAATATGTGCCAGTGCCTGCCATGCTCCCCATTATCCCAATCACCTCGAGAAATGGGGACCTCAGAAGGAAGGCACTAGAGGAGTAATATCTCCCTCATCAACCTTCTGCTCCATAAGGTGCTTAGGACACACAAATCCAATTTTAACCCAGTTTATTATCACATGGCTTTCACCAAGACCAAATCAAATATGTGCCTAAGAAAATAATGACCTGCTTTGGAATTTCAGCAATATTTTTAGAGCCTTCTTTTCATCCAAACACATGCACACACATACCAGCAAACATAAACATTTCTGATTCATACAGTATACCACAGTGAGAAAGACAGAGAGTTAGAGAAGTGAAATATGTATGGAATCCTCAGGCTTTACTTAAGGGACGAGATTTCGCTTCTTCATCTGCTGAGACATTCTCCTTTTACTCACCTATTTCTGCTCAATTGTTACAAGAATTCTGTTGTCATTGCTGTTGATAGATACGAGCAAGTCTATTTAAACTAATATCTCCCTCATATGAGAGTAAAACTGCTCCAACAAAATGTTCTGGGCTGTAATCTTTTCAGGAGGCAATGACAAGGTCTCTCTCTTAAAGAGCATATGGGTGGGCTCTGATGCCAACTTTCTGGTCATGTGCCAAGCACCTAAAAGTTTTGCCATAGGATTCCTTATTGGAGTGATTGTTGTTGTTGATGATGCTGTTTGCTGCCATAGACTTGATTCTGACTCATAGCAATACCATGTGCAACGTAAAACACTTCCCAGTCCTGCACCAACATCACAATTGTTATGTTTGAGCCCAATGAGGCAAACACTGTGGTTTCAATATATCTCACTGATGAGCTTTCTTTTTCTGCTGACTCTCTACCAAGTGTGTTAGTCTGGGTTCTCTAGAAAAGCAAAACCAGCAATAAGCATGTATAGTTTATAAGTATATATACTTTATATATAGAAGGACATTTATATTGAGAGAGTGACTTACACAGTTGTGGGAGTAGGTGAATCCAGTCCAATTCAAGTCAATGGGTTAAATGTTCAGGTGGAAGCTCACATAGCTTCCAGGGCTGATGAACCAGGAAGCAGGAAGACAAAGCAGGAAGACCACCTCTAGTGGATGCCAAGGTGGATGAATTCAAAATCATTTAGGCAGATGGCAGGTTCTGATGGCTCCCAGGTAATATGGCAGCTGTTGTCCAAAGCCCAAAGTGCTGGAATTTAATACACTGGATGCACGATCCATGCCAGCAATAAGCAAACACACTTACATAATTGTAGACCATAGCCCCGAGGAGACTGTCTTATAATTGTATCAGGGCTGTGATGTGTACAAGTCAATAATGTATATGTTTTAGCCCCAAAAGCTGCACTAACATATGTACTTTCCTTTTCACAACAGTATCTTAAATTTTAGTTCATTGACTAAATTAATAATACTACTAATAGAATTACTGTGCCACATGGAGATGGTTTAAATATAATCCAATAAAATTATAAGGATGTTCCCAAAATGAACCAGGAACATATATAAACCATAGATATATGAATGGATTTTGAGCTCACACTTAATCATAGCCTTAATCTGAGAATGATTAGTTCTTAAACATGGCCCTACCAGATACTTGCCCTCATTAAGAGATCTCTGAAGATATGGATGCTCTAGCAACTTTTGGGGGTGGGCAATTGCCAGGATTCAGAAAGAACAGCATCTGGCAAGTGGCCATCTAGCTTAGAAGCAACAAAGCCCTCGTGGAAGAAGCACAACAAACTGTGTGATTATGCGGTATCAATGGGATCAGGTATCAGGCATCAAAAACCCAAAACAAAACAAAAAAAATTCATATCAATGTGAATGAGGGGGAGGGCAGAGTGGAGACCCAAAGTCCATCTGTAGTCAATTGGACATCCCCTTTGAAAGGGTCACAAGGAAGAGACGAGCCAGTCAGGGTGCAGTATAACACCAATGAAACATACAACTTTCCTCTAGGTTTTTAATGCTTCCCCCCACCTCCACTATCATGACCTCAATTCTGCCTTACAAATCTGGACACTTGTACAGATAAGAGCTCTCAACACAGGGAATCCAGGACAGATAAACCCCTCAGGACCATCAGGACCAATAATGAGAGTAGTGATACTAGAAGGATAAGGGATGGGGCTGGAGGAGTAAGGGGAAACTGATCACAGTGATTGACATATAACCCCCTCCCAGGAGGACAGACAACAGAAAAGTAGGTGAAAGGAGGCAGCAGGCAGTGTATGACATGAAAAAATAATAATAATTTGTAAATTATCAAGGGTTCATGAGGGAGGGTGGGATTGGGAAGGGAAAAAATGAGGAGCTGATACCAAGGGCTCAAGTAGAAAGAAAATGATAGCAACATATGTACAAATGTGCTTGAGGCAATGGATGTATGGATTGTGATAAAATTTGTATGAACCTCCAATAAAATGACTAAATAATAATAATAAATAAAAGTTGTGGGTAAGCCTTCCTCCATTCCTGATACTATATTCTTCTTCATATAATCTATCTTCTCAGATTGCTTGGCGTGCAGATTGAATAAGTATGGTGAAAGGATACAACTCTCACATACCTCTTTCTTGATTTGAAATAATGCAGTATCCTCTTGGATCTGCATGATCAAAGTGCAGTGTTTTAGAATTCTTATTCTTTACAGTGTTATCAATAATTTATGATCCACACAGACAGTAAAAAAACAGGTAAACTTTTTTTTATATTCTCTGCTTTCAGCCAAGATCCATCTGACATTAGCAATGATAACCCTTGTTCCACAAGCTCTTCTGGATTCAGTTTGGATTCCTGGTCATTTCCAATGACCTGTTTAAAAAAAAAACAAAAAAAAGTTTTGTTGGAAAATAATCCATGTATCATACAATACAATAGTTATCAAGAAGAGTGGTACAAATATCACCACAATCAATGTTAGAACATTTTTTTCTTTCTTTTACTCTTTATTATTAGCTCCCCATTTCTCCTCCAACTCCCCTGCCATTACCCAAGATGCCATTAATCCAGTTATCACTTATCCTGGGTTTCATATACTGAGAAACAAAAACAAGATAAGAAAGAAACAAAAACAACAAAATAAAACATAGAAAAATCTCAATTGAAAAGAAAAGTATTAAAAATTAGAACCACTTTAAAATGGGTCAAAAGGAAGATGAAATGATAAGGTTTTAAATTTTAATTTAGCTACATCTGCCGCAACCTACTTCCCAATGGACTCTGCAGGACAGCAAGATTGCTCGCTTCCCTAGTCTCTATTCAGAGACGGTTCACAGCAAGCTGAGTTTATGTGTGTACCCTGCTCATGGATTTTGGGTTTTCACTGTTATCCATAACCTTCTGAAAACTGGATATTCACATTTTAAGCTCTGATACCATCCCCTCTTTTAGATTTGGATTATATTATTTATAATCCTTGGATGACACAGGCTGGTGTGCTTCTTTCATGGGGACTTAATTGATGCCTGACTTAGATGTTTGTTTAAGACAAGCCTTTAAGACCCCAGACACTACTCTTTCTGACAGTCAGACATAATCTGGTTCCTTCCCCACACTTTTCTTTCTTTCTTTCTTTTTTTTAATCATTTTATTAGGGGTTCGTACAATAACCATACATCCATCAATTGTGTAAAGCACATTTGTACATTCATTGCCCTCATCATTCTCAAAACATTTGCTCTCCACTTAAGCCCCTGGCATCAGCTTCTCATTTTCCCCTCTCTCCCCACTCCCCACTCCCTCATGAACCCTTGATAATTTATAAATTATTATTTTGTCCTATCTTACACTGTCTAATGTCTCCCTTCACCCACTTTTCTGTTGTCCATCCCCCAGGGAGGAGGTTATATATGTACATCCTTGTAATTGGTTCCCCCTTTCTACCCTACCCTCTCTCCACCCTCCCAGTATCACCACTCTCACCACTGGTCCTGAAGGGATCATCTTCCCTGGATTCCCTGTGTTTCCAGTTCCTACCTGTACCAGTGTACATCCTGTGGTCTAGCCAGATTTGTAAGGTCGAATTCGCATCATGACAGTGGGGATGGGAGGTGGTGGGGAGGAAGCATTTAGGAACTAGAGGAAAGTTGTATGTTTCCTCATTGCTACACTGCACCCTGACTGGCTCATCTCCTCCCCGAGACCCTACCATAAGGGGATGTCTGATTGCTCCGCAATCCCCCTCATTCACAATGATATGATTTTTGTTCCGATGATTACTGATACTTGATCCCTTCGACACCTCCTGATGGCACAGACTGGCGTGCTTCCCCCACCCACCCCCACTCCGCACTGCACTTTTCTATAGTGCCCATATCTTCAGTGATCTCTTCATGAGGGTGAGCATCAGTCAGGACCATGTCATAAGAGCTCATTGTTCTTAGATTGGGGCTATAATTGTCCATTCATATATCCATGGTTTAAATATGTCTCCGGTTCACCTTAGAGGCACCTTTGTTATTTTATGGCAGAAAACATTTTAGCCAATGGTATAGAATTTAAAACGTGGTTGAGAAAAGGAGATTATATTATCTTCAGCAAATTTTATTTGTCTGTGATATTAATGGTTCAGTAATTTACATATTCTACTGGATCACTTTTCATTGGAATGGGCATAGAGATGGATCTCTTCCAGGTAGTTGGCCAGGTAGAGCTACCTCTGAAATTTCTTGACATAGATGTGTAAGAACTTCCAGCATTGCATACACTTGTTGAAATATCTCCATTGGTATTTCAACAATTTCTGGGGCCATGTCATTTGCCAATGCCTTCAGTGTAAAGATTTTTGGAAGCAGATCCCCAAGCTTTCTTTCTAGACTATCTGAATCGGCTCCAGTGAAACCTGTTCAGAATCGTAATGAACTTCAAGCATCCATTGAGAGACAGATGGCGACTACATATGTGCTGCTCTGGTTGGGAATAGGATCTGAATTCTATCATGAAGTACCACTGGTCCTGTAGCCAAACAAGAAGTCACCTTGTATTCCTAAGAAAAGGACTCATCTACAGCGAATATTCCTTGACATCAGACTAAGACAGCCAGAGATTTTCATTTTGCACAAATTATTTTTATTCCAAAGGAACAGAAAAGTCAAAATACCCAACGTGTATGTGCCATTTTGTTGGTATAATTCTGCAGCATGAAATGACACTCTTGGGCTCTGTTTCAAAGCTTATTCCTCATAAGCTCTTTATATATGTTAACATTCCCAGTGAGTTAATCTCATGCTGTTCTGTGAGTGTATTCTGGCTCTTGCTATTGACTTTGCACATCTCTGTGGTAGCTTCAGGGAGCAACCATACTTTCTTCATTTTTAGATCCTTCTGACCAACTAATTATAGCCCTAAATTTGATAACATTTTGTATCTAGGACTTTTCAAGCATACATTGGCTTCAGATTATACTCTACCTTCCGTACAAAATACCCCTGGCAAATTATGTATGCCTGAAGTAGATAAAGCATATTTTAATGACTAAAGAGGTTAGTATTTCATAAACCCAAGAAATGTGTAAACTGACTTCCACTGTCAACAGTTTAAAATCAATTTGGAGGCATTTGGAAAGCATTTTAAAGAGCAACTAGGCATCAATAAAATTTAATTAATTGGTTCTATGGATGCACATGTAAATTGAGTGTTAATTATGCTAGCAATGCTCTTCCATTAAAAATTAAACTCATGATTAGTAACCGGGAAAAACAAGCCATCATTTTCTAAACAAATCTCATTCCCTTGTATTTGAACCCAACCTTTTGGCAATTAAATTATAATTCTATATTTACTCAGATGAACAAGAGTCCTGATGGATGAGTGGCAAGCTGGCCAAGTGGTCTTCACTTGGCTGTTCCATAAAAACAGTGGACAGTGGTGGAGGTGAGTTATGTGTGGTTTACAGCTGCCTTTTAATTCGGAATTATTGAGAGTTCTCCCCTGTCTAATGAACACCAAAGGAATGTTTGGCTATTGCAAGAGATAGAGTAAACATTACTGATCATTTCTGAGTTGATGACGTTTGAAGCTGAAAGGCCTGGAACAAGAAGGGACGACCTGGAGAACGTGAGTCCTGTCTGGACTCACCTCATCCACCACCAAGCTGAAGGTTTTATATTTGCCGATTAAAAGCAGTGAGCATTTTGTAGACACACGGTAGTCAGGCTATCATCCACTTATTTTTCTTGGCACTTGCTGACACCTAATCTGGACCTAGAGTTAAGATCAGCTCCCAGTACTCTTTCTTAATTGACAAATAAGTACAGCTATATTTCAGAATTGAAAATGGACTATAACTTTAACACTTAAACACTTTTCCTAAACTACTTGTGTTTTTGTTCCCCCCATAGATTTTTTTCCAAGGGAAATAACGTTTGTATTATTTGGCTCCATCTTGTCAAGAATCAAGGTGCCATTTTATTAGAGCTGTTTGATGGATTATTTCATATATTTCAATGATCCCTTTCCATGGAAAATTGGGTTTGAGGAAAAGACAAAGACACACGCTCTCATGCCCCACACTCAAGAAGAAAAGCCACAGAAAAATAAGGAAATCTATGGCATTTTCGTAATGGACTACATTACGTAAGTAAAGGAAGTGTCAGAAAAGTTTTAGAGGTTGACATCTACTTAAGGTTGCTTTTTAAGTAAGTGCCCTTATTTTCTTTTGAGGCTGGTCTTTTCAATTTATTTCTCTTTTTCAAAACACTATGATGAGGGCCTATTGATAGGGGAGAGATTCACATACAAAGGAATATGTTTAAAGAAGGAAGCAGCCATTATCTCCTGATCATTTTGAACTTCTGACTCTCACTTATTTCTGCAGACCTTCATGAGACCCTAGAAACTTATTTATCCTGTTGGACTTTATCCCATCAGAGAACCTGGACCTCATATCAATCTGAATCACTATCTTGGCCACCATTGAGCAGCGTGTGTAGAAACCCATCCACGCTTCTGGGCCTCTCTGAGAATGCATACTCATGTGTATATATATTCCCATATGAACAGATTTACTACAAAACAATGCTTTCTAATAGAGATCACCTTATCGTACTAGGAGAGAATGAAGAACAGATTTTTCTTGTGCTGAATCTTCACTCTCATCAAAGAAATACTTCTGGGTTTACTTTCTTTATCAATTTATACTGTTTTGATGGCCTGAAATCATAAAGACTAGTGTAACATTATTTGGACAGGTTGTCAAAAGTGAGCAGTTTCTGGGGAAGGACATCATCATGCATGGTAGAGAGGCAGCCATAACAAAGGCCCTAAGAGAGATGGATTGGCATAGAGGCTGCAGCAGTGGACTCGAGCCTGCAAACAACTGTGAAGTTGGCGCAGATGCAGACAATGTTTCATTCTGCCATGCATAGGGCTGCTATGGGTCAGAAATGACTGGATGGCACCAGACAGCAGCAGCCACAACAGCACCAACATTTTAGCCCTCATCTGTAGTGTGAGGGCCTCTTAATGGGGAAGGTTTTGTGGTAATTGCTGAAGTGTGTAGTAAATAGAAACTGTTCTCATCATCTAGTAAGAGTGGGAGGGAAAACAAAAGAGTGAAAAATCTCATATATGAATTGTAAGATTGTCTGGGAATGCATTTTGGCCAAATTGTGAAAATTATACAAATGAATAATCATAATCACTCAGTGTGGATAATTTAAAAGAAAAAAAAACAGTAAATGTTACAAGAAACAGGCCAGATAAGGTGAAATGAAAGAAGGACTAAGGGCAGATAAGTTAAGGAGGAGCTTACTCTCAGGTTTAGGGCCCTGGACTCTGAGAAGGAGTCCTTTGTAATCCCTGAACCCTAGGTGCATCCTTGCTTTCACTCTGCTCCAGTCTTGTGCTAACACTGACCATTAAGCAGCAATGCGAACAGTTTTGCCCTTACGCAGAGTGTATTAGAGTGTAAATTGCTACCATCATCCTCACTGGTTCAGGAAGGCAACATATCCCTTAGGGATTTGCCTGGGTGTGCTCTTAATGGAAATTAGGGTGCTAGTGTCCCATAGGCATGCACTGTACCCTGACTACCTTGGTCAAGGGGCCCTGGAACAATCTTGTAAGCTCTTCTGTCTAGCATGCCGCTTCCCCAAATGAGTGATATTGGCATTGAAATGCCATTGGAAAGATCCAGGAATGATCAAAAGCAGATGCGTACACTCTAGCCTGGATTCTGAGCTAAAATACAAAAGGTTTTCATCCTAGGAAGGTACTGGGTATTTTTTTTTCTGACGAGGAAAATAAATTTGGGAACCTATGGTCTAACATAATGTTCATATCCCAGTCATCATACCATTCCTGCATCTGTCCCATCTGTTATTGTGATGTATTTATCTGCAACTATTCTTACTCTTAAGACACTTTCCTTTGGTCTCCCGTGACCTTTTTAAAAAAAATCGTTTTATTGGTACAGCTCTTATCACAATCCATACTTACATTTATTGTGACAAGCATATTTGTATATATTTTGCAATCATCATATCCTCACTTTCCCTCCCTTCCCCACCCTCCTTCCCTCATGAACCGTTGATCATTTATAAATTATTATTATATCTCCCTGTCTTACACTGACCGCTATCTCCCTTCACCCACTTTTCTGTGGTCTGTCTTCCTGGGAGGGGGTTATGTGTAGATCATGGGGATCCATTCCCCTCTCTCCCCGCAGCTTCCATGACCCTTTTCAATTTCGGCATCTCAGTAAACCCTTGGGCACAATTACAACCTGGTGCTAATGGTCTTCCTCCTCCACATGATGGCCCCTGATCTGTGTCTTCTCTTTTCCTTTTTAAGACTGAACATTTTTTCTTCTTAAATTATATTTGAGATTTGTTGTGTTTTTTGTACCTTAAAACAGCCCTTTTTTAAACCGCTTCAGCTCTTTACTCATTGAAAAATTGGAAGTAGAACCTTTGTGTGTATATGGTCAAACCATTTTTATCGTCCTCATGGGGACAGGCCATATTGATTTCCTTGTCTCCTTGATGGTCAGTTGCAGCAGGTAGTTATACGGAGTAAACAGACCACTTGAGGCTTGGACTATAAAACTGTACCTTTGTAATAGGGAAGAAAGGAGTCTTTTTAAAAAAATCATTTTATTAGGGGCTCATACAACTCTTATCACAATCCATACATACATCAATTGTGTAAAGTGCATTTGTACA
>NW_022106189.1:13779246-13834554 GCF_000313985.2 Echinops telfairi | reverse complement strand
CTCTATAAATGCCCTTTGCCTCCCAGCTCTAAGAAAGGAGTCTTGAGAAAGAAATCTGGGTTCCTGAATGACTGCATGGAGCAGAGCCTACCTAAACCCACATGAGCTTGTAACAGAAGTGAAACATACTTTTAAGTGTTAAGCCACACATATTGAAGGGTGGTTTGGGTTATAAAAGTTAGTTTATTCTGTCTCTCTCTCTCTCTCTCTCTCTCTCTTTTGATACAATGCATTGATGTATGGATTGTGATGAGTTGTACGAGCCCCCAATAAAATGATTTCTTTTTAAAGTTAGTCTATTCTGACTAGCTCTAGATATGTCTATTGCTCATATCTATAACTTAAATAGAAAAATTTAGTTTCTGCAACCAGAGCCAACTGACCTATTTGTTGACAGTTCCCATATTCACTGCAAGATATGAATTGAACGGCTCTAAGAAACTTCTATCATGCTCCATGCATGTTCTTAATTGGAATGCTACACACACCCCTGAGAACCTACAATTAGAGTTGTCATTTTGGAGTTAGGTATTCTTGATACTTAAGCACTTGAGAGGATGGTGATTATGATAATATACCACAAAAGGGAGACGAAGCAAAACATAGGTGGGGAAAGTGGGACATAGTGGGGATTGGAGGAGTAAGCCACTGGAAGATTTGCTACGTTGTTTAAAATAGTAAATGCAACTCCCCACTTAACTGACAATAAAAACAAAAGGCACACAAACAAAAAAGCACCTTATAGACAAGCATGCTAACGGTCCTCTACTTCTATTTTAAGGATTTATAAAATGATTAAATGATCCAATGTACTGCCAGTACTTTGTGATCCAGGATGGGAACTTGGGACTGGTGATGTTGGTGGTGATTACTCTTGTCAACCATTCATCTAAATTAACACCCAAGCTAATCTTCCCAAATTGAGAATGTTGCGCTCAGAGTTTGGGACATTAATAGACCAGAAGGGCCCGTTTATTGGAAAAATGGAGGTTAAAGCACTTACTATGCATGAGACTTTTCATGCACTTAATCTCATTTAATTCTCACAGCGATGTCATGAGATGAGAGCTATTATTACCCACTGCTACATATGAAGAAACTGAGTCTTAGGGAAGCTAAGTAAATTCCCCAATAAATGTTCAATTCCAGATTTAATCTTTTTGTTGTTAGATTCTGCTATTAATCATCAGGAGATGCTAAGCAATGACCTTCAGCTACTTAAGAAAGGGGAAGCGAGATGGGAAGAAAAATGAAGCGGGGAAAGGGAAAGCTATCTGGAAGAACAAGGGAATGTATATAAGATAAGCCAGAAATGTCAAGAGCGTGTGAAAATCTCCATGGTCCAAATTGGATGAGGAAGATACCTGATGATGGCTTGGCTACATAGGCTTGTAGATAACTCCTCTGCTGATCAGAAAGTTTTCTTCCCTTCCTTTGTCAGCTGCCCAAACCAAGGAGGACTACAACTAGCAACTCCATTTCAATCTGTCCTGTGAGGTCAGCCATTTCCCTGGAGCTTGGCATGTCACCACACCTGTTCTCCTTGGTCCAAAGATACCTTACCTTCCTAATCATCCCCAGTTCACTTCATGTAGACTTTTATAACAGAGGGCTGTCAATTTTCCTTGACCTGCTCAATCACTGCTGACATCTTGTTAGCCACCTAGGACTTTCTCAAGCTTGAAGTAGCAGCAACTTGTGCCCTGGAAAACTGAACAGAAAACAAGCATATTGATTTTCTCTATCAACAAGAAAAGAATAATTTCTCTTTGCTGAGTATTCTCATAATGCACTTAACACCACTTATTCTCAGCAATCCATCATCCCCTGATACCATGCTGGGTGGCTTAAACCACCTGCTGCTTCAGATTCTGCTAGAATTCGTCTTGCCATGACAGCTCCATTTCTAGGTGTCCCTGTTCCTGGAGAGAACTGTCAGTGTGTGGCTGCCTTTGCAAGCTGCTTACATTGGAGAGTTGAGACCACTTAGAAATCATAAAGAAATGCAGGCCAAGGAGGAGCCATTGGAAGGTGGTGGGATGCAAGAATATTTCTGCTAAATTACCATTTACAACCACCTCCTGTCTGTTGTATTGAGCGGTTTATATGTTGCTGTAACCCATGCCACTGGTATTAAAAATACCAGTAGAGTCATCCATGATAGCTAGGTTTCAGCAAGGTTTCCAAGCTCAGACAATCTAGGAAGAAAAACCTGATGATCTACTTTGGAAAGTTAGCCACGGAAACATTAGATCCAAAGGAATATGATCTGACACAGTGCTGGAAGATGCTTAGATTGGAGGTCCTTGCATAATAGTAACAATGCCTCAAACATATCAAAAGTCATGAAGATGGTCCAGCACCGAGTAACATTTTCCCTGCTGTTATAGATAAGTACATCATGAATTTGAGTTGAATCCAAACTAACAACAATATCATTTATAAAAACATACCCCTTTGCTTTCCCTAAAGCACTATTAATGCTCAAATAAGATTTTGGAGATATATCATACTCTGATCAAGTTGATTGAATATTCAGATTTGAGTGTTATTTAGTAAATTTGATCAGTGGTACAATCCTTTTGGTTTAGTCAAGTCAAAAGATTTTATTTGTAATTACTATTCCAAATGGCCAGGTGTTTTGTTTTGTTTCCTTGAACTAGTGTTACATTTCGGTTTTATTTGTTTCATTTCCAGTGCATCAAAAGGGAAGGTTAAAGAGCCAACAGAGATCCAAGAACCATGAAAATGCAAACCTGACTCTCTGGAACAGCTAGAGTGTCAAACTCATTCAATATTTGTGCTTAGCAATCATAACAATATACTTTCAATTAAAATCCATGGAGAAAACAAGCATGCATTAACACACGCTTGGGGACACGCATCTCATGAGACCGAGAGGACTCCAATATAGGGGACAATTATGACAGAATACACACTCCCCTCTGACTATGGTTTTGTTATTTGCATGTTTATCTTTCCTTTCTGGAGTCTCTTTCACTTATTTTTTATTTCATTTGGTATAACTTTCTTGAGACACATTAATTCAAAAAGAAAAACAAATTTACAATTAGAGAATGTGTTGATCCAATGCAATTTCTAACCTAGATTTGGTTCAAAAATTGGAAATTCCAAGTCTGGAGTGGAGCACAGGATAGGGTTTAGGAGATGAATGCAGTGGCTGACTCAATTATCTTGGGAAAGTCATATGTAATACTCTTGAGCCTCAATTTCACTGTCTATATAATTGTTTAGACTCCGTTCTAAAATGCTCTTCCTCACTCTCCCTGAACACAGTGTTAGGATAGTGGTCTTAGAATTAATAGCTTTTTGTTGTTGTTAGCTGTTAGCACAATATGTCCCTCCATGCCCGCCATTTTGTCAGTTACCCCATGCACAACAGAACAGAATACTGCTTTGTCCTGTGCTAGCCCATGATCAGTTCTAGATCACTTTGTTGGAATCCATAGAGTTTGCATTGCTGATATTCAGAAGGAGAGCACCAGACCTTTCTCCAAAATCTCTTAGATCCGTGCTGAAACATTTTCCGCATCATAGTAGCACGCAAATATCCCCTAACGGAGATGGTGGCTAGATAGTGGTTGTACATGAGGTGCATTGTTAGGGAGCTGAACCAAGTTCTCCTTCATCGGAGATAAGAATTCTAGCACTGAACCACCATTGTCCCCACCTAAAATACTACTAATAAAGCAATTATTCTTATTAAGATTATTTTATTTAGTCCTTATTATATACCAAAGCTGTAGACATAAGTAGCTTCTCAATGTCCCCGAGCTGGTCAGTGGCGGAGATGTGAGTGCCTTCAAAGGTTTTAGATTCCACCTCTCTTAAAGCTATAGAAAGTACAAGTAACTAAATGTGGGAGGTGTCACCTTCTTTGCCTCCTCTATATCTATAGACTTTCTTGAGGGAACATGACTGTACTGCTACAGCTTTCCTATACATTTATATCTCATTTCAGAAGCTCTAATACATGTAGGTTTAAATATGTTAAGTTGGCCTACGAATAAAAGCTATTAAACACTATCCTTTCTGCCACGGACAGACAGATTAGCTGTCAGGTATTAATTAGCGCTTTATAAAGTCCAAGAATCACCTAGGTATTTACGTTTGTTGGTTTTTTACATACAACTCAGGTGCTCTCAGATTGCATACAGCTCCTCTGTGGGCTTACTGTGAGCTTACTTGTTGTTGTTTTTTTTAAATCATTCTATTGGGGCTCATACAATTCTTATCACAATCCATACATACATCAATTGTGTAAAGCACATTTGCACATTTGTTACCCTCAACATTCTCAAAACATTGCTCTTCACTTAATCCCTTGGCATCAGCTCCTCATTTTCCCCCTCTCGTCCCCCTCCCCCCTCCCTCATGAACCCTTGATGATTTATAAATTATTATTTTGTCATATCTTGCACTGTCTGACATTTCCCTTCACACATTTTTCTGTTGTCTGTCCCCAGGGAGGAGGTCACATGTAGATCCCTGTCATCAGTTCCCTGTCCACCCACCCCTCCCTCCTGACATTTTAGGGGACTTTTTCCCTGCCATCAAGTCAATGCTGACTCAAAGTGACTCCATAGGACAAAGCAGTACTTACTTCCCTTTTACATGGTTGAGGCTGTAAATCTTTAAAGGAACAGAAAACCTTGCTTTTCCCCAGAGGAGCAGTTGATGGGTTTGAACTGCTAACTTCGTGGTTCCCAGGCCAATATGTAACCCAGGACACCACTAGAGTCCTACTGTCATACTACCAAATGTGTTTGGCTGGGTTCTCTAGAGAAGAAAAATCAGTGACACACACACTCAGAGAGAGTGAGACAGAAACAGCAATTATAGTAAGAAATTGGTAACTTTTTAAGAAATTGGTAAGTTTTGTGATGACAAGGCAGCGCTGTCTAAACAAAAGTGTAGCTGAGGCTAAAGATCAAAATGACCATGTCCTTCTGACAGGTATATTCAAATTTAAAGATAAAAGCATTGAACTAACAAAGCCTGATATCATGAAAATTTAAATAAGTCTGGCCCCAAAAGAAAAGAAAATGGCTCAAACAGTTGTAGAAGTGGGTAAATCCAATCTGGTTTTAGGTCCATGAGTCAGATGACAAGCTGGAGAAGTCTCCGGATCAATGTAGTTTTGAAGGCTGATGAACTGGGGATCAGCAGGAACACCACAGGCTACAGGGGTGCATGAATCCTAGGTCAGCGGGACAGGTTTGTCCAACAGAAGGAGTCCAAGGTCAGCCAGCCAGATGGCAGGCAGCTGATGACACCCAGGATTGGTAAGCAATATAGCAGGTGTTTGGTTGAAGTCCAAAGAAGCAGAGGTCAGCAAGCCAGTTGCCAGATACCAACATAGCAAAAGGAGACTAAGAGTCCAAAATCAGGGTCGTAGCTCTGTTGGTTCTGGAGAAAAATCTTTGTCTCTTCACCTAATATACTTTGGCTACTTGGTGAGCTTTGTGAAGCACAGCATCTATCTTCCTCCATTTTTCATCCTGTAACCCACAATTGAAAGCAACTGCGCAGAGTATTTCCAAGGTTGGACATTTTTAAGGGAGCAAAGAGTTTCATCTTTCTTCCACAGAGCAGCTGGTGGGTTTGAAGCAACAATCTTTTGATTGGCAGTTCCACACTTACAAAACATTGCCACCAGGGCTCCTTGCTTAATCTATTTCTTTTGTATCTAAAAATAAATTACGTATTAACCTAACTGTCCCTGCCAAAATCTATTTTACAATGCTCTTTGCTGATAACAAGGTTCTTTATAACCCTTGACTATGCTCAGAAGGGCTTCACCAGAGGTTTATCTCATGTGTGGACCCTGCAAATTGATTTTGCATTTCCACTGCCGTCTATGGCCTTCTGCAAATGGGGTATTCACAACTTAAGCTCTAATGCCATTCCCTCTTCTGGATTTGAATTTTATTATTTACAATCATTGGATCTCCAAGGGCTGGTTTCTTCCATGTGGACTGAGTTGATGCCTCCCTTAGATTGCTGCTTGTATGAAGATAGCTGAGCACCATCTCATTTTTTCATCACATTTTGCGATAGTACCTGTATCTTCAGTGATCTTTTCATTAGGGAAAACATCAAGCATGGCTATGTCATAAGAATTAATTGTTCTGAGACTGGAGTTAGAATTAAGTGTAAGCCCCACATCCATCCATATATTTATGGTTTACATATGTCTCTGGTTTGCTTTAGAGACATCATTATCATTTTAAAATAGAGAACATTATTCATCATCCTCCTGGGCATAAAGTAATTTTATTGATAGTGTCATTAATTTAGCCAATGATATAGAATTTAAAACACTGGTGAGAAAAGGAAATTATACAAGTAAATTCCAGCGATGCACTGCAATACTTGCTATGTTGACTGGGCATTATTTACACAAGCAATGGGGATTGGTGATGGGGCAAAACTTTCAATAATATTCATTCACAAAGACAGAACCATGCCCACCAGATTAATACATGTCATTATAAAGCAAGGAAGGCTCATCATAAAGGAAGGAAGGTATTTGATCTGCCTTAGCCCACTGTCCAGTTTCACATGCATATGAGGGTATGGAAAATGCCATGGCTTGGGTCAGGCACACCTTAGTTCTCAAAATGACATATTTGCTTTTCATCTCTTTAAATAGATCTTGTGCAGCTGATTTCCCCAGTGTCAATGTAACGGTCATTTGATTTCTTGACTTGTCGATTGTGGATCCAATCAAAATGAAATCCTTGGTGACTTTAATCTGTGCTATATTTACTATGATGTTGTCTGTTGGACCAGTTATGGAGGATATTTGTTTTTTTTAAGTTGAGTTACAATTCCTTCTGTAAACTGCAGTCTTTCACTTTCATCAATGAGATTTCATTAAGTAGGAATGTACCACTTTGATTTCACAATAATGAATCTTCTTCCAATCCTGATGCCAAGCTCTGGTTTAAATAGTCATATTTGTTAGCATGAAAATTGAATAAGTATGGTGTAAGGACACAACCGTGATTCACACCTTCCTTGATTTTAAACCATGTAGTATTTCTTGTTTGTTTGTTTGTTTGTTTGTTTTTTTACCCACCTCCTTACAACTGTAAAGGGACTTAGGCTCATTTTGGACCTACCCCTGTCAGTCCATAAAGGAGAAACAGCACCTTCCAAACAACTGCCAAAATGCTCTAAGGGGCACATCTTGCAATGTGCTCCACACCCACGTGATACCATCCAACAACACAGCATACATTCCCTCAGACAGCTCCCTCTCCTATAGTGTAGGGGAAAACCCCATACACGGTGAGGCACAGTGACAAATACCTCCCTCCTACCAGCTTCCAGGGCAAACCAGATCTTCTCAGAGAGCCCTGGCCCACAGCAGAGACAATAGGGGACACATCCACCAAGGCAGTTGTGGGCAGAAGGGTAACCACCACAAACCAGAGAGGCACCACTACTCTGCCTTGGGCACCTATGAGACACCCTGGAGCTCTCCGGGGGCACCCATCAGAGCCCCATACAAGCTTAAGTAGGTGTGCAGTGCAGCGGGAGGGACAGACCACTCCCACCTCTGCAAAGGTTCATCTCCAGTAGATGAACAACAGATGGTTGCTAGAGTCAAAAAGACCCCACATATTGTCCAAGCCATGAGGCAAGGGACAGGTGTGCAAGGTCGGACCAGGTTTCACACCCCTGCCCTCCCAGCAGACTACAGGATGTGACGAGGGGCCCCAGGACAGAGCGGTAACAGCAAGGATGTCTGTCCCTAGCCTGGGGCAGCTTAGAGTACAACAACACCTCATCAATCCTGGGTCCCTTGTTTGCTTATTTGTTTGACAACTGCTTCTTGGGCTACGTATAGGTTCAGCATGAAAGTACGGGTATGAAGATTAGGATTTATAACACCTATTTTATGGGGATAAAATTTGATCCATAACACTAACATTTTTAAGAAATACATGTTTGTTTCTTTTTAAAAAAATTATTTTATTGAGGACTCGTACAATTTTTATCACAGTCCATACATACATCCATTGAGTCAAGCACATATGTATACCTGTTGTCCTCATCAATCTCAAAACATTTGCCCTCTACTTTAGCCCTTAATATCGTTTGCTCATTCCCCCCTCCCTGCCCCCCTCCCTCCTGAACCCTTCATAATTCATAAATTATTATAGTTTTGTCATAAGTTACACTGTCCGACGTCTCCCTCCGCCCTCTTCTCTGCTGTCCATTCCCCAGGGAGGAGGCTATACTTAGATTCTTGTAATTGGTTCCCCCCTTCTACCCCACAATCCCTTCACCCTCCAGGCCTCGCCCCTCTCATCGCTGGTCCTGAAGAAGTCATCTATCCTGGATTCCCCGTGTTTCAAGTTGCTATCTGTACAAATGTACATCCTCTGGTCTAGGCAGATTTGCAAGGCAGAATTGGGATCATGATATTGGGGGAGAGGAAGCATTAAAGAGCTAGAGGAAAGTTATGTGTTTCATCGTTGCTACCCTGCACCCTGATTAACTCGTCTCCTCCCCAAAACCCCTCAGCAGGGGGGTGTTCTGTTGCCAACCTATGGACTCTGAGTCTCCACTCTGCACTCACCCACCTTTACAATGACATGATTTCTTGTTCTTTGATGCCTGACACCTGATCCCTTCTACAGCTCATGGTCACACACACTGGTGTGCTTCTTCCATGTGGGCTTTGTTGCTTCTGAGCTAGTTGGCTGCTTGTTTATCTTCCAGCCTTTAAGACCCCAGATGCTATATCTTTTGATAGCCAGGCACCATCAGCTTTCTTCACCACCTTTGCTTATGCACACCTTTGTTTTCAGTGATCGTATCAGGAAGGTGGGCACCCCCTGATCCAATTTTTAGTTCTTTGATATCTGATAACTGGTCCCTTCTCCACCTTGTGGTCAGAGAGGCTGGTGTGCTTCTGCCATGTGGGCTTTGATGCTTCTCAGCTAGATGGCCGCTTGTTTATCTTCAAGCCTTTAAGACCCCAGACGCTGTATCTTTTGATAGCCGGGCACTGTTAGCTCTCTTCACCACATTTACTTATGCACACCTTTGTCTTCAGTGATTGTGTCAGTAAAGCGGAAACCCACTGATATGATTTTAAGTTCTTTGATGTCTGATAACTGATCCCTTCTACACCTCATGGTCAGTCAAGCTGGTGTGTTTCTTCCATATTGGCTTTGATGCTTCTCAGCTAGATGGCCGTTTGTATGCCTTCAAGCCTTTAAGACCCCGGACGCTATATCTTATGGTAGCCGGGCACCATCAGCTTTCTTCACCACCTTTGCTTATGTTCACATTTTTCTTCAGCAATCGATTCGGGAAGGTGTGCATCCTGGAATGCCAATATAAAATAACAATGTGTTCTTGCAATGAGTAAGTGCTTGAGTGGAGGTCCAATGTCCATCTGCTGTCTTAATACTAATCCTATAAATATATGCACGTAGATCTGTTTCCCCACAATCTTATATAAATATATTTACATATGTACATTCCAGTCTTAAAACCTCTATACATACCCTTTGTCCCCTAGTTCTTTCCACTATTTTCCTTTACGTTCCTCTTGTCCCACTATCATGGTCAGCCTTCATTTGGGTTTCAGTGATTTCTCTCGGTTGCAATGCCCTTGCTGAATCCCTACTAGGCCTCTTGCACCCTCCTTGCCATTGTTTTTGGATCACTTGTTGCTCCCCTGCCCCGGGGTTGGTAACAACCACCTCCTTACCCCACCCCCCCCCCCCCCAGGGGCCCTCAGAACCGTTGGTCCCATTGTTTTCTCCTCTAGACTATTCATCCAGTCTATCTTATCAAGAGAGATCTGTAGAAATACTAATATGCATAAAAAACCAGGCCATAGCAAGATAGGCAATCAGTGAGAGCACAGCGATGGCAACAAAAAAGGAAACCGATTACCCATAGCAGAATAAGTTAATTAAACAAAAAAAAAATTTTTAAGCAGAAAGAAAAACCTGTAAATAGATCAAGGTCTGATTTTTGATCTCTAGGCGTGTCCTTCAGTCAAGACTGATGGGGTGCCATGCTCTGGCCCCCAAGTCTGTCTTTTGTACTCCCTCGGGGGCTCTCTGCTCTGCTCCCATGGTTGCTTTGCCACACGCTTTTTGTGGTTTGCCTCGGTGTCTCAGGGTCAGGCTGGGCCAGTCCCAACACTGAGTCTCCAGCATTGTCCCCTTTAGAGCCCGGGGCCATCAAGGGATGGCATGTCTCGTGGTGGGATCAGCCATATTGCCCACGCTGTCCACAGGCTGCTCAGAGCGGGGATGTCCTCAAGGCCTGGTGGGTCCGGATGTGCTCCATTCTCTCTTCCTCCCCCTAAATGCACCCATTTGCTCTGATCAGACATGCCCCTCTCCCCTAACTGCAGCTTCATTGCCATCCTCTCAAGTAGCTTCTTCTGGGGGGGGAGAGGCTGTTGTCCACATAGCTGGCATGGGGGCTGAGCCCTCAGGCCCCTCCACTGGCTCCCCACTCCTTGCTAACAAGCTGTATTCGTCTGGCCATGTTTATTTCTTTAAGGGCTTATTTGATTTATAAGATATTTTAAATCTGTACATACAAGGGGACTTCAAAAAGTTTGTGGGAAACAGTATCTTCCAACTCCAGTTTTCTACAAACTTTTTGAACCCTCTCTGTATTGGAAAAGTACCCCTTTTGGAAATATGAACTATATATACTTAATGCTAAATACAATTAGAAACCACGGACATTATCTATGAAACCAACTTAAGATGACTGTGAAAGAGAGAGGGAAGGCAGATAGACTAGAGAACTCTAGGTTTGAGAATTATTGAGCGTGTGTGTTGTTGGATTTTATTTTCCCTTATTGATCCCAGATTTGAAGCTGAAGAAGCTGGGAGGCAGAAAATTTAGCAGGTAAATAAAGCAAAATCAATACATTATTGTCTCTAGCCAAAAGACTAGGAAAGGGACAAGCTTTAAGGTAAAAAAATCTCCCAGACACTAAAACTGCTATCGTAGCTAACCACCATACCCAAAGCAAACTCACTGCCCTGGAGGCAATGACTCGGAGTGACCCCCTGTGGGTTCTGAGACTGTTACTGTTTATAGGAGTGGAAAGCCCAGTCTTTTTCTCCCATGGAGCAGCTGGTGGTTTTGAACACCTGACCATGGAAATCACAGTTCAATGTGTTACCACTACACCACAGAAAGACAAATAACTATGACCTTACCCCATACCACGCTGGCTTTCACCCAACTTTCAGCAAAGGCTATTACCAAACTTTCACCTAAGACTGAAATGTAGTTCTCTAACACCACCAAAGAGGTGGCTTCGAAGAATGCAGAGGGATCTGACACTTTTTTTTTTTTCGGGCCATAATGAGCCCCTCTTACCTTGTTTGGGAGCCTGTGAGCAACTTGTACTTGTATCCCCCAGTATCCCTGCTCACCTTCAAAATGGCCCAAAGGGAGGCATATGGAGAGTCGTGACTTTTAGCAGCAAGCCCACCTCTGATCATGTTATTAGTGTAGGCAATGTTAGGAAGTGTATCCAGGTAATCTACCCTTCCCATTCAGAGATGTTCCAGCAAGTGAGAAGGAGCCAATATTTGCCCGTCAAGTTAGGTCAAGTAGAAACTTGGACCTCTGGCCTGACCTTTTTTTGCTGCCAGACCAGTATCAGTGGACATCAGTTGAAGTAGATCTCAATGAGTTCCAGAGCTTTGTGTTAAAAAAAAACAAACCCAGTTTCATTTGAAATTATTTGTCCTTCGAGGAGCTTGGATATTTCAACCTGAATAAAACAAAACAAAACCACAATAACAACAACAAAACAGAATATTTTAAATTAGGTATCACAGAAACTACTTCAACAAACAATTAGGAACATATAACAAGTAGAAAGTTTTAGCAAAGAAATAAAAAGTGCTCTGTCACCGAGTCCATTGAAAGTGGTGAGAGCGATGTTATGTTATCTACAGTGGTTATGTTAGTCTGGGTAAACTAGAGAAACAAATCCACAGAAACTCATATATGTATAAGAGAGAGTTTTATATATAGGGTAAGTGTACATTCAGAAAGCATTCCAACCCAGTCCAATCCAAGCCCATAAGTCTCACTTAGTCCATATGTTCAATACCGATCTACAAAGTCCTCTTCAAACTCACAAAACATACACAATGATGCCAAATGCAGGAGGATCACAGGCCAGTGGGAAGAAGTCTTTGAATCCAGTGGCAGTGTAAGCATCTCAGCGCTGGCAGGGGTCTCCACTTGGCTTCTCAGTAAGTCCACGTGGCTTCTCCTCAGGGATGTTTCGCAGGAAGTGAGCCTCGCCAGCTAAGGCAGCTGCCCACTGGTCCGACCTTCAGGAAACAAGAGACCGGAGAACCAGAAAGGTGAGGCTCACCGAGCCATTTATCTGTCTGCCCTTCAATTAATCACACATGTATTTATCGGCCAGGTTGGCACAATATCTGTCTCAACCTTAACTATCTCAATCCACCCCTGGACAACTTGGCACCTGTACACAATTCTTTAGGCTAACAATTGCAGTTAAAGAACACCTATATCTTAATCCTCTGAAGATGTTCCCCTACCTGTGACGGTTTGTAAGTCAACCGTTACTTCATGCCTTTATCCCCCAAATTTGGATATCCAATTTCTATACTGCTCACTTACAGTGGTGCTTGTTACTAGATGCTTCTGAGTTGATTTCAACTCAGAGTGACCATGTATGCAACAACAAAAACTAAAACACCGAGTGGTCCTGCGGCATTCTCACAAACATTGCTGTAGCTGTGTCCATTGTTGCAGTCAGCCAATTGAGCGTTTTCCTCTCTTTTGCTGACTTTCTACTGCAAAGTATCTCCTCATATTTTTTCCAAGACAGATTCATTTACCTGTAGAAGTAAAGCTATTTAAAGAAAATTAATTCCTCACAAGAAACTGGCTAGACTCCAGAAATTAACTTAAGATTTCAACATTCATGGCAAAGAACTGGCAGCCCACAATCCCATGCCCAGTGAAAATAGCTTGTTTGTTTTTCTCTTCTTTCAAATTTTTTCTTTGTCCCTGGTTTTTGTAATTTGAATATGATTACTCAGCTGTAGATTTTTTAGTATTTATCCTGTTCCGTGTTCTTTGATATATTCAAATATATGTGGTCTATAAGAAATTCACTGCAGTTATAATTATGCAGACATGCCGAAAATAAAAGTACAAAAATATATCGTGAAGGTATCCAACAAAAAACATTGGTAACTATATTAATAGCAGGTAAAACAGATTTCAGAGTAAATTACTAGAAATAGAGAGAACACTATATAGTTATAAGAATTCAAGCCACCAAGACATAGTAAGCTTAAATATGTTTTATAGAAGTTAGGTAACTTTATGTCAATTTGAAATTTTATGAAAGTGTAGGGGTGGAATCCAACCTGTCAATCAGGTCACAGTCTGATGATGACTCCTTGGCAGCCTGACCTTCCTTCTGGGCTTGTAAGTGGGGAAACTGGGAACCTCCCTCTGTCTCTTTGTAACTTTGCTTTCCTGCTTGCTGGAACTCTGCCACCAATCCTGAGAGCTGTTAGTGCCTTGATATGTTTCCACCGACCTAGGATCTCCACGACTCTGCTCCCACAAGCGTGTGACCTTCCTGATTCCCAGTTCACCATTCTGAGTCACCAGCATGGAGCTACAGGAGTCTAAAGAGAGACTAGCATTGGATTTATGGACTTGGATTGGATTAGGTTGGGATGCCTTCTTGATATAAAATTCTTTCTTATACATAGATGAGTGTCACCATATTTATTTCTCTAGACAACCCAGCCTAACAGGTATTCATTACACAACACAGTGGCAAAAATGTGAAGCAAGTCTGACAGAGGAGACATAGAAATATAAATAATTGGAGATTTCAGCATTCCCTCTTAATAATTATAGAGCAACTGGACAGAAAATGAGCAGAGTGATGGAAAAAATAAGCAGAATTATTGCATGCATCCAGTTCATGCAATCCACTAACCTAATCTGCAAGCAACATGGTAGAAAGCCTGACTAGTGTCTCTCTAGACATATAAAAACCACTCTACAGAGGAGACTTCACTGAAAAGAGGACCAGTGAAGCCTCTCCCCATCATCAACATAATACACATTATTTCCAAGTGCCTACAGACCATATATCAAGATGGACCATACCATGAGCCATTACAAGAAGGAAAAAACCTCAATAGTTTAAAAATTAAGCTATAAAGATAGCTTTCTCCAACCATATGTTAGATGGGAAGCCAATATTAGGTAGATAAAAGAAATATATTTGAAGCATAAGAAAATGTTTACCAATAGTTTATGGATCAAAAAGGAGTCTCAAAACTGAATAGAAATTAAAATCAATATCAATAGAAATTAAAATCAATATCAATATAAAAAATAAAATCAATTGAAATTAAAATTAACATCAAACTTTGTAGTAAAGAGTTAAAGCAAAGCTGAAAAGGAAGTTTATCACAGTAAACATATACGTAAGAAAAGAGAAAGACATAAATACATAGAACCACTTTGGAAAGCGATATTGCAATACCTAGAACAACTGGCATTAGAAATACCACATGACCAAGCATTATCCTTGTTGGGCACATAACCAAAGGAAGAAGAGACAGATCATCAACACACGTATGTACCATGTTCATTGCAGCACAACTCACAATAGCAAGAAACTGGAAATAGCCCAAATTCCCATAGAAGAAGAAAGGATAAAGAGATATTGGTATAAGCACAAAGTGGAATACTACACATCCCTAAAAACATAGTGATGACACTATAAAACACCTCACGACATGGAGGGATCTCAAAGCCATTATGCTGAGTGAAGTTAGTCAATCACAAAGGGACAGATATTGTATGTGTCCACTACGATAAGGATACACACCAAGATGAAGGCAAAATCATGCTTCCAGTTCATGCAATCCACTAACCCAATCTGCAAGCAACATGGTAGAAAGCCTGACTAGTGTCTCTCTCTCTAGACATATGAAAACCACTCTACAGAGGAGACTTCACTGCAAAGAGGACCAGACTTTCACGATCGGGGGAAAGGAAGATGACCATTCCGTCGCTGCCATGCAAAAATAGACTTAAGCTCACCCCAAACTAACAGGTGTGCCTCCCAGAGGGATGGTGATACTGATGGGAAATCAAGGCAAGAGGGGCAAGTGGGGCATGCACATCTAAGAGAAAACAAAGGACCTCTCTTGGTAGAAAAATGGGAAGGAACAAATGCCCAGTGGGAAAAATTATTAACAATACTTATATGGACCCAAGGAGAGAATATGACTGGAACTATGCTCCGAATAGAACCCCTGGGAACCCAGGCTGCTAGAGAATACTGGGACATTGGACCCAGTTTATTAGAGTCACACAACATACTCCAAAGGCCCTATAACACAAGAACTTGATGTAGAAACCTCACTAGGTGAACTGGGCTCTACCTCAAACATACCTGTAATGAAAAAGCAGAAGACAATTCTACCAAGAGTCTAGAATTGGTGGTAGGTGGACTACCATATAGTTACAACTTTAATGTTCTATTTGCTTTATTAAGATATGTATTAATCTGGTAGACCTGGGACTGCTACTGTCATTGAATTTTTTAAAATAATTATTCATTGGGAGTTCATACATTTATCAAATCATTCCATAGTTCAATCACATCAAGCAGATTTGTACAATTACTGCCACAGTTTCCAAGCATTCTTTTTTTCCCCTGGACTTCTTGCCATCATTTCTCTTTTACCCCAGCCCAAGCATTACCACTCTAACCCCACTCCACCCCACCCCCACCCACCCCTCCCTGAAACCCTTATTCTACTTGCTGACCCTCTAGGTTCATCAATCCTGGGTTTCATAGATTGAAACACAAAAAGCATCAGGTCCAGCGTGCGTCAGAGGGGGGACTAACTGACAGAGTTTTAACTGTTCAAGTCACGTTTGTGCCTGTGAGCTTCTATATTCATTCCTGCAATGCAGTCTGTTTAGTGACCACTTTCCTCCTATCCCTCAATTGTGGGCAGGGGGAGTTTTCCAGAGGCTTGTTTCTTACGTAGTTCCCACAAATGAATATTGGGCTCCCACTCTCCTCTACCGCCGTCTGCAAACTGGATTCTCACAATTTAGACTCTGCTACTAATCCCTCCTTCAACTTTGGATTATATGATTTACAGTCTTTCAATGACTGATGATGGTGTGCTTCTTCCATGTGGACATAGTTGACATCTCACTTAGATGGCTAATGTTGGAGACAAACCTTTAAGACCCCAGATGCTACATTATCTGATAGCTGGGTAACATCTAATTTCTTTTTTTTTAAAATCATTTTATTAGAGGCTCATACAACTCTTATCACAATCCATACACACGTCAATTGTGTAAAGCACATTTGTACATTCATTGCCCTCATCGTTCTCAAAACATTTCCTCTCCACTTAAGCCCCCGGCATTAGGTCCTCATTTTTCCCCTCCCTCCCCGCTCCCCCCTCCCTCATAAGCCCTTGATAATTTATAAATTATTATTTTGTCATAGCTTAATTTCTTCATCACATTTTGCTAAAGCATCCATATCTTCTATGTTCACTTCCTGAAGGCGAGTATCATGCAAGGTCATATCAGAATATTATTGTAAGTTTTTCCTGACCACCAACTCCCATTGTTTGTGTAAATAGTGTCCAGTCACTTAAATATTTAATCCGTAGAAGACTATAATCCATGTATTGTGATTTGTAACCAACCAACACTTGTTTAATCTTCGTTTCTCAATTGTGCTTTAAATATATTGCCAGAGTCTAAATCAATGACACTATAAACAGAATGTCATGCTCCAGGGATATTATTGATGATGTTTTCTAACATAAAATAACCAAGAGGCTCTAAGGTGAGCCAGAGGAAGATAGAAAACTTAGATATACAAATATATTTGGGGCTTTCACTTAATCCTAGCACCAACCTAAGAACAATGAGTTCTTATGACATGGTCCTGCTCGATATGTGCCCTTATGAAGAAAACAAAGAACATATGAGTGCTACAGCAAACTGTCGTGAGGAAATAGATGGTGCCTGGTAATCAAATAAAATAGCATCTGGAGTCTTAAAGGCTTATTTTCAAACAAGCAGCCATCTAAATGAGATGTCACCTAAGTCCAAATGGACTATAGAAGCCCAAAATCCATTTTCAGGATCTACACATAGAATAATAGGTCTCTGGTGATATCCCTCTGACCATCATCAAGGAATGAGAATAGCCCAGTTAACAGACAGAGAGCATCATTAAAATGACTATGGCAGATTAAAAGCATCTGATTTGAATAAGGTAACATCTGACCCAATCCTCTCTTTGATACATCTAAAAGTACTGACAGTTTAAAAAAAAAATGACGGGGCAATACATGCGGAAGAAGCTTCTGGTGAATTCCCTCTGAGCATAGAGGAGGGATGTGAATGACCTGGTTACTGTGAAGGACGCCTTGCAAAGTGGATTATGACATTTTGACATGTGTAACTAGGTAACATCCAGTACCTTATCATTTGATTTCCCTTCTGACAAATTTTAAGTTTGCTTTAGTTTGTAATATTTTCTGTTATCTTTCCAATTGAGATTTAACTTTGTGGTATTTTGTTATTGTTGGTAGCCTTTTTGACTCTTTGTTGTGCACATTTTCATGTTTTGTAAGCCAGGATGTGTGACTCTACAGAGACCCTAACTGGATAAAGGGTCACTCTGGAATATAGCAGGGAGGTTGGGGCAAACTGGGAAGCTAATAACAAGGAGTACAAGAAGAAGAAAAACTCTCTAAAACTTACTGTGAAGTCATATCAGTACTTCCTGATTGAGTTAGTTAATTGTGCCAGCCTGGCCGATAATCACATGTGGGGCTAATTGAAAGGCAGAGGGATAAATGGGTGGTGAGCCTCGCCTTTCTAGTTCTTGGGTCTCTTGCTTTGTGATGGTTGCACCGGGTGCAGCTGCCTTAGCAGTTCCCTGCTTCAGCTTGCAAGATTGTCTTCCTACAAGACATCCCCAAGGAGAAGCTACATGGACCTATCCTGATGCAGCCCTGGGTGCTGGAGCAGCCGTGTGGAGACCCCTGCTAGTGCTGAGATGCTTGTTCGTTCACTGACTCATTTCCTCCTGTAGTCGGCATCATTGCCTCTGTTTTGTGAGGTGGAGGACTTTGTGGACTGGTGTTGGGTTAATGGGTTAATGTTGGACTTGTGGGCTTGGGCAGCATTGGGTTGGGATGTTTTCGTGATGCACATTTTCTTTACATAAAACTCTCTCTTATACATGAGTTGCTGTGGATTTGTTTCTCCAAAGTACCTAGACTAATAACTGAACTATTGAAATATATGATGTCTGAATTCCATCCTAATACAATAGTTTATTTGAAGACAGAAAAGAGAAAAGGTCTTAAAGCAGCGGTTCTCAACCTGTGGGTCACCACCCCTTTGGGGGTCGAACGACTCTTTCAGAGGGGTCACCCATTCATAACAGTACCAAAATTACAGTGATGAAGTAGCAACGAAAATAATTTTATGATTGGGCTGGGGGGTGCGGGGTGTCACCGCAACATGAGGAACTCTATGAAAGGGTCATGGCATTAGGAAGGTTGAAGACCACTGCCTTAAAGAGTCTAAGTTTCTGGCTTAAGAATCTAGAAAGAGAAGAGTAAAATAAATTCACAACAAGCAGATGGAAGGGAGTAACAAATATAAGATTAGAAATGAATTAAAACCAGAGAGCAATATTGAAATCGAATGAAAAAATAGCTGGTTATTTGTAAAGAACATGAAGCTTGACAAAATTCTAGTAAGACTGATTTAAAAAAGGAAGTCACAAATATCCACTATCAGGAATGACACAGGGACTGTCTTGAATAAGGCAGGCCTCGCCATTGGCCTCACATGAAACCTTGAGTAATTGAGGTACTTTCATCTGGAACTGCCACCACACACCGAGAATTTGTGCTGCTAAATAAGGATGACCACACCAGAAAAGACTTAGTCATGATCTAACCAATCAAGTAGGACAGGCCAATAAAAGCCCAGAACACAAAACACATTTAAACTTCCTGGTTGCTGAGAATATCTGTTCTCAGGAGGTTGAGCACAGGCCCTAAGCATGGATACGTCATTTTGGTCCCTCCCAGAGCTCTATGTTTGTGTCTTATCTTTTGGATAAATTTGGTTATGCTAAAGCTGTAGTCATAAAAATTGTATTCTTTCCATAAACTCTATGAGTCAATATGGCAGATTATCAAGCCCAAAAGGGCAATAAGAGCCAGTAGGTCAGAACATAATGAGGTGAAGGGGAAATAGTTCTACCTTGCCTTATAGGGTTGTTACGAATCAGAATGGCAGTGAGTTGTTTGATTGTTTTTAATATTATACATTGAGCATTTATGGCTAATTAAAATTATTAATGAATATAAAAGACATTGATGGGATTTTTGTACCTCCAAGTTTGTGGCTGGTATCCTGGAGTGGAAATGGGAAACTAGCCCTTAATTTGTGTGCAGCACATCAGAATATTGGGGGCCATCTGTAAATTGTGGTCAGTGCCTGCCCAATTGGCAGTCTGAAAGATGGCGTCCTTTTAACTTGCAAGCGCTGGCCTAGATCTAGTTGACTAGGATTAGAGAAAGAGTACTGTGCGAGGGCATGATGGCTGGTAAGAAGGATGAAGAGGTAAGAAGATGAGGGCTTGGTCAATGTTCACATTTGGGGGATTAGTCCTGCTAACCCTTACCATGTACAGAAAAAAATACAGTTTAATAGAAAAACTGTAACTAGGGACCAAGAGGTTTATTTTGCAATGATAAAATAATCAATGTACCAAGAAAATGTAATGATTAGAAGCATATATACACCTACCAAGACTCAAATTATGCTTAGTGGAAACTGACAAGGGATCACTAACAACATCGTAAGCTAAGAAGACCTGATTGATATCTGTCAAATATTCTACTTGACAATTGCCAATACACATTCTTCTCAAGAAGTGTACATGGAACATTCTCCAGAGCAAACTATAAACTAAACTATAAAACAAATATGAATAAAATTTAAGAGAGTGAAGCCATACAAAATATATGCTCAAACATATTGAAATTAAACATCAGTAACAAAAAGAAATTTGAGAGATATTCATGGAATGTTGAAATTATATACAAGCACATAAACAACCAATAAGTGAAAAAAGAAATTGTAAAGTGAATTAGAAAATACATTAAAATGAAAACACAACATGCCAAAATGGTGAAGTCCACATGTAAAGTCTCCTTTTGTGTTATTGAAAAAAGTTATTTGTGACTTCAACCCGATGCTCCAAGATGTGAATGCATTATACCAGCATGAAGCAGGGAATCAATAAAGAGAAGTCTGAGGGACCAGCCCCAATCTCAGCTACGTGGACAGTCCTCCTACCCCCAGGAGAATTTACTTCACAGGACAGCACTGAAGCTGCACCTCAAGGAGAGGGATGTGTCTGATCAGAGCACACAAAACAAGGGGGAAGGAAAAAAGAGTGGAGGACACCCTGGACTCACCAAGCCTTGAGGACGGTATTCCTGCTCAGAGCAGCCAATGCACAGAGAGGACAATATGGCCTGCCCCACTACAAGACATGAAATCCCTCACTGACCCATAGCCATACTGGGGCCAACACTGGAGACACAGTGTGGGAATTGCACCCAATCTGACCCCACCACATCGATGCAAAACACTAAGGGCATGGAACAGAACAGCAAGGGGAGCAGAGAAAGAAAGTCCCAGGAGAATACAAAAAATAGACTTTTGGGGCCAGGGTATGGCATCCCATCCCATTCCAACAGAAAGCACTCCTAAAGGTCAACAAACAGACCTTGAACTATTTGCAAGTTTTTCTTTATTATATCATTGGTTTTTCTTGTTGTTTTGCTTTCTTTTGTCGCTTTGTTTTGCTCTGTCTTGTTTTTGTGCATATTATTATCTCTGCAGGCCTATCTAGATAAGATAGGCTGGATAAACAATCTGGAGGAGAAAACAATGGGACAATGGTTCTGGGGGGACATGGGAGAGGGGGAGGCAGGGAAAAAGAAGTAGGTGTTTAAAAATCCCAGGGTCAAGGGAAAAACAAGTGATCCAAAATCCATGGCTAAGAGGATGTAGGAGGCCTGGTAGGGCTTGATCAATGGCAATGCAACTGAGAGGAATTACCGAAACCCGGATAAAAGCTGAGCATGATAGTGAGACAAAAAGAAAGTAAAAGGAAATAGAGGAAAAAACTAGGAGGCAAAGGACATTTACAGAGGTCTAAATACAGCCATGTACATATGTAAATATATTTATAAATGAGGATGGGGAAATAGATCTATGTGCATATATTTATAGGTACTCAAGTACTCCCTCAATGCAATAACTCTTTTTCTATTAAACTGGCATTCCATGATGTTCACCTTCCCAACACAATCGCTGAAGACAAAGTGGGTGCATAAGCAAATGTAGTGAAGAAAGCTGCTGGTGCCTGGCTATCAAAAGATATAGTGTCTGGGGTCTTCAAGGCTTGAAGATAAACAAGTGGCCATCTAGCTGAGAAACAACAAAGCCCACCCACAAGGAAGAAGCACATCAGCCTATGTGATCATGAGGTGTCGATGGGATCAAGTATCAGACTTCAAAGAACAAAAAATCATATTATTGTGAATGAAGGGAAGTGCAGAGTGGGGACCTAAAGTCCAGCTGTAGGAAACTGGACATCCCCTTACAGAAGGGTTGCGGGGAGGAGATAAGCCAGTCAGGGTGCAGTGTAGCAACGATGAAATATACAACTTTCCTCTCATTCTCTAATGCTTCCCCCCCCCGCCCCCCCCTATCATGATCCCAATTCTACCTTACAAATCCAGCAAGACCAGAGGATGTACACTGGTACAGATAAGAACTGGAAATACAGGGAATTCAGGACAGATAAGCCCCTCAGAACCAATAATGAGAGTAGTGATACCAGGAGGGGATGGGGAAGGTGGGCTAGATAGGGGGAGTCGATCACAAGGATCTACATATAACCTCTTCCCTGGGGGATGGACAACAGAAAAGTGGGTGAAAGGAGACATCGGACAGTGTAAGACATAACAATATAATAATAATTTATAAATTATCAAGGGTACATGAGGGAGGGGGCCTGAAATGGAAGGGAAAAAATGAGGAGCTGATATCAAGGACTCAAGTAGAAAGACAAGGTTTTGAGAATGATGATGGCAACAAACGTACAATTGTGCTTGAACCAATGAATGTATGCGTGGATTGTGATAAGAGTTGTGTGAGCCTCAAATAAAGTGATTTAAAAAAGCAAACAAACCAAAAAAAAGGTATTTGTGATGGAGAAGTTCTTGGTCTTGCAAAATTCTACCATGCTTTTCCATTCTTTTCCAACTACTATTTCTTCCTCTTTGTTCCCAACTTTGAATTCCAATCACTAATAACTATAAATACATTATTGATTTCATGTTTGATCACTTTCTTACTGAAGATGTGGGTAGAATTTTTTAATTTCGGTAGCATTAACTTTAGTGGTTTGTGCATAAATTGGAATAATAATTGTATTGATTGGATTTCCTTATATACAGAATGCATTGTCCTACTACAGACAACACTGTATTTCAAGATAGATCTTGAAATGTACTTTTTGACAATGAATGTGCGTGTTAGACAGCGTTCTCTAGAGACACAAAACGAGGACACTAGATAGATAGATAGATGATAGATGATAGATAGATGGATAGATAGATAGATAGATAGATAGATAGATAGATAGATAGATAGATAGATACAGCATGAAGGACTATAACAGCTAATTAGTCCACACAGCAGTACGGAGGGTTCGGTTCAACTCGCTTCTGTGGAACAGTTAATATCCTGGATGCCCTTCCACTCACAAGGGTTTTTGGGTCCAAAGTCAAGGAAGAAGACAACTGAGTCTTCCGTAGTACAATGCAGGCAGTCCAGCCACAGGCAGCAAACAGCAGGGCAGGTCACCAACAGTCAGAAAGACGACAAGGTACGACAGTCCCAAGCTCAAGCGATGTATACACCAGCAGTGTGATGAAGCAGTTCTCAAAGGAAACTCAACCTCTAGCGATATGATCCACAGGTTGGCCGTCCCACTGGTAGTGTAGCTCACGAGTTGAGGCAGAGAACTAGCAGCCACATGCTGGTCTGATAACCAGAAAGAAGAGAGAAAGAGGTGGGACTTATCTCTTTGCCCTTCAATCAAACTGCAACCTTATTAATCCCACATGTTCTTATTGGCCAGGTTGGGACAATAAACCTACCTAACATCAAACATCTATCATACCTATAAATGAAAACACACTGAATATAATTGTTTCTGGCACATCTTACATGAACAAAGGAAAGATATTCAATAAACATATAAAGAAAATAAACAGACAATCACAAACCTTGCTTTTCAATTGATCATGTGGTCGTAACTGAAAGGCACTACTACTACCTATTCTGTATTACCTTTGCCCTCAGCCCACACCTCAGCTGGCCGTGGTTGTTTGCCTGGTGGGGTGACCAAGACCTTCATTTTGGAGGGGTCTGGGTCATTTGGCATCCTGTCAAGTTTAGGTTGCTGTAGTTTACCATTTACTTTAATCACAGGGCATGGTAGTACTAAGAGTTGGCCTATAGGATCTCCTGGATTCCAGACATATTCTTCTTTACCTCCATTATGCAGCACCAATCCAATTTCTCCTTGGTATTCTGGATTGATCACATCACTCAGTACAGTAAGACCCTTCCTGACCTCTTAATCCAAAGACATGAGAAGCCCAAAGTGGCCAGAGGTCATTCTCACCTCCCAGTTCAGTGGAATCAGTGCTGTGTTTCCAGGTGGGAAAGTTCCTTACTTCAGATTAGAACCTCTAGGCCTGAAGCAACATAGGGTTGCTGGGACAGGAAGCAAATATGCCGCAAGTGGATCACTAGGAGTAATAGTGAGTGGTAATGCTGCAAGTGGATCTCTAGGAGTAATAGTGAGTGGTGTCACATCAGCCTCCAGGCCTTGGTTCCTGGACCCATGACTTCTGGTTATTAGAGACACAGTACTGTTTAGAGCATATGCAGCCTCCTGGAGAACATTGCTCCAGCCCTTCAAGGTGTTGCCACCTAGTTGGTACCTTAATTGCTATTCCATTGTACTACCAAGCCAGATGCTTCAGGATGATGAAGAACATGATACAACCAGTGGATTCCATGGGCATGGACTCATTGCCACACTTTGTTTTGCTGTGAAGTGAGTTCCTTGATTTGAAGTAAGGCTATGTAGGATGCCATGCAGATGGATATAGCATTCTGTAAGTCCACAAATGGTAGTTTTGGTGGAAACATTGTGTGTCAAGAAGGCAAATCGATATCCAGAGTACGTATCTTTTCCAGTAAGGACAAAATGCTGCCCCCTCCATGATGGAAGTGGTCCTATGTAATCAACCCCCTAAGAATGGTTCCATATCTTGGACTTAATGTAGGTTTCTGCTGCTGCCAGATGGGGCACTCCTGGTACCATAATATGTTAGTCTGGGTAGAGTAGAGAAACAAAGCATAAATATGGAGAGTGGATGTTTGTTTGACCTCTCCTTCATGTTACTGTTTCTTCTTTGGCTATGCAGTTTACTGGGTTGTTTTCTGAAAGCAATATGGTAAGTTAAAGCTTTGATTATTTTGTTTGGTTGCAGTCTTTCATCATTTCTGTTCGAGATGACGAAAATGAATGTTGTTAATATATATTTTGAGCTCATGGGTAGAATTCGCCATTTGAATTTCTCAGAAACCATGATGCTTAAGGAAAATGGCTGACAGAAGGTCAAAATGGCTTCAGAATGCTTGGGTCTGGTTTGTACTCACAAAGGCCTAATCCTATATTTTGTATAAATAAAACAGTTTAGATAAAGATTAAGATAAGATAAATAAGGATTGAACTTGACTGTTTTAAGAATTGAGTGTAGTATCTGATACTATTTTGTTTATGCTGATTACTTCTGATTTTTATTGTTGATATAAAGATTTATAAAAATTATTTTGGGAAGTATGAAAATAAAGAGCTTGTAAACCCACTTGCCTCAAGCCATTTAATTTGATCTTTAGATGTGTTTAGGACAGGCCTGCAAAGAAGTCTCTGAGAAGATAAGCCCCACTCCAGTGCTTTGGGGTACTCCGAACATTTGCATTCCAAGAGACTTGGCAGATTGAAGGAAAAAGGAACTCTTTGGAATTTGAAGTTTGAACTCTAGTGGTTTTTGTCAGAAGCTGGAAAAAGTCTCGAACCATAAAGAAACCTCCTCTCTAGGGCTGAAAATTAAAGGGAGCCTGTGGACAGACTGAAGTGCTTGCTAGGTGATCACCTGGATCCACTTGTTGAGTGGAAGTGGGAGAAATGCAGCAATAGAGAGACAGGTTGAGTCTAGCCATTGACACCTGTGGACCTGGTTTACAAGGAACTAGAGGAGAAGACAAGAGCAGGTTAACTGGTCTGAAGTTCAGGACCTAGCACAAAGGGGCTAGGCATGCTGAGAATTTGTGATGAGCCCCTGGTCTAAAGGCAAGGCGACCAATGGGCACCCAGGTGATGCTAACTGAGGCAGCCCACGTTGAGCTGACCAGAACCCAGCCAGATGAAGTGAAAACTTTTGAAACTGTGAACTGGTGCATATTGCTGCAGACTTTATGGATGGCCTGTCCTGATTTGACTTTGCTTACGGATGTGAACTTCACAAGGTTTCAACTGGAATGAAGATTCTTCACGTTAAAGAACATGATTGTCTCCTCAGAGCACTGGGTTGATGTAAGTGGGCAGTCTGGAAATTGGATAATCAAAATGGGGAACAAAGGCATGAAGTGGTTGGCTTACAAACTTTCATAGGTGGGGGGATATATTCATAGGATTATAGGATTAAGGTTTAAGTGTTACTTAACTGCAATTGTTAGGCATAGGATATTATTTTGTCTTGTGTTCACTTACAGAATGTTATGTTTAAATGAGGATGACACATATTGAATTATATGCATTTTAGTTTTATCCTGATAGGTAGAGAGATTTTATTATTGTTTGTTTGAAAATTATATATGGCTAATGAGTTATGTGAAAGTGTTAAATTGACTAGGGGTGGTCTTTGGTAGTTATATAATTTGGTGTCAATTTGAGTGAATTATCAGTGAAGGGGTGGAGTCTGGCATGTCAATCAAGATATAACCAATGAGGCCCCTGTGTGGGCATGGCCTTCTCCTGAGAATTCTGGTAACTCCTATTTTTCCTCCTTGGAAGCAGAAGACACACTCTCTGTCTATTCACTCTCTGGAAGACACTCTATTTACAAGACACATCGAACTACACTAGTGTCCTTAGCTGGAGAAGTCACTTGGAGACCCCTGCCAGCACTGAGATGCTTACACTGCCACTGGATCCAAAGACTCTCTACCCACTAGTCTGTGATCATCCTGCATTTGGCATCATTGCATGTGTTTCATGAGTCTGAAGAGGACTTTATAGATTGGTATCAGACCTATGGGCTAATATCGGACTTATGGACTTGACTGGGTTGGGATACTTTCTTAATGTATAATTACCGTTTATATAAAACTTTCTTATACACATGTAAGATTCTATGGGTTTGTTTCTCCAGTCTACCTGGACTAACACAATGTGATACCATTTTCCTAAAATTTGTCATTTCAGTCCATTTAAACCTTATGATTTTCTGATTTAAAATGACCAGAATAATCTAGCCCATTTCTGCACACTAATATCTAGAATATTGATCTTTATGTGTTTAATTTTAAAAATTTAATTAAAAATAATTTGGGGGGATATACTTCACATGTCATACAATTCAATCATTTAATTATATTAAGAAGATTTGTGCAATCATCAGCACAACCAATTTCAGACTATTTTTTTTCTCATACTCATTAGGTCCCTGTTTCCCCCATCCTCCTCTGCCATGCTCCTAGGGAATTATTAATTCATTTACTATCTCTATAGATTTCTGATCCTAGATTTCATATATAGAAAATCATACAAAACACAAACAGTAAGTAAACAAAACAAAAAAGCCAACAACAATAGCAAACAAAGGACAATACACTACAAGAATGAAGAAAATGTTCTAAAACTGATTCTGGTGATTATTGCATAACCCTTCTGGATGTAATTGAAATATTGCATTGTGTTGTTGCTGTTGTTGTTAGGTGCCGTTAAGTTGGTTTCAACTCACAGAGACTGTGTTAGGCCAAGCGGACTAAAGAAACAAATCCAGTGACATGCATATAAGAAGGAGCTGATACCAAGAAGTACAGTAATTACACAAGGGGGTACCCCAAAACAACTGGAATTCCTTGCCCCCCAATAAAAACAAATATGTAGTTAAAGTTTTAATAAAGCAACCTTATCACCTTCAAAATACTACTCATTACACTGAAAGCATCTGTCAAATAGGCTATCCCATTCATGAGAATATTTTTTAAACTCATGTTTGGATGCCTCACAGCACCTCCCTTTTTTTTTTTTTTTTCCATTCTACAACGTCAAATTTCTGTCTTTTCACGTCCCTCCTCACTCGTGGAATTAAAAAAAAAAAGGTGCATGGAGTGACGTCAGATAAGTAAGGTGCATGGGGCAAGAGGGGCATGCTATTTGATGCCCAAAATTGGCACACTTAGATGGCTGCATGAGCAGGTGTATTGTCATAAAGGCAAAACCAGTTTCCTGCCTGCCAAAAATCAGACCTTTTTTGTTGCAAACTGTTACACATTCTTTTCAGATCCTCTAAATAGAAAGCTTTATTAACAATCTGACCTAGTAGAAAAACTCCAAATGCACTGAATTGACATTTTTGCCCATTCGAGAAATTGAACGAGGTTTGCCATCAATCGACATTTCATCTTTTATGATATGAGAAAACCTCTTCCCACACTTGAGTTTTTCCCATAGCACTGTCCTTGTAAGCTGTGTTCAACATCAGGAAGATTTTGATTATATTCAACTTTTAACAAGAGTTTTGCAGCATTTTCCCTCATCAGGAAACAAAATTTCACAGCCCTATGCTATTCTCTTAAATCGGCCATCACAAAAAATGAAGTTCGAGTGAAACTGCTTTTATGAAAAAAAAAGTTCACTGTACCCAGAGGGAACCTTCCCAGGTGACACTAGTGGATACAATAACTCAGAGTGAGCTGCTTCATGTGAGAAAAATGCATTTTGGGTTTTGTTATGTTTTAGGGGGGAAAGGGGTACCTCTTAGCACCTCAGACCAGTTCAACTCAAATATATGGGTCTGATAGAAGTCTCTAAGTCCCTCTTCCTCTTCAGACTTAGTCACAGGCAAGATGCAGAATACAGGAAGATCGCAGGCCACTGGGTGCAGAGTCCTATGGATGTATGGTTGGTGGAAACATGGCAGGGCTCCTGCAGACCCCAGTATGGCCAGCAAGCACGAAGATGTAGGGGAGAGACAGGGTGGGACCCAGGGTCACTGCTTATAAGAAGGCTACACTCCCAACGGGACAGCATCAGGTTATGGTCTGATTGACAGATCTGATTTGACCACTATCCAGGAGTGTCCAGTTGACACAGATGTAAATAGGCAGTGCCATGCACAGTAGAACAAAGCACTGCCTGGTCCTACACCATCCTCACAATTGTTCCTATTGTTTGAGGGCCTTCTACTTTTTCCCTGCCCCTCTACTTTAACAAACACGATGTCCTAACAACATTTCCAAAGGGTATCAGATGAAGTTTTGCCATCCTTGCTTCTGAGAAACACTCTGGACATATTTCTTCCAACACAAACCAGTGTGTCCTGTTAGCAGTCCTTGGCACTTTCCATATTCTTCCCAGCACTCGAATTCTAATGCATCGATTTGACCCTATCTTCCTTAATCAGTGTACTATTTCCACTGACATATGAAGTGATTGAAAATAACATGGCTTAGGTCAGCTTCATCTTATTCCTCAAATGTTGGGGTGAGGGGGTGCCCAACACTAGAATGGGTCCTTGGGAGCAACTTTGTGATCGTGGAAAATATTAGAGGCAGACAGCGGGGTAGTCTCTCTCTCATCCCACATTCTCTCTCTCCCATGTCAGGACTGAAAGAGTGAATGTATTTTCCAATATGTATATATAATGAGGTTTACAGATCTTTCATAAGACATGCACATCATGCAGCTAACATATACATAGTCAATGGTTAATGTCATAAGCAGGTGATACAATAAACCAGCAATGAAGTGAGTCATTATCTTGACCTAGTGCTTGTTGACCTCAAATACCCTGAGCCTTCCCCAGGGGTGTGCTACATTTTACAGTGTGTTGGGTATAGAACCTGATGGCTCTTGTCTACAGGTAACTTCCAGGCACAGAGAACAGCCAAACACAGGAATGATTCATTTTATATGGTAGCTCCTTTATGACAGTTGCTTTATGGGAGGTTATTGGATGGACCGTGTCCAATCATGAGAATATATATTAAGATTTATTTATATCTCATAACCTGAGAGTCTTGCCCCACTGGCATCAGCTTTCCAGACCCGTAATTATGAGCATAGAGGATTTAGCTGCATTACATTCTCATCCAGTCCCTCAGTTTACCACATTCAGAGTAACATCCTTGCTCTTCAATACTCTGAAGAGGTCATGGGCAGCTATTACCTAACACCTTATGTCCTTTTGGTTTCTCAACTGCTGCTCCCATGAGCATTGATTGTGGATCCAAGTAAGACAAAATCCTTGACACCTTCAAACTTTTCTTTATTTTTCATGTTACCAATTGGTCCAGTTGTGAGAATTATGGTATTCCTTACATTGAGTTGTAATCCATACTGAAGGCTGCAATCCTTGATCTTCATCAGCAAGTGCTTCAAGTCCTCCGCACTTTCAGCAAATAAGGTTGGGTCATCTGCATATGGAAGGTCATGAATAAGCCTTCCTTCAATCCTGCTGTCACATTGTTCTTCATATAATGCAACTTCTCTGATGTTCGACATACAGATTGAACAAATATGGTGGCAGGCTACAACCCTGTTGCATACCTTTCCTGAATTTTAAACCATGCAGTATTCCCTTCTTCTGTTCACATAATTGCCTCTTGATCCATGTATAGGTCTGAATAAGCACAATGAAGTATTCTGAAATTACCAGTCTTATCAAGGTTATCCACAGTTTATTATGATCACAGAGTCAAATGCCTTTGCACAGTCAATGAAACACAAATAAATATCGTGTTGGTATTTTCTGATTTGAGCCAAGATTCTTCAGACATCAGCAATGTTATGTCTTATTCCATGTCCTCTTCTAAATCAACCTGCACTTCTGGCAATCCCCTCTCAATGTACTGTTACAACCATTGCTGGGTGATCTTTTACAGAATTTTACTTGTGTGTGTTCACAAGTAAAATCAATGATATCATTCCATAGTTTGAGCATTCTGTAGGGTCACTTTTCTTTGAAATGGGCACAAATAGGGATCTCTTCCAGGAAATTAGCCAAGTAACTGTCTTCCAAATTTACTGGTGTAGAAGAGTAAGTGCTTCAGTATTTTTTCAGTTTTCTGAAACATTTCAAAGAGTATTCCATCAATTCCTGGAGCCTTGTTGTTGGCTAATGCATTCAGTGCAGTTTGAACTTCGTCCTTCAATACCATTGATTCTTGCTCATATGCTACCTTCTGAAATGGAATGTTGATTGGTTCTTTTGGGTCCAGTGAATTTGTGTATCCTTTCCATCTTCTATCGATGCTTCCTGCATTGTTTGATATTTTGCCCATTTTTTTTTTAATATTGCAACTCAAGGCTTTACTTTTTTCTTGAGTTCTCTCAGTTTCAGATATGCTGAGCATGTTCTTTCCTTTTGGTTTCCTAATTCTAGGTCCTTTCACATTTCATTATTATATATGGCTTTGTCTCTGTGTTAGTCGGGGTAGACTAGAGAAACAAATCCAGGGAGACTCATGTGTCTACGAAAGAGCTTGATTTACAAGAGCAATTGAACATTGAGAAAACATCCCAGCCCAGTCCAGATCAAGTCCATAAGTCTGATATTAGCCCATATGTCTGATACCAATCTATAAAGTCCTCATCAGACTCACAAAACACATGCAATGATGCCAAATACAGGAAGATCACAGGCCAGTGGGTGGGAAGTCTTGTGGATCCAGTGGCATTGTAAACATCTTAGCACTGGCAGGGGTCTCCATGTGGCTTCTTCGGTTCCAGAGTTCTGATTCCATCAGTCTCTTCATGTGTCTTCTCCACAGGAATGTCTCACAGGGAGTGAGCGTAGAGAGTGTGTCTCCTGCCTCCAAGGAGGAATACAGGAATTCCCAGAACCCCCAGGAGAAGAAAATGCCTCCACAGAGGCCTCACTGGCTCTGACTTAATTGACAGGCTAGACTCCACCCCTCCACTTTTAATCGTCTCAAATTGACAAATGATTATGTAACTACCACAGTCTCTTTGAACTGCCCTTTGAAATTTTCTGTTCAGCAACTTCACTTCATCCTTTCTTCTGTTTGTTTTAGCTACTCTATGTTTAAGAGCATGTTTCAAAGTCTCTCCTGACATCTACTTTAATCTTTTATTTCCTTCTTATCTTTTTAATGTCCTTTTGCTTTTTCATGATGAAGGTCTTGATGTCCTCCACTGCTCGTTGGGTCTTCTGTCATTAGGGTTCAATGCGTCAAATCGATTCTTGTGATATTCTCAAAATTCAGGTGGGATAGACTCAAGGTCATCTTTGATTCTTGTGTATATATTTTAATTTTCTTCGGCTTTATCGTGAATCTACATAGGAGCAATTGATGGTCTGTTCCACAGTCGGCCTTGGTCTGGTTTTAGTTGCTGATATTGAGTTTCTCCAGGGTGTCTTCCCACAGATGTAATCAATTTGTTGTCTGTGTATTCCATCTGGGGAAATCCATGTGTATTTCAACACACCTTTTTGGGGGTTTTTTTAGAAAGGTATTTGCTATGAACAAGTCGTTGGTTTTGCAATATTCTATCGTTATCTCCAGCTTCATTTCTATCACCATGTTCATATTTTCCAACTACTATCCCTTTCTCTAATTCCAACTTTTGCATTCAACTCACCGATAACTATCAATGCATCTTGATTGCATGTATGGTCAATTTCCAATTAAAGTGGTTGGTCGATTCTTGAATTTATTCATCACTAGCTTTTGTAGTTGGTGAATAAATTTGAACAAATAGTTGTATTGATTGGATTTCCTGAAGGCAGATAGATATAATATCCTATCACAAACAGCACTGTACTTCATGGTGGGTTTAGCAAGATCCTTTCTGACAATGGGATAGAAAATCCTATGATTTTGTGATTCAAAATGGCCAATATATTTCTAGGATATCAATCTTCATGTATGCTATTTCATTTTTGACCACTTGCCATTTTCCTAAATTCATATTTTGCAATTTCCAACTTCTGATTCTTAGAAAAATTTTGCAGCTGTTTCTCTTCACCTTGAGTCTTGTCCTATCAGCAAACCACGATCAATCTCAATGGCTCCATTCCCACAAGCTTTACCCAGATCAACTCACCAGGATTTACTCTCCTCCAAGAAATAATCTCCTCTTCAGTCATATTCCAAGTGTCCTCGTACCTGAAAAACCCATCCTCTGGCAGTATCTCTGACAGTGTTTTGCATCCTTTGTTTAGACTTCCATACTTGACAATGCCTCAAATTGGTGCATAATGTTTTCCGTAGCCTCTTGCTCCAAAGTAGGGAGCCGAGACCTTCTCCATTGTCTGTTTTTAGTCTGGAAACTGCTGAAACCTGTTCACTTTGGGTGACCTTGCTGGCATTTGAAATACCAATGACATAGCTTGTAGAATCACAGCAACACATAAGCCACCACAGTATGAGAAACTGACCAACAAGTGGAGGACAGAATCCTATAGATTTTAGTAATTAGTCCTTTGTATGTTGTCATTGCTAAATACATTTTTCCCAATTAGTGGGCTTCCTTTTTTACTCTTTCGATGAAGTCTTTGATGTGCATAAGTGTTTTATTGCTAATAGGTCTCAGTCATTTATTTTGTCTTCAACTGTATGTGCTTCCTTTATTATAGTTGGTAGTCCCTGTGTGCCCTACAATAGGACCCTTAAGTTTATCACAATTTTTCATTGATGACCCTTATAGCTCTGGGTTTTACATTTAGGTCCTTAACCCATTTTGGCTATGTTTTTGTGCATGAATGATGTATAGGTCCTGTTTCATTCTTCTGAAGATGGAGATTCAATATTTCCAGCACCATTTTTTGAACAGGATATAGCTTTCCCATTTAAAAATTTTTGGTCTTTAGTCAAAAGTCCGCTGCCTGTAGGTGGATGCTTTTATTTTGGGTGTTTCTATCCTGGTCCATTCGTCTATGTGTGTCTAATTATACCAGTACTGGGCTGTTTTGACTATGGTGGCTGTCTAGTAGATTTTAAGGTTAGGGAGTGCAAGACTTACTGTTTTGTTCTTTTTCAGAAGTTCCTTGCTTATCCTGGGTTTCTTCTCTCTATATATAAATTTGGTAATTAGCTTTTGCCTTTCTGTAAAGAATTAAGTTGGCATTTGGATTGGATTTACATTATGTTTGTAGATGGCATTGGATAATATTTACATTTTCACCATATTAAGTCTTCTTATCCATGAACCAGGGATATTCTTCCATTTCTGTAGGTCTCATTTGGTTTCTTATAATAATGTCCTGTAGCGTTCTTTCTACAGGTCTTTTGTTTGGTTGGTTAGGTTTATTCCTAAGTATTTCATCTTATGTGTGCCTACTATAAATAGTACTGTTGTCTTGTTACCTTTTTTGGAGTTCTCTTTGCTGGTTTAAAGGAATTGATTGCTGATTGGTGATCTTGTATCCTGCTACTTTAATAAATCCCTCAATTGTTTCCAGCTGTCTTTTTTTCAGAGAACTTGGGGTTCCCTCTATAAAAAATCATATTGTCTCCAAATAGCAAAAATTCACTTTCTCTTTACCCAAATATTTCTTTGATTTCAGAGTGGTATCTAATGGTTCTAATACTGCTAGTACTCTGATGTTGAGTCAGGTTAGTGATAAGGGGTACCCTTGTTTTTTTCCAATTATCAAGGGAAATGTTCTTAATTTTTCCCCACTGAGTGAAATATTGGCCTTTGAATTATTTTATATAGTCTTTATTATGTTGAGAAATTTCCCTTCTATTTCTATTTGATTGTATGTTTTTATTAGAAGTAAGTGTTAGATATTGTCAAATGCCTTTTCTGCATCTATTAATATGGTCGTGTGCTTCTTATGCCGTCTTGTTTATGTGGTAGATTTCATTGCTTGTTTTTTTTTTTTTAAATAGTGAATCATTCTTGCATCTCTGGTTTGAATCCCACTTGGTCATAGTGGATTATTTTTTGATATGCTGTTGGATTCTATTGGCCAGAATTTTGTTGAAAATTTCTGCACCAAAGTTCATGAGGCAGTGGAGACTGTAGTTTTCTATCTTGGTGAGAGCTTCACCTGCTTTTGGTACCAGGAATATGTCTACTTCATAGTATGAGTTTGGAAGTTGGCTCTTTCTCCATTCTTGAATCTGCTGTGTAAAATTGGTTACAGCTTTTCCCTGAATACTTAGTAGACTTCTTCTCTGAAGTCTGTGGTCTTAATTGGAATTTTCTTGATGCCCTATCTTCCCTATTTCTCCTTTTGTTATGGGTCTGTACAGGTTTTCAACAGGTGTCTGTACTAATTTGTGTAGATGGCGTGTTTCTATGTATTTGTTCATTTCCGCTAGATTATCAAACTTGTTGGAGTAGAGTTTTTCTTAATAATGTGTTATTTTACTTTCTTTTTCCCTTGGATCTGTGATATCACTCTTCTCATTTATGATTCTACATATTTGCATCTTCTTTTATCTTCCTTTGCTAAGCTGCCCAGCAGTTTGTCAATTTTGCTATTCCTTTTAAAAATCAATATCCCGTCCTGTCAATTTTCCCAAGCATTTTCCGTTTTCATTTATTTCTGCTCTAGTTTTTAAGATTTATTTTCTTCTGTTAATGGAGGATTAATGCTCTTGGCACTTGTTCGAGTTGTTGGAGGTTTTGCATTACATTGTAGATGTTGGATTTCTCCTCTTTTTTCATCGCTGTATTGATTATATTAATTACCCTTTGATAACAGCTTCTGCTGGGCCCCAAAGGTTATAGTATAGGATGTGCTCATGCTCATTTGTTTCAAGGAATTTAAATTTTTCATCCCTTATTTGATCTATTACTTAGGATTTTAAAATAGTATGTTGTTCAGTGTCCGTGTGTTTGTATTTATGTTCCTGTTTCTTGTATTGTTGATTTCCAATTTTACAGCATTATCATCTGAGAAAATGGGTTGTAGGATCTCTATGTTTTTAATTCTTGAGGCTTCCTTTGTGACCTGTTGGGATGAGTGGGTGTCCTCAACATTCAAACAGATCCTCAGGAGAGGCTTTGCAATGGTGGAGAATAATAGAGACCGACAGACAGTGGGGCACAGAGGCTCCTCATTCCCTGTCAGAACTGAGAGAGTGAATGTATTTTACAATGAGTATAAACAATGGAGCTTACAGATCTTTCATAAGACATGCACAATATACAGTTAACATATTATATAGACAATAGGTAATATCATAAGTGAGTAACACAATAAAGAAGCAATGAGGTGAGTCAACATCTTGACCTAATGCTAGTGGACCTCAAACCTGTCTGAGCCCTCCCCAGGGGTAGTAATCTCTGATCAGGATCAGCAAGGGATGACAAAACAGAGTTTGCTACATTACAGTGGATTGGCTATAGAACCTGATTGCTCTTATCTACAGAGAACCTTCAGACATAGTGAAGTAGCCAGACACAGAAATGATTCATCTATTCTGGTAGCTCCTTTAAGACTACTCCTTAGTGAAGGGCTATTACAGGGTGCACATTATTTGGCCTGGGGAACGTGTATTTGAAAACATTTCTATCTCGGAACAATGGAGATCTTTCTCAGAATAGGGCTAGTTTTCCATGCCCATGGTTGCAAGTGTAGAAATAATGTCAAATATTTTCTACCAAGTCCTCAGTTTACCGGTGGCCTAACCTGTATTTTTTAGCTTGCCTGTTTCTTTATTGATTTTTTGCCCCGATGATCTGGCTTTCCTTTGAGTGTGGTATATATGTGGAAGCTTTCTACTATTAATGTTGAGCTGTTAATTTCTGTTTTCAACTCTATTTCAATTCTCTTTTCAGAGAATTTGATTGAGGGTCTTTTATTGGATGTATATGTTTATTAAGGTTATGTTCCTGGTGTATTGTTCCTTTAATCATTATGTACTATTGATTCTTGTCTCTCATTAAATATTTACCTTCAAGTCTATTTTATAAGAGATTAATATTTCCACCTTTACCTTATTACAGTTGCTATTTGCTTAGTAGATTTTTCCCCCCATCCTTTGATATTTAGTCTATTTTTGTCTTTAAGTTTAAGGTGTGTCTCCTGTAGGCAGCAAATAGCTGGGTCTTGTTTTCTAATCCAGTTTGCTATGCTATCTTTTCATTGGTGCATGTAATCCTTTGACATTCAGCATTATTATTGACTTTTGCAAGTTTGTTGCTATTGTTTTGCTGTTTGTTTTCTTTTCCTTTTTTGATGGTTTTATTGGTGTCTTTGTTCTTCCCTTATTTATATTCTTTTATTTATGGATGTTCTGTTTTGAGTACTGTGTTCATTGGATTGGTTTCTGGGTTGTGTTGTCCTGTGTGATGCTCTCAGGTTTGTCTGCTGTTGTTAATTCTCTATCCACAGCCATCTGGTTAATACTTCTTAATATATACTCCTGGTCTTGTTTTTATGTATCCCTTTAGTTAGTGTTTTCTTGTCTGGAAATACCTGTACCTCTCCCTCACATTTGAGGAACAATATTGCTGGATATAGGATCTGGGTTGATAATTTTTTCTTTCAGAATTTTCTATGTGCCAGTCCATTGTCTGCGCCTCCACCATGTCTGCTGAGAAGTTCAAGCTTATCACAGTTTTCTTTTGTAGGTGACTTTCACTTTTTATCTAGCTGTCCTGAGATTCTCTCCTCCTCCTTGAACTTTGAAAGTTTGACTAAGATATCTTGTGATGTTTTCCTTCTGAGGTCTAACATATTTGTGCTTTTCCCATCTTCTCGATTAGTTATTTTCTCCACCTTTATGATGTCTGATATCTTGTACTATGTTCTCTGTAGATTTTGGCTTGTTTCTTCTTGTTCTGGTGTCCTGATGAAATGTAGGTTATTTTTCTAGATAATATCCACATCATTCTAAGGCTTTCTTCCTATTCCTTCAATTTTTGGGTTGATTGTTTCTCTCATCAGTTATACTCAGATTGATTATCTTTAAGCTGAGAGGTTTGATTTTCTTTTGCTTCCATTTTATTTGTCAGTTATTTTTCTATGCTATTTAATTCTGTTATCTCATTGTTTATCTTCTGGAATTCCTTGGTTTGAGGACTTTAGTTTTTCAATTCCTTCCATTGTTCTTATGAGTGTTCCCTATATCTCTTGAAAAGCCATAAATATTCTTCCAAATTATGTTTTTGGTAGCTCCAGAGCCTCATTTTCTAAGGGCTCCATTGTGGCTGGGTGATTTTTCAGTTGTTTTTGTTTATATTTTTTAATTTTCTTTTTGGTTTACTGTGGTTGACTGCTGTTTCCTTGACAGCATGGTGTAACTACTAATGGTGTGTGAGCTGCTGCGCTGTTTAGAGTGAGTCCACTCTGTCTAGTGTTGTAGGAGAGGCCTAATATGAGCTGGAAAACATACAGTGCTGAAGTGGAGAAAGAGAGAGAGAGAGATGGGTAAGTGAGCCAGGGTGGGGAGAAGAAGAGAGACAATAAAATAAAAGTAATTATAGTAATAATAAGCAGCTGTCTAGATAGGCTAACAGACTTGTAACAGTAATGAGTTGTGTTTAGTTGGGCATAGTTGTGCAACTTGTGCATAGTTGTTGTGGTTCTATCGCTATAGTAGGATGAATGTGGGTGTGTCTTTGCAGTAAGGGGGTCGGGGGCGATAGTCTTTGTTTGGGTGGATATGCTGGAATCTCAAAGTCTACCTGTTTTTGCCTAGGGAGCATGTGTATTCTCAGGAGGATGGGGTAGCACTTGAAGAATATACCAGAAGAGGAAGTGGGAGATAATTAGAAAAAAACCAATAGAAATATTATACTAGAACAAAAGTACAAAAATGGAGGACATTCAAATAAACTAATACATAAATCTGCCTTCTGGGTGTGAATTTCTGTTCCTTTGGAAGTGTTATTGTCTGTGCATGTATGCTGTTGAGGGGAGGTAGAGCATGTGGAGATAGGGTGGGGAGAGTCCCTGGAGAATAAAGCAGGAAAGGAAAAAGAAGGGAAAAAATGGCTAAAGGGTAGCTTGGGAGCTGAGTATGTCTTTACTAAGCTGGCCAGACAATCTGCTTTCGACTAGAATCCCTAGAGCCCAGCAAGGTAAAAACCTTGGCTGGCGGTGTTGCATAAAGAGCTAGGGAAAAATCAGCTGTGCTGGCCAGGAGCAGGGATCGCAGAAGCAACTATTGCCAGTGGTCCATGATGAAGGGGAGTCAGTCAGCAGATATTGCTGTGCTCCCAATTTATGAAACTTGGGTCAGCCTAGCTTTTGGTTGAATTTCTCACTGCCAGGAAATGCAGGACAGCCTATCCAATGGAACCTCTCTAGAAGTTGCTCAGGGATCTTCCCTGGCTTGTTATCTGGCAGCCATATTTCTCTGACCCATTGCGTTTATTTTTAATATAGTAATATATGGACTTCTTTATTTGTACATCAAATTACAAGGTCAACAGTGATTCAAAATAGTAATAATGGACTGTAAGATACCTGCCACACCCATAATGTAAAATAGGAAACACTTGATTTGTATAGGTGAGGAAGTTGCAGATAATGCTTTTATTACTCTGATTCATTGCCAGTACCCATAATTGGGAGTGAAGTGGGGTTCAGTTATTAATGAAAATCAAGATGTAATCTTTTTCTCCATCAAGTTCATGAATGCCTGATTTCTATATGGTTCAGAACTCCTACTTTAGGGGTAAATTCTGGACATGATTAGGACACACCTAGAAAGCTTTACCTAGAGAAAAGGCAAGACCTAACCCTAGAATTCCCACTTTGTAGGCAGGCACTTCTGCAATGTTTCTTTGTTGCTTACATGTTTTTTTATAGAATCTCACTCAGGGTCTCAGGGCATGTTCAAGCCTTCTTGATGAGATGATGGTGTTGGGAAACAAATTCATCAATGCAAATTCTGGCTCTCCGGAGAGCAAAAAGATTTTGAGTTCAATCAGCTTACTGTTGTGAAGGTGAACCATTCCTATCACTGTCTTCCACCTTAGAGGCCAGAAGTATGAGACATCCAGGGTTTGGAGCCACATGTCTACTGTGCTCATAGGGGTCTCCTGGGGGTGGGGGGACTCTCCTTGGCCAACTGCCTCTTCTTCTTCAGCATGCAGCCCTCTTGGTATGGTGGAGACATGGGAGGCTGTGTAGGTGGAGTGTACCAGTCCTCTGAGCCACCCTCGAGATCCAGTGGGTAACTGTGGTCAGAATCATAGGTGCTCAGGTCCCCACAGGTCACAATGGCACGATGATGTGGGCAGGGCCATCCAGTTGGTTGAAATCTGAGTCATAAGTGTGGCCCAGCAGAGGTTTGGTCAGGTCTGATGTGAAGCCCTCAGGAGGGTTGGAACCCTGACATCCCAGTGAAGGTCTCAATCCTGGAGTTGAGGTTGTCATTGGACTTGGCACACACCACATTAGAGAAGACCCACGGGTGGCTGTAGAGAAGTGTCAAATCACAGTCTAAGGATATCTTAGCCAAAAAACAGCCCCCTGGTTTAAAAACATCCATAGCAATGTGCAGAGCAGCTGGAAAGATCTGGATCTGCATGTACTCATTCACATAATGGAGACCAGTTACATCGGGAACTCCATCACACACCACCAGGTCTGCAGTGCAGTCCTCAAAGTGCTGAATGATCTCCTTGGCAGTAGGCAGATGAGTGATGTCCCCTTGCATCTGTAACACACCTGGAAGTGCAGCCAGAGCCTGCAGGTCCACAGCCACCAAATGTCCACCTTCATTTTTCTCCCTCAGAACTTGGCTCCAGCTTCAGGGGGCTGTACACAGGTCCACAGCCCACACCACCCATTCAAAGAGTTGGAATTCTTCTGAGTTGTTGTTGCTTAAAAGCACTGTGAGAACCCATCAGCCATTCTCCTTGACCAGGCAGTAATAGACATCCCACTTGTTCTTTGGTATCCGTCCCTTGTCATGCACTCTTGTTTGTACAAGGACCTGCCAACAATAAGCTTAGCTTTTAGAGTTTGCGGAAGAAGGGCTGTCTATTTGGAGTTTGAGGCACTGCAATAATGCAAAAGGGAGAAATTGTACAGTTTCAGTTTGTGCCTTTTTTAGCTGACCCCCAAGTTAGTCACGGCTAATGTAGCACTGCACAGCTGGCAAAGTGATCCACAAAAAGTCTGTCGCGGCCTGGGCCTAATAAGAATGTACAAAGTGAGAGCCAACATTCTGTGTTGGCATGCCTTGTGTTAGTCTGGGTACATTAGAGAAACAAATCCACAAAAACTCATATGTATAAGAGAGAGCTTTATATAAAGGGTGAGTGCACATCAAGAAAACATCCCAACCCAGTGCTGCCCAAGCCCACAAGTCCAACATTACCCCATTAACCCATATGTCCAACATCAATCCACAAAGTCCTCCTCCATCTCACAAAACACACACAATGATGCCGACTGCAGGAGGAAAGCTGAATCAGTGAGTGTGTAAGCATCTCAGCACTGGCAGGGGTCTCCATGGAGCTGCTCCAGCAACCAGGACTGCATTGGGATAGGTCCATGTGGCTTCTCCTCAGGGATGTCTTGCAGGAAGTGAGCCTTGCCAGCTGAAGCAGGAAACTGACTAAGGCAGCTACACCCTGGTCCAACCATCACAAAGCAAGAGACCAGAGAACACGAAGGCGAGGCTCACCAAGCCATTTATCCCTCCACTCTTCAACTAACCCCACATGTGTTTATTGTCCAGGTTGGCACAATAAACTTTAACTATCGCATGGCTAGTCAGGCAAATTACCATTCCCAGCATGCAACAGACACAGCCTTATTTCATTTTTTACAATTTCCTATTTTCTTAGATTCATACTTTATATATGCTAGTTCTAATTATTAGTAGATATATGCAACTGCCTCTTTGCATTTTAACTCATGCTCCACCAGCAAATGAAACTCTTGAAGCTACACAGGTTTTACTGATATCATCATGATCAATTTCTTTAGTCATATTTTGAGTGCCTTCTAACCTGAGGATATGAATACATTAAAGTACATTCACTTGGGGAAGCCTGTCTCACTCCTGGAAAGTGCCACTCTGAAACATACTTTCTCCTCATCCCCACACTTTCTCACTCCAACTGGTTATGGGGCTGGGACGATTCCACACCTGTTTCAGGACAAAAGAAGATAACAGACAATCAACAGGCATACCATCTTTCAACTTTCATTTCTAGAATGTAAACCCCAGTTTTTCCCCTCTCGATATGAAAAAGAAGGTAAGCATTTTGCATGAAAACATGTTTTAACTGTATTTGTAATGCTCAATAAATAAATTACAGGTTTTTATATCATCCAGAGAGAGCTGCCAGTGATTTATTCAGTTATTAATTTCACACGCTTGGGAGGATGAATTGAATAGCATCCTATATTGAAAGCTTGGGGATTATTCCACCAGAATATGCCACCAAAGCAGTTCGGGTAGCTTTGAAGGCATTTTCAGATAAAGAAAAACAGTTTGGTAGAAGTCACGGAGGGTAAGTGATTCTGTCCATTCATTTATAGCAGCTTATGAATTCCATAGGAAGTATATGAATTATGCATTATTGCGTTTACATAAGGTCATCCTAACCCTTCCCTTTTCTAATTTGGCTCAATTATTAGATGAAATGACAGATTTGATCTCTTTTCAGATTGCATTAGAAGGGGTCTCTTTACTTTACCCTCTAGCAGCAATCAGCTGACAGGACTGGGCAAGTGCATTAATTATGATTGATTTAGAGTGTCTATAGAGTGATTATTTCTAAAATTATACTCCTGCACCCAAACCTTTTGACCTATCTCAGGCCACACAGCAAATTAATCCATAAGAAGATTTAAGGGCAACTATTTGGGACAGCAATTTCCCTTCTGTATTTGAAATAAAAACATTTCAGGGACTCAGAGCTATCCAGAGGGATTGAATTACTGGAACACTCCATGGTAAAGACAGTTAACAACTTAACAACTCGGTTTAAAAACATCTTGTTCATGATAACCAAAAATGGCTCTGAATTCAGCCCGAAAGAAGGGGAAGATTCCTGATTCTGGTGTGCTTATGGGAAAGCAGAGAGAGCATTTTTATAAGTTTCTGAATTTGTCACAATTGGAGTCACAGAATTACATGTCTGTTGTTGGGCCATTCAATTTCTTTCTCGTCTTTCCAGCAGATTAAAAATGACAATACTAATTAAAGAAGTAAAAGAAAGAGACCACTGTCAGTCCCAATGTATAGGCTTGAATTATAATAAGGCTCTGATGAGAAGAAAGAAAAGTTGGAGAGATATAATCATCGGAAGTTGGTTCGGAGAAGTCTGAGCAGAAATGTGCCTATGGGAACAGATTTCCAAGCGTGCTCATTTCCCAATGCCTCTTTCCCTCTTCTCTATTCCAAACCAAGCCAAAAACCAAACCTCACTGCGATTGCACAATACCCAGTGACCTGTAGGACAGGCCAGAACTGCTCTTTTTGAGTTCCTGAGGTTGTGAATCGTTATAGGAGAGGAAAGCCCCATCTTTCTCCCATGGATTGGCTGATGGAGTTGCAGCATTGTGACTGTGTGGTTACTAGTCCAACTCTTAACCCGTTATGCCACCAAGCCCCTTGCATTTCCTTCTTACAGTCCAGAATTATTTGATACGGTCAGTGTTGTCTTTAAGTCATTTGATCACCACACATAGCTTTAGAGACCCAAGAGATATTCTTTCTGACCAGGGGAAGCATCTTGTGGATGAACGGTATTTTAAAAGAGGAAATCAAAGCAAACGTGCCATCTCTGTGCCATTAGATTCCAGTAAGGATTAAAGGGGTCACCTAGACTTGATACCAACTGATCAATTAACTCAACCCAATTATGCTCCATACAGTGACCCTACCCATGGTAGGAAAAGAGCTTGGGTAAAGACCAATCTGTAGTTTATATAAGCGGTGTGCCTTATGGTGAGGGACTTGACATCTTTGAACTAGTGACCATTAGAGGCCATGTATGTTTACTAAGACAAAATGTTTTATTGAAGGTATTCATAAGTCTCCATGGCCATTTATAGAGGTAGGCTATGAGCACTGTTGGTTGAAGACAAAAAAATTTTTATCCTCGACACTTGACAAGAGCAGTGTCAGAAGGAGGTAGCCTCTATGGAAACGGTGTGCTGTTCCCTGTAAGAAAACAGAGAAACCCAGGGAGAAATCTAGGGAAATGGCCAGAGCCAGGGCTTGTGTGTACTAATGAGGAAATGAATTGGGAGAGACAAAGTAGGTGGTGGATGAAGGAGTAGAACTTGGGGAGAAAGGGTAATGTCTAAAGAGCCTTCCTTTTTTTTTTTTAGATCATTTTATTAGGGGCTCATACAACTGTTATCACAATCCATACATCAATTTTGTAAAGCACATTTGTACATTCATTGCCCTCATCATTCTCAAAACATTTGCTTTCCACTTAAGCCCCTGGAATCAGCTCCTCACTTTTTCCCCCTCCCTCCCTGCTCCCCCCTCCCTCATGAACCCTTGATAATTTATAAATTATTATTTTGTCATATCTTGCCCTGTCTCACGTCTCCCTTTACCCACTTTTCTGCTGTCTGTACCCCAGGGAGGAGGTCACATGTAGATAGATCCTTGTAATTGGTTCTCCCCTTCCAACTCACCCTCCCTCCATCCTCTCAGTATCGCCTCTCACACCACTGGCCCTGACGGGATCATCTGCCCTGGATTCCCTGTGTTTCCAATTCCTATCTGTACCAGTGTACACCCTCTGGTCTAGCCAGACTTGCAAGGTAGAATGGGGATCATGATAGTGCGGGGGAGGGGAAGCATTTAGGAAGTAGAGGAAAGTTGTATGTTTCATGGTTGCTACATGCGATGTAGCGATGTAGTAAAGAGCCTTCTTAAGAGAAAGACTTTACATTGTGATATAAACCTTTTCTTCTGCCTCCAGTTAAAGATTTCTGAAAAATACATGATGCTCACTAATGTTTTAGTATGTGTGGATTTTGAATGAGAAGTTTTTCAGGTTTGGTAAGAGATAAAGCAGACTCTATGTATTCAAGTTGACTCCATAAATGATTCTAACATGATTATTGTAGTTCTATATATGTTCTCAAAAAGCATCCAGAGAAATTATCTCATTTGAAACTCTAATAAGGTCTACTACCAGGTATGTGTAGGAACCCTGGTTACATGTTGGGCTGCTAACCTTAAGGTCAGCAGTTTGAAACCACCAGCTGTACCACGGGAGACAGATTGGGCTTTACACTCCTGTAAAGGGTTACAGTCTTAGAAAATCAGAGGGGCAGTTCTACCCTGTCCTACAGGGTCACAATGAGGCAACACTGATTCAGTGGCAGTGAGTTCTTTGGGTTAGGTACTTGCAAGAAGCCCTGGTTGTATAGGCTTATGTGTTGGTCTGCTAATATCAAGGTCAGCGATTTGAAGGTAACATGTATAAATCATGAGCTGCTCTGAGGGAGAAAGACAAAGATTTTGATTCCCATAAAGCGCTACAATTTTGGAAACCCACAGGAGCAATTCTACCCTGTTCTACATGGTTTCTATGAGTCAGAATTGACTTGTGAGATTTAGGGCCAGGTACTGTGGGTCAAGGATGATTTCGTGTTGCTTCTCTTGCTCTCAGTCTCCCCATTTGGACATGTGGGACTAGAATGAGATTTCCTTCAATTCCCTTTCTCTCTAAACTCATAGCTCTTTATCACTTTGAATAACTTCACATTTACAGGGAAAATACTAAGTTTTTAACTCTAAACCCAGATGTCTTAAATGATTAAGCAAATTAGCATAATAAGGTAGGCTAGATGTAAGATCAAAAGGAGTGGTGAATATTGTGGTAAACTCATGTGTGAGATGCATAAAACTGTTCAGATTAATTTTATTTATAAAAGTCTTAGGCAGGTCAAATTCTGACTTTCGCTACCAAGTTTTGACCCATTACTAATGTGTCAAATTGTGTTCTCCAAAAAGTATGTTGAACCCCTAACACCTGAAATCCTCACCCCATCTTTGTACATGTAAACAAGTTAAAATCAGGTCTTAGTGGATTAGAATGGCCCTTAATCCAGTATGGTAGATGTCCTTATGAAAGGAGAAAAGGCGTAGACAACGGGGAAACATCAGTGTGATGACAAAGGTAAAAATCGGAGCAATGTATCTATAAGCCAAGGAGCATAAGGATTGCCAACCACTATCAGAGATAGGAAGAAGCGAGGAGGCTTCCCTCCTTTAGACTCTTCAGAGAACCTAACCCTACTGAAGCTTTACCTTTTCAACGTTAGATCCCGGCACTGTGAGACAACAGCTGCTGTTTTAAGCCCCTAAGGCTGTGGCACTTCGTCACAGCAGTCTTGAAAACTAATACAACAAGGAGGCTTAGAGTAGAGAATTTAAAGCTCCACTTATCCCAGCTCTTCTGCCCAGTTTTGTCTCCATATGAATGACTTATAAAGTTAACAGATATATTGACTTCTTAAGAAATCAGTTGCATTAGACCAAGCAATTGTGGGGCAGCCAGACTGTCATTATCCTGAGGCCTGATCATCAGTTACAAGGCTATTAACTACCGAGCAACACAAATGGGGCTGGTTCTCAGACTTGCTTGTGTAGTTGCAGGGTGATTATATCAGCAAGAATGCATGCAGCTTAATGAACGCTAGAGAATAATCCAACAAGCACATAATTCAGGATTCTGCCAGGTAACTGACTGTCCATAGGAACATTCAGGATAGGGGAAGGGGGTCAAGGACAGATCTCAGAATTTGCAGGCGGCCATCTCATCAAAAGCAAACTGATGTGATGGAGACTCAGTTCTAAAAAGTAGTGGATAGTTTCAAGTTATGTCTCACTAATTATGACCATTTGGATGGAAGACCAACTATAGATTATCCAAGCAAATAAGAGGAGGGAGAAAATTAGTACTTCGGGGAAGGGTAGGAGTTTAAAAGTCCCACCATCTTAGGAAATGGGAGCTCTATGCCGTACAGACATTTAACACTCTTTACTGCTAACTGAAAGGTTAGAGGGTCAGGTGCTAGGAAGGGGGCCTGGTGCTCTACTGAAGAATCAGTAATCGACAACTCTACGGAGTACAGTTCAACTCAGACACACAAGGAATCAGTCAATTTGACAAGCAACTGATTTTCCTATGTAAGAATTGGAACCATAAGGATTCAGACAAAAAGTACCGTTTCTCTAGCCATTAGCCTGGCAGAGCCAGTTTCAGGGCACTTTGAAGAGGAGAGCAAGATCTATGTTTTCAGAAGGTCTATTTCCAGAAGTGGAGAGGGACGTGGGGAAGCAGTAATACCATTTGTCAGTGGGTCTCTGGCTCAGGACAACCAGAGCAGGATTTAACGTCTATGTTGGTCCAGTGAAATCAGAGGTAGCATCCTGTGATAGTGTGTGTGTGTGTGTGTGTGTGTGTGTGTCCTAACCTGGCACCTGTAAGATGATATGGGCGGATTTTAGCCTGTCAATCAGGTTACAGCCTGGTGACCTCCCTTAGAGGAGAGAAGATATATGTAGCTCTCTGGGGGCCGACTTCTCTCTCTGTCTTAACCTTCCTGCTTGCTGGTAACCCTGAGAGTGTTTGGAGTCCTACCACATTTCTACCAACATTGGATCCATACAACTTTGCACCCAGGAGATATTACTGCACATTATGCATCATCGCATGTGACTGAGTCTGAAGAGGGATTTCTGGACTTTAGTTGGTCTAGGGTGGGATGTTTTCTTGGTATATAATTATTTCTTGATACAAAGCTCTCCCTTACACATATATAACTGTCACTGGATTTGTTTCTCTAGTCAACCTGGCCTAACACAAAGCCTAAGGATTTACTTTCTAAGAAAGAGGGGTGCGCAGGCAAGTAAAGAAAAGGCACTGGAGGTTCTATGGTTTGAGATAATCAGAGAAAATCCCTTTATTGACCTCTCTAAATATGCCAGTATAGTATGAACGCTTAATACATATGAGGAGACTTCAAAAAATTCATGGAAAAATTCCATCATTAAAAAAAACCAGTTTTATTAATATATAGTTCCCATATCAATCATATACTTCCATAGTTAAGCTGTATGATCAGCACCACAATCAGTTCTAGAACATTTTCTTCCTTTTGTGCTCTTTGTTATTAGCTTCCTATTTTCCTCCAACCTCCCTTTTCATACCTCCAATAAGCCATTAATCCAGTTACTGTGTCTATAGATTTACCTATCCTGCATTTCACCTACTAAAAATGAATACAGAAAAAACAATAACAAAATAAACCAGAAGAAAACCTCAATTAAAAAGAAAGCAGGAAATATTAAAAATTAGAACAAATTAAAAATTGATTAAAAGGGAGATCGAATGATGAGGTATTATATTTAGCCTAATAAAATTTCCCATAATTGAAGTATACAATGTTCTCTGTGATCGCAAGGCTATTCTTATCCCTCAGTTTTTGTCAGAGGAGATTCACTGGAGGCTTAATCAATGTGTGGAACCTGCAAATGGATTGTAGATTTCCACTGGCATCTATAACCTTCTGCACACTGAGTGTTAACACATTCCCTCCTCTGGATTTGGATTTTAATATTTACAATCCTTACATCACACAGGCTGATGTGCTTCTTCTATTTGTCCACAACCTTTTTGAATCCTCCATGAATCCATACTCTTAGATAACCATAATAACCTTCTCAGGCAGCTATTAATATTATCCCCACTTTGCAAACCAGTCCCTGGATGACACAAATGGTTAACTGAAAGGTTGGCAGTTTGAGTTCATCAAGAGGCATCTTGGAAGAAAGGCCTGATAATGAACTTTCAGAAAAATAAGTCACGGAGGGAAACTGTGAAGCATGGTATGCATGAGGTCATCATGAGCCAAAATGGACTCATTAGCAACTTCTTTTTGTTTAAACAAATAGAGGTGTTGTAAGAGGCAGGATGAGAAGAAAACCTCCGTTTGCCCCCAGAGCCTGAGCTCCAGACACACCTAGGGTTGCCTCTCTCATGGTGTTTAGTGCTCAAACTGCTTAAATAGGGAAATTTTCAAAATGGCTCAGAAGGACGGGAGCAAGAACAAAAAGGTTCAACAGTACGAAGGCCTAGACCAAGTCTAGCAGACTGCATTGTGTGGGTCACATAGTGAGCGATCATCCTAGACCAGGAGAACCAAAGAAAACCAGGTTCCATCGGCTGGACATTGTCCTTTTGTCCTTGGAAGGTGCCCTTTCTGAAAATGTCTGGGTCTTGCACTATGATGGCAAATAACTCTTTTAAGAGAAAAACCTTCAGAGAAATTTAAAAAATCCTTAGAAAGTGAAGCATACATGTAATTTGCTAATAAAAAGTGTAAATGCAGCCAGTAAACTTCTATGCTAGCAGGAGTGGGGAGAAATGGAGGGCAAAGAAGGCAATATTCGCCTTATAACGTCTGACTTTTTTATTTCAGGGAAAAAAATTTTGTTTTATTTTTTACTATCATAGTTATCAATATATATATTAAGATATACATTTAATTAAATGTTACAAAAACATCGTGCTTGGCATTATAGGGATAAGGAACACCGAGGGAGCAAGGAAGGATGTCTAGACTAGGGACCTTGGAGAAGAAAATCTTGTTCTGTGTTATGCTTTTGCTCAAAGTAAGTCTCACATCTCAGAAGCAGACGAGGATCCTAAGAGGGAAGAACCCTTGCCATGAGTCAAAGCCGAGTCTACAGCTGATAGCTATAACTGTCCACACAGGACAGGTTCACAGGGTCCCTCTCAAGGACTTGTTTGTAACCACAGATTGTGATAAGCATACATGGCTTATCGCTCTCCCTCTTATCCGAGGTTCGTGAGATTGACAATAAAGTGATGCGGCGCAGGTACCTTTCTGTGAAGCAAGGAGGAGAAGAGACAAGCAATGAATAAATTCAGAGATATGGCAAAAAAAAAATGCTAAGGACCTAAGAGGTGTAAGAGAAAGTATGTTTTTAAGATGAATGATTACTTGCTGTTTCACACACATGGGGAAATGGCAAGGCAAACCCAGGTCATGGATAGGGTCGGGGTAGGGAAGTGTGGCTGGGGTTTTTTCTCACCTAGGTTTTGTTTGTTTGTTTGTTTGTTTGTTTCAGTGGAGCAGCTTGTGAATTCAAAGTGTGACCCTTCTTGTCCACCCCCACCCCCTCAACCTTTACCCTGTCCTTGTTCCCACCCCCATCCCTGACCTGGTGTCCTCATACTTTCATCAAAGTCTTGTCTATTAGTATATATTTATCTTTATAAGAGTAATTGAATTTGCTAAGCATAATGTTCTCCAGTTTTGTCCATGTCTTTCGGTGTTTAAGAAAGTTATTGTTCTTTTTAATTGATGCATAAAGTCTATAGTATAAATGTGGAATAAAATCCCATAGTATGAATGCACTAGAGTTTGCTTATCCATTCCTCCATTGTTTGGGTTTTTTATTGTTTCTGTGATTTTGATATTATGGCAATTGCTACAATAATAACAGGTATACATATATCAGTTCATACTATAGTCTTAATTTCTTTACTGTATATACCCAGTAGAGAGAATGCTGGATCATAGGGTATTTGGATTTATATTTGTTTAGGGAAGTGTTATACTGATTTCCATAATGATTGTACAATTCTACAGTCCTATCAACAATGTAAAACTATGGCTATCTCTCCACATCCTCTCCAGCATTTGTTATTTTCTGTTTTATTGAATTTTTCCAGAAGTGTTGATGGGTGGTGAGATCACATTTTTGTTTTAATGTATATTTATTTTATTGCTAATGATCTCAAACATTTCTTCATATGGTTGTTGGCTATCTGGATGACATCTTTACATTTAATGTTGTTATTGATAAATATGGTTTTGTTGATGTCTTTTTTATGGCATTACTGGGCTTAGTTTTCATGATAGTTTTTTGTGTTGCATTTCTGGTTGTTTTGTTGTGGTTGTTGGTTTGTCTTCTTGTTGCTCTCAAAAAAATCTTATTTTTAGTCTTGTTTTTATGGTTTTAATTTTATATTTGTAGGTTCTTTGTTTTTGTAGTTTTCTTTAATTTTCAAAGTAGATTGCTATATTTTGTGAATGTATCGATATCTTCTCATTTTAAGTATTTTTGTGTGCTCTGCTCCCTCTGCTCATATTTATTTATTTTTGGCTTCATAGAATAATGCTCTCTATGATTCCTTGTTTTAATTTATTTAGTTCAGTTTCACTTTGATAATTGCTTCCGTTGAATGTTTTCCCCATTAATAATTTCTTTCCTAATATTTTTAGGCTTCTGTCACTTGTTTTTATAGATTTTTCTGTCCATAGAACTAACAAATTCCTTCAGTTTTTCCTTATTTGTAAATGTTTTTATTTCTCCCTTCTATCTGCGGGATATAGAATTCTTGGTTGGTATTTTTTTCTTTCAGTATTTTGAATATATCATTCCATTGCTTGAAAGGTTTGGTGGTGAAACCTGAACTTCTCTTGACCGTTTGGCCATTCCCTGTAATTGGGTTTTTTTTTGCCATGTAGCTTTCAAGATTGTTTCCTTATCGTTAATATTAAAAAGTTTTATTATTATATGTCCAGGCAATTTCCTTTTAGAGTCAATTCTCTTTGGCATTCTATGGGCTTCCTGCATAGATATTTTATGTTCTGACTTGATGTTAGGGAAATTAGTAGCGCATTGACTACTTTCTCAGTAGTTGTTATTCTTTTTTCTGTTCTGGAAAATTTATCATGCATATGTTGTTCCTTTTGATGGTGTCCCATAATATTAGGTTATCCTCAAGTTGTATTTGTTTGTTTTGTCATTTTTATACCCAGTCTCTTGTCTTCTTTTCCAGAGAGATTCATCTTCAAGATCAGTGATTCTTGATTCCATTATACGTGTCGTGTTGTTTGGTTCTCTCACCACGTTTGCTAGTTCTAGTATTTTGTTGTTTGCCTTTTGCATTGCTGTTTGAAGTGTTGTGTAACTTCTAATGTTTCCTTCATTTTGTGGCCATGTTCTTTCAAGGCACATCTGAGGTATTGAATGATGGCATGTGTGTATCTTCTCTGTCTCTATATAACTTTTCCTCCAGTCACTTAAAGTACCAGGAGACCATAGCTATCATCTCCATTTTGGGAGGATCAGCGGCCCCCTTTTCCTCCAGGAGCTCCTCAGGAGTCACTTTTGTGTGTGGTGTAGTTACTTGTGCTGTTTTCTCCACTTTCAACAAGTGGGCAGAAATTGACTGCTCTTGATTCTAAGATAGAGTGTTATTGTTATTCATTTTTTAAAATGTTGGACTCTGATTGCAAAGTTATCCTCTCACACCTGCTGTGAATCTGAGTAGTCAAAGGTGCCCATGGGATCCAAATCAGCTTAGCTTCAAGAGGGGAAGAAGTCAGCAAACAATTAAATATGGGCTCCATCAAAGACTTGGCCTTGAGGCTGCTCCCAAGCACCAGGGGGTACCTGGAAATTGTTGATCCAATCAACATGTTGAGAGGAGAGATGCAAATTATTGGAGCATTTGTTAAGCCATCTCCTCCTATAGGGTCTGTGAGTGTTGAGGCCAGATATGATTTGAACATAGGTTTGTGATCAGGCAGGGGTTAGTACTTTTAGGCCTTGGCCTTAGGGGAAATGCCCACTCATTATTGAACCTACAGTTTCCCCTAATGTGTGCCTTCTTGATTCTGCTCCTGTTAGAAACGGTGTTTGGTTTTTAAGATTATCCAATAGTTGCAACAGCACATTGATAAGGGATTGCCAGAGTTCAAGGCAGATTCAGAAGAGGACATGGAACAGAGGATGTCATTACTGATGTCAGATGGAGCTTGGCTCAAAGGCAAGAATACCAGAAAGAGGTTTAATTGTGCTTCACTGACTATGCAAAGGCATTCTATGTGGACCATAATAAACTATGGATAACTTTGAGAAAAATGGGAATTCCGGAACACTTCATTGTACTCATTGTGTAGTACTTGTTAATGGATCAAGAGACAGTTGTGATAACAGAAGAAGGGAACACTGCATGGTTTAAAATTAGGAAAGGTGTGCATCAGGGTTATATCCTTTCACCATACTTGTTCAATCTAGATGTTGAGAAAACAATCAGAGAAGCTGGCTTATATAAAGAATAATATGGCAGGTGACAGAGCCATGCTTGTTGAAAGCAAAGAGGACATGAGTACTTTCTGATGAAGATCAAGGATTGTAGCCTTCAGTGTATATTATAACTCAATGTAAAGGAGACCAAAATCCTCACAACTGGATCAATAGGTAACAGCATGATAAATGGAGAAGAGGTTGTCAAGGATTTTATGTGACTTGGATCATAATCAATGCTTATGGAAGCAGCGGTCAAGAGATTCAAAGACATACTGCATTAAGTAAATCTGCTACAAGACCTCTTCATAATATTGAAGAGCAAGAATGTTCATTTAAGGACTAAGGTATGCCTGACCCAAGCCATGATATTTTCCATTGTATCATCTGCAAGTGAAAGTTGGACACTGAATAAGGAAGAACATAGAAGAATCTATGTGTTTGAATTGTGGTACTGGAGAAGATTATTGGAAGTATCATGGACTGCTGAAAGGACAAACCGATCTATATTGCAAGAAGTAAGGTCAGCGTACTCCTTAGAAACAAGGTATGGCAAGACTTCATCTTACACACTTTGGACATATCGTCAGAAGAGACCAGTCTCTGGAGAAGGGCATGATGTGTGGCAGGATGAAGGAGTGATGTAAAAGAGGAAAGCCCTTGAGGAGATGGATGGACACAGTGGCTACATCAATACACTCAGGCATAGGAACAATTGTGAGGCTGGTGCAGAACTGTGCAGTGTTTGGTTCAGTTGTGTATAGGGCTGCTATGGGTCAGCATCACCTTGACGGCACCTAACAACAGCTGGAGATGGTCATTCCTCCAGATACTTGAGGCAAACTCTGCCACGATTCATACCCAAGAAGTCTAGCCAGATGCCGGCAGGCCCTTGAAGCCTCCCAGCCAAATTTCTACTCTGTCTTTTCCCAGTTATTTTGGGGGAGGGGGGGGGCAATGATCAGTGGTGGGAGTAGGGGAAAAGGCTGCGCACACACCACTTAGGTTTTGAGTAGCTGATAGCTAGGAGGTGTCCTGCCAGGGCCAAACAATATCCAAGGATTTTTTTTTCTTTCTTCCTTTTTCTGAGGTTCTTTTGTCAGTTGCTCCCTCAGTTTCTGTCAGTTTCTTCCTCAACTGTTCACTCTTCCCAGAGGGGTGTCGGGGACTCAGCCTGCTACAATCTTTTTGCAGCTGCTCCAAAAATCTTTGTTAAGAGAGAGACTCTTTGTGGCCATATTGTTTCCTCTCCAAACTTTGACCTTTTGATTGGCAGTGAGCAGTTAACCATTAAGCTACTAAACTCCTTGGCTGGGAGGCCGTGTCTGACATTTCCTGGTGACAATACTTTTTCTTTATTTTGCCTTGGTCAAGTATGATAGGCACAAAATTGGCAAGTGACTGTTTCATAGATTATACCAGAGTCCCCCCAATGTATACCCAATGGGCATGACTACCATGGGGAGGCCCACAGTGTGCAAGAAAGCCAAAATGCAGATATGCATCTGTTAGGCATTTGGCCTACAAACTTCATGCAACATATATTGCTTCATCCAGCACACCTTGGGACTCAAAGCCAAAATAAGTCTGATCAGTCCCTTCCCAGGGGCGTACAGAAGAAGCACAGGGCAATTTCTGTTTCCCAGGTTCCTGAAGATCTTGACCTCCAGGAAGCAGTAGATGATGTCAATGACCTCCTAAGGGCGTTGGAAGCTCTAGTTGACCATTGTCAAGCTTTTATGCGTACTTTCCTCACATGTGATATTGGAAAATAGTTTTTAGAAGCTACTTTGTGCATCAAATCAAACCTTTCTGCAGGTGTCATTGAGTCAACAGCACTCATTAGGTGGCGTAAGCAGGTTGCAATCAGCTTCTGACTTAAAAGTTAATTCGAACTTACCCAGTGGTGCTATGAAAGAAATTCCTCATAAGGCTGGCCCCACTACGAGACATGACGTCCCTCACTGACCCAGAGCACTACAGGGGACAACGCTGAAGACACAGTGTGGCTGGAGTTGCACCCGGTCTGACCCCACCACACTGAGGTGAAACACTAAGGGTGTGCAACAGATCAGCAAGGGGAACGGAGCAAGGAAGTCCCCAGGAAATACTAAAAATGGACTTTGGGGCCAGGGTGTGGTATCCTATCAGACTCGACCGGAAAACACTCCTAAAGGTCAACAAATAGTCCTGAACTATTTACAGGCTTTTCTTTTCTTTTTTTTGTAGTTGAATTTGTTGTTGTTGTTGTTGTTTTCTTTTGTTGCTTTGCTTTACTATGTCTTGTTTTTTGTGCATATTATTATCTCTGCAAGTCTATGCATGTCTAATATAGGCAGGATCAACAATCTGGATGAGAAAACAATGGGACCCACAGTTCAGTGGGGGATATGGGAGAGGGGGAGGCAGGGAAAGGAAGTGGATGTTAACAAACCCAGGAACAAGGGAGCAACAAGTTATCCAAAATCAATGGTGAAGAGGATATAGGAAGCCTGGTAAGGCTTGATCAAGGGCAATGTAACCAAGAGGAATTACTGAAAGCCAAATGAAGACTGAACATGATAGTGGGACAACAGGAAGGTAAAAGGAAATAGAGGAAAGAACTAGGAGACAAAAGGTATTTATAGAGGTCTAAATACACACCTGTACATATGTAAATATATTTATAAATGACGATGGGGAAATAGATCTATGTGCATATATTTTTAGGTTTAGTATTAAGGTTGCAGATGGACATTG
>NW_022106189.1:13760391-13778555 GCF_000313985.2 Echinops telfairi | reverse complement strand
CCCAATTCTACCTTACAGATCTGGCTAGACCAGAGGATGTACACTGGTACAGATAGGAACTGGAAACACAGCGAATCCAGGGTAGATGATCCCTTCAGGACTAGTACTGAGAGTGGTGATACTGGGAGGGTGGAGGGAGGGTGGGTTGGAAAGGGAGAACTGATTACAAGGATCTCCATATAACTTCCTCCCTGGGGGACAGAAAACAGAAAGTGAGTGAAGGGAGACGTTGGACAGTGAAAGATATGACAAAATAATAATTTATAAATTATCAAGGGTTCATGAGGAAGGGGGCAGTGGGGAGGGAGCGGAAAAATGAGGAGCTGATGCTAGGGGCTTAGGTGGAGAGCAAATATTTTGAGAATGATTAGGGCAATGAATGTACCAATGTGCTTCACACAATTGATGTATGTATGGATTGTGATAAGAGTTGTATGAGCCTCTAATAAAATGATTAAAAAAAAAAGATTACAGTCAAGAAAGTGCTATGGATCCAACTGCCTACTCTACTTCTCATCGCATTAGTCAGGATACATTGGCATTGCTGTAACAAACAACCCACAAATCTCACCAATCTAACATGCAAATTTTATTCCTTATGTGTTCAACATGACGTGGTAGCAAGGGACTGTGGAAGTAGGGTAGAGACAGCTAGGTGATACTGTCCATCAGAGAAACACAAGGTCCAAACTGATATCAACACAATCACTTCTGCAGTGATTACTCAAGAATGCACAAACTCATTGCCTCTGAGTCAGTTCTGGCTCATAGCAACCGTAAAGGAGAGAGTAAACCTGCCTCTAGCTTTTCCAGATTGCAAATCTATATGCGAGTACCTTGTCTTTCTCCCTCAGAGATGCTTGTGGTTTCAAACCGCTGACCTTATGGTTCACAGATCAAGGTATAACCACTATGCCACCACAGAATTTGGCAAATTAAACATTGATGCTTTTAAAAAACGTATTTATCGTTTTCATTTTATTATTTTTTGTTACTGTCACTAAGAACACCTACAACAAAATAACCAACAAATGACCAGTTTCTAAATTTCTGCAAAACGAATTACATCTCCTAGTTGTAAACTCATGCTCACCCTCCACTTCCAAGTCAATTGAAACTCACTGTCCTCGAAGATTCCTAGCTCATCTTTTTGAGTTGCTGTTGTCAGTCTGATCGCGTGTAACAAAACCAAAACCAAATCCACGGCCATCACGTTGATCCTTCCTCATAGTGGCCTGCACAGCAAAGTGGAACTGTTCCTTATGGTTTTCAAGATTATAAATCTTTATGTGAGCTGACAGCCTCATCTATTTCCCTAGGAGCAGCTAGTGGGTTTGAACCTTGTGGTTAGCAATCCAACATTTAACCCCTACCCCACCAGAACCCTGTTGATCCTGTGAAAATAGATCTTAAAAGAACTGAATGATCAAGGCAGACCTTTTTTTATGAATTAAACTATTCTTTGGTTTTAAGCAAAATGCAGGGGATATTTTTTAGTTAAGGTTTAAAGATTATCTCAAGGCAACCATTTCTGAGATTCACCTGGCCTCTGTGAGAATTTGAAATTCTGTTATGGGGCTCATAAGAATGTAAAATTCTACTATGCATTCTGCCCCTTTTAATTAAGATTCTTCTATAGAATCTTGATTTTTAAAATGGTAGTCGGGTACCTACCATCCAGTTTTTTTCTGGTTCATGGTGGCAATTATTCACACACTTCTTTGCCTGTTCCTTTTCCTAATGGTCCTCACCCCTCCGGGGTTTCAGGTAAATAAAGACCAATTGTGGTTTACAAAGCTAGTTTATGTTGAGTGATGGGGAAATCACATTGATTATGATTAGGATTGCACGGCTGATTATCTTAAGTGCTATTAGTAAGTTATATGCCTGTAGAAATGAATTGTTAAAACTTAGGCAACCAATATCTCTTGGAATTTGGCTCCTTGATTTGGAGATAGGGGGTAATGGTTTCATGAAACATCCTAGTTAATTGGCTTAATAGTATGTTTCATTCTTCTGCTTTGCCCCCGAGATTATTGCATAAAATTTGAGGTCATCCATATTGACTTTGAAAAGCCACTCATGGATATAAATAATTCCCAGGTACATGTTATTGGCTAACACAATCTTGTGATCAAATGCCCACTCTCCAGGTAGATCAAGGGGGAACTGAAATAGGGAAGAGCGGGGATATAAACTCATACAATCATTATTTTTTAAACAAAAGTCTACATCCTTTAAAATTGGAAATAATTTACCCTAAAGAAGGTGCTCCTTTTTAAGGCTAAAGAATTTGTAGACGTTACTTGTAACTGCAAATTCAGTTCCCTATCTTTCCACTCACAGAGACAGGAACATGAGCTGCATTCAAGGGAGGGGGAACCAGAAACATATTCAATGACCTTGTCTCCTGTCCACGTGGGGGCCTCTGTCTGAGACCCTATCCGGGCCACTTTCCTCAGAGCCCCATCTGTCAGGCCCTGTTGGGGCGGTTTGCTTTCTAGACACTTTTCATCACACTATTTCTAAGTAAGCATGTGTGTGCCCAAGCTGCCTGTGAGCTGGAAGAATTGTCCCTTGTGATTCTCTTCCTTAAACAGGCTCCAATTAGACACCACTTAATAGCACCTCCAATTTGACTCTCTGTCCAAGATACCACAATGCATGGGAATTCTCCCAGAGATCATTCCTCTTTTTCCCATCCTCATAACAAGGGGGTAGTGGAAAATGCATGATTGAAAACTAGCCACCAAATGTTAAAAAATAAATCTGCAGTTGTGTTGCTTTGAAAACTTATGGCACAGCTGGGGGCATTTAAAGAACTTAATTAACAAGCTTTGGCCACAGTGTGCCCCCTCTTTGGGAGGGGGAAAAATCACAGTTAAGATTCGTCCAATTAAATTATAGGAGAATTGGTGGATTCAAAGAGAGAGAGAGAAAAAGAGAGAGAGGTTGGAGGAATGCACTTCCAATTTAAAAAGAAGATTTCTAGTGTGATGGGAGACCAATAGTCTGATTAATTTGGTGCAAAGCTTTTCTGCACAGTTTCCACTAACTCTTAGGCACTTAAGGATTTTTAACCCAAATGTAATTACAGGTTTTGATAATCAGGCTCTGATTAAATAAATCCTCCTCTTTCTTATCAAAACTGAGCATGAAATGTTCCATTGTAGGGGAACTTCTTGAACCCCAGTTTTCCTCAGTTCCTTAGAGAATATTCTCCCTGATCCCAGAATCAGAACCTCATTATAAGTTTCAACACCTCTAAGCCCTTTTAGCTTTCTTGAACCCTGTCATCCACTCAAACATATTGAACTTTATGTTTTATTATTTCATTGGTATAAAGTCTATTATATTCAGGCTGGATTTATTATTTATGCTTATTATTAAATTCATTTTATTTAACAACTATTAAAATTAAACCATTCTTGCAGGCCCTTAAAAGTATGATGGGCCCTCACTCTGCACTACTGTGCCTAATGAACAAGTCTGCTCGGTCCAGAATTTTCTATTATAAATCCAGATAGGGACAGTTGAGCACTGGCTAAGAACAGGTTCCAAATAATGATGCTGAGGGTACAATTCACAGCAAAGCAATTCATATTATCTATGCCAGCACTTGTCTTTACAACACACTAACCTCCCAGTCCCCCGGCATATGCCCTCCACACCCCCCAAAATTGTTATTCTGACATCATTGGTCTGAAAGAATACCCAGTACAGTATGCACTCTTTTGGAATGACGAGTTTTCTGCCTTTTCCTAGGGGGATGCTCAGGCAAAGACAAAAATGTGTAAGGGCAGCCGAGAAAATTCATTTGTATAAGCTGGCCCCCCTACTGTGGAATTTTCAATTATATATATCTAATTATGGCTGTCAGTTGATGGATTCAGAAAAGACATTTTGGTCCCCCCCTCTTTTTTTTTGTCTTTTCGTCATCTCTTCTGTTAGAATGATTATAGCACACTTACACAACTAATTGCCTTACTGCTGATTAGTGATACAATTATGCAGACCCGGCTCCTTGTGTGAACAACCATCTGCAGAGAAAAAAAAAGTGACACTATTCAAAAACTATCCATAATTTAACCAATGTTATTCCAATGCACTGAGCCCAGACAATCGTCCAGCCTTCATATTTCATACCCGCCCTGGCAAGAGGAGGTTGGGTTTTGTGTGCCCAATTCACCTCTTTAGACACACTGTGAATCAGAAAGAAAGTACTTCAAATGTCAACCCATAGTGGGGAATTGAAGCGTGCTTAACGTCCGTTCCTCCTTTGGGTAATTTTTCTTCAAATTTTATACCACTTGGCAATTTTTTGTTTCCTTTCAAACCGCTGAGAAAGTGCAGATGTCTCTACTCCCCAAAGTGGGCTTGGGTTTGTTGTTGGGTTTTTTTGTGGGCTTCTCTCTCCCCTTTTCCCCTTAATATTAAAAAAGGGAGAAAGAAGGAGTTTTAATGGAATGGAAGGATGCAGGCTGACATGTGATGTTTCAATAAAGTGTATCTTTTGTTTTTGAAGGCAAAGGGTATGAGACACCAAACTGTTGTCTTCGGGTCCACAGAGAGAGAGAACAGGTGGACTGGGCAGGATGCTGTTTGCCCTAAGGGGTAAACAAAGAAAGAGGCCTAGGCTTTCCCAGCATGCAAAGCAAGAGCAGCCTTGTTTGTGTGGGCGCCAAAAGGGGTCAGTGGGGGCAGGAAGGGTTTGAAACCATGAAGCAAATGCTCGTTTCTCTTCTAGTTTTAAATGAAGACCAAAGGTTGTCAAGGCAACAAAAGAAAATGTCTAAGTTCTCAAAGGGGCAAGGATCAACTCAATTAAAAGCTCCAGGTAGCTATCTTTCCAAGGCAGAGAATGAGTGGGGCCTTCTGGAGAGACATTTAAGAGGAAACCCTCGAAGGTCAATAGGTGCTGGTGATGCACATCTCATGAGCGAAAAAACAAAAAGGTGAGACGTGGGCGCCTGGTCCTGAGAGGCTCCTGTGGAGAAGACTACAGCTCAGCCCCCCCTGTTCTTGGTTGCCCTTGAGTCAATGCCAACTCATAATGATTCCGCATGTAGACAGCAGAAAGCTAGGTTGCACTTTCCAGGCTGCAACCTTTAAGAAGTAGATCCCCAGGCACCTGTCCTAAGGGGCAGTTGAGTGGGTTTGAACTAGTACTAGACACTGTACTGTATCAATAGCCTGGGGTCTCCAGCTCCAAGACAAAACTTTTAAGGAAGAATCACCTTTGACCTTGGAGTCCCAGAACATGAACAATCACTTTGTCCAGCCTATATCCGGCTGTCACCGTGGAATCACACGCCAGGAAAATCAACTGTTCATACCCAAAGCACCCGAGCCTGTGGTTCAGCCCACTCAACCCTCCTTTTTCTTTCATGATCTGCTATGTAGGATTTGGTAAAAAGTTGATATTCTGAGGTTTTTACATTCAAGCAGAACATTTGATTTCCTAATCCCTTCAAATTTAGAATGAATACCAAAAACAAAACAAAATTCACTGCCAATGAATCGGTGGCCCCTCATAGAGCCCATATACAGGATAAGGCTGAACTGCCCCTGTGGTTTCCAAGTCTGCAACTCCATGGAAGTCCGAAGCCCCATCTTTCTCGCAGAGCGGGAGGGCCTTCAAGCCACAGCCCAATGCGCAACCACTAGGCCACCAGACTGAAGCTTATTAGGAAGATACCAGACCCTACTCTGGGGGGAACCATGAGGGGGCGGATAACTTCATTCAGCTTTGTTGTACTGGGTGGTTTGTGATAAGGTATGTCATTGATAGTAGCCTAAAATCAAATTTACTGCCATCAAGTCAATGCCGACTCAGTGACCCCACTGTGGGTTGATGACATTGTAACTGATTACCAACTAGGAACTCTCCTCTTTCTTCTGTTGAGTGGCTGGTGGTTTCGAACTGCGGATCGCAGCACAATGCATTAAGCCTCACAACACCAGGGCTCTATAATTGATACTAGTAGGAATATTTCCTGATAGCTTACAACATGCCAAGCTTTTTTATATTAATTACTTTCCTTTAATCTTCACCAAATACTCTTAAGTTATGTCCTTTAGATTACTCCATTTTAATGAGGAAGAAAGACCCTATAGACCAATGGAATTAAATTAGTGGAGCCACAATACACAGCTGATTATTGGAAGAACAATGATTTAAAAGCTGAAGCACAGATAAAGTTGGAACTCTTACATATCGGTATGTGTGTGTTGTGTGTATATATGCACATGTAGAGAAGGTATGGTAATATGTGTTAAACAAGTAATATTTGTTAAATAACTAATGGAAGGAAGGAGAAAGGGGGAGAGAATTGGAAGAAGATAGTGAAAAAGAATGGGAAAGTGACCATCCATTATGAAAGGGTGAGTGTAGCCCAAGATCAATGAGCATGCTTGTTAACTCTAGTTTGAGCTAGCAAACATAGCTGCACTACTGTTCCGCGGTGACTTAAATTACCTGATGCAAGTTTCTACATTTATTTGTATGTCTTCAGCCTTTGTAAAAAGAAAGGTTCAGGAAATGATGCATTTCTCTCTTTTCTAAGGATCTTCTAAGGCCCTCTAGCCAACCTGGTATCTCCTTTTCTCAACTCATGTAAAGTTCTTTTTGGATCATCTGCGCCAGCAACTCATTACTAGCTATTTTCAGTTGTTCTTTGATCATTTTCAGGACATTGGTCTTGTGTAGCTAGAAATGTCTTAGAGAACAAGGATCCTTCTCCCCTTCTTTTCCTTTTGTTCCCCTTATCCCTATAAGAGTTGAGAGATTGGCTGTGGCTCAACACAAAGTCCAGTCCATGTCTTCTGGGTGTCCATCCCTCTTAAGTGCTGAGTTTCAATAAATAAGCTTAATTGAAAGTCAAATCATAATAGGATAACCAATCAAAACTCAAGTCCTTGCCTTTAAAGTCTTTGTGGTGTGGTGGTTAAGTGCTTGCCTGCTATCCAAAAGGTTAGTGGTTTGAACTTCCAACCCATGGGATAAAAATGTGTCAGAATGCTTCCATAAATACTAGAGGGTAGGAAACCCTATATAGGCAGTCCTACTATGATATATAGGCTTGCTGTGAATCAGAACCAACCTACCAGTAACAGGTTTTGTTTATATGTGTTTTAAACATCCCTAAAATTGATTTTTACTATGATCAGTCTAGGAAAAGATAAAAGCCTTTTTTGGTTAAAAAATGTCTTTAGAGAGTAGAAACTCAACATACAGAGGGTTTTTTAAAATCTAAGTCATTTTCCTTGTTCTTAATTGATAGCAATGGGGGAGAGGATTCTTGATGGCATAAGGCGTGAGGTTGGAGTGAAGGTGATTCCCACCTGCTTGAGTTCTGAAGAATTCACGCCCATTGACTCTAATGACCAAGAATCCAGAAGTTATCAATTGCCTGGGAAGCAAACCTTGTTGAGTTAGAAACCATACAAAAGCCCCCAAGGATAAAGAGGAAGTACTTTGCAGGGTCTCCCTCTTTTTCTCTGAGAGGACCTAATTTATCTCAAGAGATGGACTGACGTAGTGGCTGCAACCGTCTGCTGGAACATAGCAACAATGGGGAGAATGTGCAAGACCATGCAGTCATTCATGTTGTTGTTCATAGGGTCTCCATGAATCGGAACCATCTTGACAACACCTAGCAATAACAACAACAGCCTATATATCTACAGCTAGATCCAAGACCTCACGCTGTACCAAGCTATAGTTGTATTTGCTGAATTATCAATTCATAGTCTCCTCATTAGAAAGAATCAAAAAGAAATTCTGAAGTACAGATTAGCTTTTTGCCTGAGATATTCCAAATGTCTAGAGGCAAGTTGAGGTGCTTAGCATGGAAAACAGGCCTCCTGAATAGACACGCTGGTGTTTTGATGTATTTGGTTAGGAAGAGGTAAAGCCAAACATACATGCCAACCACTTGGAAATGAAAGTGGTCTTGGAGGCAACTATTTATGTGGTGTTGATATTAGTGCTTTACACAGAGCCCATTTGATTATAGATACTTAACTGGCATTTCAGTGCACTGAATCCCTTAATATGGTTCTTATACCTAGTTTTGTGATATTCACCAAATGTCTGGGTGGGCCTATGCAAATTTAAATTGCTTATGGCCTACTAAGGGAACTGGATAACTAGCCTTATTGATATTATAAGGTCCATGGCATCTTTGTAGCGGTGCACCATGCAAATAGGGTGTATGGAACCCTAATGAAGATATTGGTCAGTTTTACCATTCGACTAGACTTACAATGAGCCATTCCAGAGGTTGAATTCTCACAGACACTAAGAAAAAGAACCAAGAGTGTAGTATATTCTTTGGACCCTGTGCTGGGAACCTCTGTGATCTCAGAGAAACAGAGTCATGATGCCAGAGTTAGAAGACAAGAACAGCAGTACACAAAATGGCAGCAGAGGCAACAGGAAAAAAGATCAGCACGAGAGAACACAGCGGGCTGCCTTGCTATGAAAAAGCTCCCTTAGGCAAGAGGCAAGCTAGCAAAGTGGGGTGCCTCCCGGAACCTGATGGAGTTAGATTGCTGATTCACAAAGCCAGAAGGAAACATCTTTAGGCCAAGCCTTGTTGGCAGAATATGGGGCCTCTGAGAATTTACCAACAGATCATTGGGCCAATGCTGTGTATTATTGCAATTGGAGGCTTAATGTTGTTTTGTTTTCTTCTCTAGTTCTGTCAATATAGGATATGCTGAGCATGCTCTGCTCTTTGGGTTTTCTAGCTCTAGGTCTTTGCCCATTTCTTTATAATACCTTATCTTCTCAAGTCACCTTTTGAAAATTTCTGTTCTCATTTTTACTTCATTTTTTCTTCCATTTGTTTTAGCTTCTCTACAGTCATGAGCAACTGACAGAGTCTCTTCTGACACTTACTTTCCCCTCCCCCCTTTCTTTATTTCTTATCTTTTTAAAAGGACATTTTGTTTTCTTTATGTTGATGTTGTTAATGCCATGCACAACTCTTCTGTCTTTGGTCATTTGTATGTAGTGTATCAAAAGTGTTAGTGATAGTTAGGTTCTTTGTGCCAACATGGCACCTATAAGAAGATATGGGTGGAGTTCAGCCTGCCAGCTTGATGACCTCCTTTAGAGTTGCCACTGAGATAAATGGCTCTCTGGAGGCCAGCCCCACCCGTCTCTCTCCCTGGTTGAAGGACCAGTGCGCTGCCTGATCCAGCTGCCCTGCCTCACCACGTGTGCTCTGCTCTAGCTGGCTGAGACAACCCGTGAACCTCAGCAGGCCTTGTCACTGTGCCATCTATCTATCTATCTATCTATCTATCTATCTATCTATCTATCTATCTATCTATCTATAATCCTAAGTGTCCTAGTTTTGCTTCTCTAGTGAACCTTGCCTAACACATGGTTCTTGAGATAGTCTCTTATATTATTGGACACTTACATTTGTGTCTATTCTTTTGAGCTGTATCATATCAGCAAGTAAAGATCCCCAAAGCTAGTCATTCTTAGTCTGGAAACCCTGCTGAAATCCACTCACCATGGATGATCCCATTGATATTGGAAATACTAGTAGCATAGCTTCCAGCATCGCAGCAACATGCAAGCCCACATCATATGAGAGAGATGACAGAGTATACCACATATTGAGTTATATGGCAGATATGTTCATAATGTCAAGGGAGTATAAATAAATAAATACGATTTACTGAATACTTTTTAATGTGCCTGATGGCATGCTCCACTTTTTACACAGTTCCTTTTATTTAAACTTCATAGCACTCCTTCAAGGTAGCAGTCATCATTTTTCTCATTTTAAACAGGAAGGAATTTTCTCTCCACCCCCTCTCCATGAGTGTAAGTCAAAAAGCTGTTATGATTCACACAGGCAAATGCTTCTGCATAGTCAATGAAACACAAGTAAATATCTTTCTAATATTTTCTGCTTTTAGCCAAGATCCATCTACTTGAGCATTATTAGTAGTAATTATCTATTCATAAGGCACCTTGATTGCACAGTGGTTAAGCACATAACTGCTCACTGAAAGATTGGAGGTTGGAAGTCACCAGCCACTGCACAGGAGACTAGATCTGGCACTCGGCTCCCATGAAAAAAAAAATGGGGGAATTCTACTAAGTATTCAAGAAGAGCTATCACCAATTCTACACAAACTACTACAGAATATAGAAAGGAAAACAAACTCCAAAATTAACTTTATGAAATAAGAATAGCCCTGAGAATAAAACCAGTTAAATATACCACAAGGATAGAAAATTACAAACCAACATCCCCTATGAACATGGATGCAAATTTCTCAACAAAGTCCTGGCCAATAGAACCTACACATGCACACAAAAATAAAAATACACCATGATCAAGTGGGACTTATATCAGATACACAAGGATGGTTCAACAGTCAATGTAATCCATCACATAAAAAAAACAAAAAATGAAAATCAAAATAATCATATCAATTGATGCAGAAAAGATATTTGACAATATTCAATACTTGATAGAAGTGGCATTTCTAAACATAATAAAGTCCATGTATGATAAAAAAACAATGGCCAACATTTCTCACATTGAGAACAGAAAACATTTCCCCTGAGAATGGGAACCAGACAAGAATTCCCCCTATTGCCACTCTTATTCAATTCAACACTGTGCTGGAGATCTTAGCCATAACTATTAGACAGCAAAAAGAAATCAAATAACTCTAAATGGGCAAAGAAGAAGTGAAGCTCTCATAATTTTTAAATGGTATGATTTTTTTATATAGAAAACCCAAGACTCATCATAAAGATTTTTGGAAACAATTAAAAGACTTGATAATGTGGCAGGGTATATTAATAAGCAGATATTAATCAGATCCCTGTATACTAAAGAATACAAGTCTGAAAAAGACATTAAGAAAACAAAAGCATCAATAATAATCACACACAGGATAAAATACTTGGGAATAAGTCTAAACAAAGAAACAAAAGACGTGTACAAAGAAAAGTAAAGAACACTGGTACAAGAAAACAAAAGACCTAAAAAAGTGCAAGACTATCCCGTGTTCATGGATAAGAAGACTAAATATTATGAAAATATCAATATTACCCAAAAAACTTATAACTGCACACATTTCTGATCCAAATTCCAACTTTATTGTTTAAATACATTTTAAAAGTAAGTACTAACTTCATTGGAGAAGGTTAATACCTTAATTGAAAAAACCTCTTTAGTGTATGTATGGATTGTGATAAGATGCTCATAGTCACTAGCCTTCCGGATGATGTAAATTAAAACAATGATGACATATCACCTTACATCAATAATAACAGACCAATTAAAAAGAAAAATGGAAACAGAAAATAACAACTGCTAGAGAGAGTAACTGTCATACACTGCTGGTGGGCCTATAAAGACGAACAAATATGGAAAGTAATACCATGCTACCTAAAACAATTGGAAATGGAAATCCCATTGTTGTTGTTGTTAGGTCCCATTGACTCAGTTCAAACCCATAGGGACCCTATGCAAAACAAAACCAAACAGTGCACAGTCCTGTGTCACCTTCACAATTGTTCCCATGTCCGAGCCAGCCCAGCAATACCTCTGCTGCGTAGATACTATAAAGAAGTAAGAGACATAGCAAAAAAGATCTATGCACTCCCATGTTCGTAGCAGCACTGTTTACAATAGCAAAAAGAAAAAAAAGCCCATCAATAGAAGATGGCTAAAGAAACTTTGGCACATATACACAATGGAAGATGACGCTTCATTAGAACACATTGATGAAACTGTGAAGTCTCTTGCAACATGGATGATGTGTGAAGTTAGTCAATCACAAAAGGACAAATATTGGAGGAAACCATTATAAGGAAAAACGCCAAGACAAAGACAGGGATTTGTTCTAAGGTCATGTAATCATTTAATTTCAGGTCATGCCTGAGATCACACAAAATATGATCATGTGTCGGTTTAAAATGCTTTTGATCCATTTATCATTCCCTTGTACTTCTTAAAAAACACCCTTTTCCTCTACAGTCTGACCCCTACACAGCGGGGCAAAACACAAAGGGAGCACAACAGAGCATCAAGGGGAGCAAAGCAATGAAGTCCCTGAGGAATCCCGAAAATAGACTTCAGACTCAGAGGGCAGGGCTTGGCACCTCACCAGACTCGATTGCAAAACATATATACAGGTCAACAGACCTGAAACTACTGAGGTCATTTTCTTCTCTTTTTTTTTCATGTTTATCTATATAAGACAGGCAAAATAAGCAATCCAGAGGAGAAAACAACAGGACTGAAGCTTCCAGAGTGATAGGGGAAAGGGACTGGTGGGGGAAAGAGAAGGGGGAGCCAACAAACCCAGGGACAAGGGAATAACAAGAGATCTAAAATTGATGGCGAGAAGGATGGAGAATGCCTGGCGGGGTTTGATCAAGTGCAGTGTAGCCAAGAGGAATTACTGAGAACCAAAAGAAGGTCAAACATAATAGTGGGACAGGAGGAAAGTCAAAGGAAACAGAGCAGCGGTTCTCAACCTGTGGGTCGTGACCCCTTTGGGGGTTGAATGACCCTTTCACAAGGGTTGCCTAATTCATAACAGTAGCAAAATTACTGTTATGAAGTAGCAACAAAAATAATTTTATGTCTCCTCTCCGAAACCCTTCTGTAAGGGGATGTCCAATGGCCTACAAATGGGCTTTGGGTCTCCACCCTGCACTGCCTCCCTCATTCACTGTGGTAAGATTTTTTTGTTCTGTTGATGCCTGACCTGATCCCTTCAAAACCACGTGATCCCACCGGCTGGTGCTTCTTCCACGTGGGCTTTGTTGCTTCTGAGCTAGATGGCCGCTTGTTTACCTTCAAGCCTTTAAGACTCCAGACGCTATATCTTTTGATTGCTGGGCACCATCAGCTTATTCACCTGCTTTGTATTCAGCGGTTGTGTCGGGAAGGTGAGCATCATAGAATTCCAATTCAACAGAAGAAAGTATTCTTGCATTGAGGGAGTACTTGATTGGAGGCCCAATGTCCTTCTGCTACTTTAATACTAAACCTATAAATATATGCACATAGATCTATTTCCCCATCCTCATATGTAAATATATTTGCGTATGTACATGTCTTTATCTAGACCTCTATAAGTGCCCTTTGCTTCCCAGCTCTTTCCTCTATTTCCTTTGACTTTCCTCCTGTCCCACTATCATGCTCAGTCAGGGTGCGATGTAGCAACGATGAAAAATACAACTTTCCTCTAGTTCCTAATTGCTTCATCCCCCCACCCCACAACATGATCCCAATTCTACCTTGCAAGGCTGGCTAGACCAGAGGATGTACATAGGTACAGATAGAAACTGGAAACACAGGGAATCCAGGGCAGATGATCCCTTCAGGACCAGTGGTGTGAGTGGCGATACTGGGAGGGTAGAGGGAGGGTTGGTTGGAAAGGGGGAACCGATTACAAGGATCTACATGTGACCTCCTCCCTGGGGGACGGACGACAAAAAAGCGGGTGAAGGTAGATGTCGGACAGGACAAGATATGACAAAATAATTTATAAATTATCAAGTGTTCATGAGGGAGGGGGGACCAGGGAAGGAGGGGAAAAATGAGGAGCTGATGCCAGGGGTTTAAGTGGAGAGCAAATGTTTTGAGAATGATGAGGGCAATGAATGTACAAGTATGCTTTACACAATTGATGTATGTATGGATTGTGATAAGAGTTGTATGAGCCCCTAATAAAATGATTTTAAAAAAGAAGAAGAAAAGAATTATATGCTTGAGGTGTCACCACAACGTGAGGAACTGTATTAAAGGGTTGTGGCATTAGGAAGGTTGAGAACCGCTGAAAGAGAGGAGAGAACTAGGAGGCAAAGGACATTTACAGAGGTATAAATATAGGCATGTATATATGTAAATATATTCATATATAATGATAGGGATATAGGTCTATGTACATATATTTATACGTTAAGTATCAAGGTAGCAGATTGACATTGGGCCTATACTCAAGTCCTCCCTCAATGCAAGAACACTTTGTTCTAATAATCTGGCATTCTGTGATGCTCACCTTCCTAGCATGAGTGCTGAAGTCAAAATGAGTGCATCAGCAAATGTGCTGAAGAAAGCTGATGGTGCCCAGCTATTAGACAATTAGGCACAAAGGCATCTGGGGTCTTAAAGGCTTGAAGTTAAACACGCATCCATCTAGCAGGGAAGCAACAAAGCCCAAGAAGCCCATCAGCCTGTGTGATCATGAGGGGTCCGTGGTGTCGACAGGATCAGGTATCAGGCATCAGAGGATCCAAAACAAACAATCATATTGATGTGAACGAAGAGGGTTGGAGTGGAGACCAAAAGCCCATCTGTAGACAATTGGACATCACCTCACAGAAGGGTCATAGGAAGACACAAGCCAGCAAATGTGCAGAACAGTACCAATGAAACACAACATTTCCCTAGCTCTTTAATGCTTCCCCCGCCCTCCCACTATCATGACCCCAGTTCTACCTTACAAATCCAACTAGACAGGAGCATGTACACTGATACACATAGAGCTCTGAGCACATGGACTCCAGGACAGATAAACCCCTCAGGAACAATAATGGGAGTAGCAATATCATGAGGGTAGGGGGAAGGTGGTAGAAGAAGGGGGAAAAAGGGGAAACCAATCACAATGATCAATATATAACACCCCTTGGGGGGCGAGGAATAGCAGAAATGTGGGTGAAGGGAAACAGTGGATGGTAAAAGATATGAAAATAATAATAATTTATAATTTATCTAGGGGAGGAGGAGAGGGCAGGGAAAAAAAGAGCAACTGATACCAAGGGCTCAAGTAGAAATAAAATGTTTTGAAAAAGATGATGGCAACATATGTACAAATGTGCTTGATTCAATTGATGTGTGGATTGTTACAAGAGCTGTAAGAGCCCCCAATAAAGTGATTTATAAAACAAACAAACAAAACCCCACTTTTTTCAGAGTAGGCCTCACCAAAGCTGAGGTCAGTTATTTATTTAGGAGGTAGAGGGATAGGATCAAAGAGATTCTGCCATACAGCATTGTCCCATGGTCACCCAAGTTCATAAAACTCACACCAAACTCAATGCCATTGAGTCAATTCTAACCCAATAGGATAGGGTTGAACTGCCTTGTGAGTATCTGAGGCTGTATCTCCTTAAGGGGGTGAAAAGCCTTGTCTTTCTCCCTTACAGCAGGCTAGTAGTTTCAAACTGCTGACTTTGAGGTGAGCAGCCCAATGTAGCCATTATGCCACCAGGGCTCCTCTCAAATTGATAGGCATGATAAAATGGTGACTATTGAATTTCAATGGGAATTCATGACCAGAAGAAGAGGGGCTATGTCTGTCTCTGAGAAGACAATTTTATTTCTGTTGGTGGGTAAACAAAGGAGGAACAGCTTACCCTTGGGGAAAATGCTTAACATTATTGATATAGCCTCCCAATTGGAGACTCTGCCCAGTATTATCTTGCCAATCATGCATTTTCAGTTTCTTTTAAGCCTTTGGTCACTCAGTGTCATGTTTAGCTCTTGTGGACTTGTTTTAATTTTTCTTCAGCTTTATCCTGAACTTAAATAAAAACAGTTCATGGTCTATTCCACAGTTGGCTCCTGATCTGCTTTCAGCTGCTGATACTGTGCTTCTCCATTGTGTCTTCCCCCAGATATTATCAATTTGATTTCTGGGTATCCGTTTTGGGAAGTCTATGTATAGAGTCACCTTTTGTGTTATTGAAAAAAGTATTTGATATAATCAAGCCATTGATTTTGCAAAATCAGTTTCTTCAACATGGGTCAAGAGGCAGTTGTGTGAACAGAACAAAGGCATATTGCATGGCTTAAAATCAGGAAATGTGTCAGGGTTATATCCTCTCACCATACTTGTTCAATGCTGAGCAAATCATTGGGGCAGCTGGATTATATGAAGAAGAATGTTGCATCAAAGTTGAAGGAAGGTATATTAAGAACCTGCCATATGCAGACAACACAACCTTGCTTGCTTAAGTGAAGAGGACTTGAAGGATTTGCTGACAGCCATCAAGGATTTCAGCTGTCAGTATGGATTGCAACTCAATGTAAAGAAGACCCACATACTCACAACTGGACCAATGGGTTACATCATGATAAATGGAGAAAGGGTTGAAGTTGTTGAGGATTTTGTCTTGCTTGAATCCACAAACAATGCTCATGGAAGCAGCAGTCAAGAGATCAAAAGATAAGGTGGTTTGTGTAAATCTGCCACACAGACTTCTTTAGAGTACTGAAGATCAGGCTGTTACTTTGAGGACTAATGTGCACTTGACCCAAGCCATGGTGTTCTCTATTGCCTCATATGGGGATGCAAGCAGGAGGCTGAATAAGGAAGACAGTGGAAAGATAGATGCATTTGAGTTGTGGTGCTGGACAAGCATGTTGAAAGTACCACGGACTGCTAAAAGGACAAACTGATCTGTGTTACAAGCAGGAAGGCCAGCGCGTTCTTTAGAGGCAAGGATGGCAAGACTCCGTCTTATATACTTTGGACATTGTCAGGAGAGGCCAGTCCCTGGAGAAGGACATCATGTTTGATAAATAGAAGGGCCGCAAAAAGAGAGGCAAGCCCTTACTAGATGAGTTGACACAGTGGCTGCATCAATGGGCTCCGGCATAAGGGAATTGTGAGGCTGGCCCAGGACTGTGCAGTGTTTCATTGTGTTGTACATAAGGTCGCTGGGGGTTGGCGCTGACCCAATGGCACCTAATGACAACTAAAACAACAAAAATAATGAATACAAGAATGAATAAAAAGTTCTAAAATTCACTGTAACGATCATTGTATAACTCTTTTTAATATATAAACTATGAAATTGTATAGGATATGAATTATATTCCAATAAAACTGTTTTTAAATCTTTTTTATGGAACACTTCTACTCCATTATATAGGATCCATTATATAGTCTGCATAGACCCAATGGCAAACAGCAATGAGAACCACATTTATTCATAGCATATATTCACTCTGAGCCCATCATATTACACTGATATGTATGTAACTGATAAGATGCTTATGTATAAGGGAAAAAATGAGGAGCTGATGCCAAGGGCTTAAGTGTAGAGTAAATGTTTTGAGACTGTTAAGGGCAACAAACATACAAATGTGCTTTACACAATTGATGTATGTATGGATTGTGATGAGTTGTATGAGCCCCCAATAAAATGATTTTTTTTAAAAGATGCTTATGTATAAAGAAGATTTTAAGGACAAATAAAAGGAGCAGGAAATATCAACAATTCTATTATTAGAACTTCTACTTGAAAGTAGAAGTAAATATTTACATAAATCCATATTGCATGTAAACAAAGACACATGGACAAGAATATTAAGGGTTACTTTGGTTGCAACAAACATTAAAAAATAGAAACCCCTCCAATCCCCATTAATCAGGAAATAGCAATGAAATCCTGAAGGTATTACAAAGATTGATATAGACCTCAAAGAAGCAAGCAGATAAACATTGCTACAGAATGGTATGTAACTGATGACTATTTCTGCAAAAACTGGGTAATATATAACATAAATACATTTATTTAAAATGTATATGTGTTAGATGCATACAAAAAGGCCACAGAGGAATCATATCAAAATGTCACAGGGATCATTTCTGGGCAAGGGCTATAAAGTAGTTTGAAGTGTCTTTCTGTTTTTATGTATTGTTTGAATAATTTACTAAGAACATATGTTTTATGTTTATGTAATTTAAAAATGAATGACAGCTGTCATTTTTTAATTAATCCAGAAGACTATTTTTAAAAACCCTCAAAGAATCTGGAGGAGAAAACCAAGGGACCAACAGTTCTGGGGGTACATGGAAGAGGGGGAGTTGAGGAAAAGGAATTGGTGTTAACAAACCCAGGGACAAGGAAACAAGTGATCCAAAATCGATGACAAGGAGGGTGTACGAGGCCTGGTAGGGCTTGATCAAGGGCAATGTAACCTAAAGAAATACTGAAACCCAAATGAAGGCTGAACATGATAGTGGAACATGAGGAAAGTAAAAAGAAATATAGGAAAAAACGAGGAGGCAAGGGCATTTATAAAGGTCTAAATAAAGGCATGTACCTATGTAAATATATTTATATATGATGATGGGGAAATATATCTATATGCATA
>NW_022106189.1:13751504-13760198 GCF_000313985.2 Echinops telfairi | reverse complement strand
TGGGGTCTTAAAGGCTTGAAGATAAACAAGCGGCCATCTAGCTCAGAAGCACAAAAGCCCACATGGAAGAAGCATACCAGCCTGTGTGATCATGAGGTGTCAATAGGATCAGGTATCTGGTATCAAAAAACAAAAATTCATATCATTGTGAATGAGGGGGAGTGTGGAGTGGACACTCAAAGCCCATCTGTGGGCAACTGGACATCCCCTTAAAGAAGGGTCGTGGGGAGGAGACCAGCCAGTCAGGGTATAGTATAGCAATGATGAAATATACAACTTTCCTCTAGTTCTCTAATGCTTCCTTCCCACCCACTCCACCCCCACTATCATGATCCCAATTCTACCTTACAAACCCAGCTAGATGGAGAGGATATACACTGGTACACATAAGAGCCCTCAACACAGGGAATCCAGGACAGATAAACACCTCAGGATCAGTGATGAGAGTAGCGATACCAGGAGGGTAAGGGGAAGTTGTGGAAGAAAGGGGGAACCAATCAGTGATGTACATATAATCCCCTCCCTGGGGAATAGACAACAGAGAAGTGGGTGAAGGGAGACATTGGACAGTGTAAAACATGAAAAAAGAAATAACATATTATCAAGGGTGAAGGAGGGAGGGAGAATGGGGAAGGGAGGGGAAAAATTGAGGAGCCGATACCAAGGGCTCAAGTAGAAAGAAAATATTCTGTGAATGATGATGGCAACAAATGTACAAATGTCCTTGACACAATGGATGGAGGTATGGATTGTGATAAGAGTTGTATGAGCCCCCAATAAAATGATTTTTTAAAGGCATCAAAGCAGAAAGAACAAGTAGGATTTCATAGTTGTGTTGTCCAGTAAGTGTACATACCTCATGTCCCCTGATGACCTGGTTACAATAAAGCCCTAAGACTGCACTTACACTCCTCACATCCCTAGGAAATATCGCCAGAATGCCTTTTTGAAAGATAGCAAATTATGTGCTACAATTTAGAAAAATATGGAAAAATGAAGGATTTTTAATATTGAATGGATTAATGTTAAGCTGCATGTAAATTTACTTGTATGAACTAGTATTTGTCAGGCAATTCCAGGTAAGTGAGAGGTTACTGTGTGGACCATTTGATCAAGCTTTCTGAAGGCTGCAGACCATATTCACTGATCTCCTGGTCAATGTTTTAAAGTTAGCTCTGGGCTACGGGTGGGAACCTGTGTAGTTTTTAATTTTTATTTTGCAAATAGTCCCCAACCACCCATCTGTCAGTTTTTCGTGCTATGATGGCTTTCATGTTGCTAAAATGCTGGATGTTATGCCACGGATATTTCTATCACCCATGGTGGCCAGGTTTCAACAAGCCAAAGAGAAATGCCTGGAGATAGACTTCTAAAAATAGTCGATGAAAACTACATGGGTCCCAATAGAATCGTGTCCAATACAGGGCTGGAAGATGGAAGATCGTTTCACAATGGCTGTGGGAATGCACTCCAGCATACCAATGATTGTAAAGGTGGTGGGAGACCAAGTCTAAGAGGTCACTGTGAGGTAGATGCCATCTGAAGTCACTGAGCACAGAGTTGGAACGACATCATCATTCTGTAGAATTTCCTCCATGCAGACCCCACAGCTGTGAACCACATCAACATACAACACTAGTATTGAAAGATCAAAGATATAAACTTTGAATGCTATTACCTCCATTTTCAATGTAATTCATTAAAAATCTATTTAATTGAAAGTTCATGTACTTTATATTTTAATAATGCTTATACTTAAATACATAAATTAGCAAAATTCCTGAGAGTTGAGCAGGCATCTCCTCGAGTTGGTATGAGCCAACTCAACACACCACTGACTGAAGGAGTTCACAGATTTCTATCTGGAACATTTCCACAGAGGATACTTTAAAGAAGGGGCCAAGCCGATGCTAATCAGAATTATATAAAACACCATGTTTGGCTCTAGAAATATAAACAGACAGATTGTGTTTTCGCAGCAGCCTAACGAAAGTTTTGATCTGGAGCAATGGTCTCTAATTCCCTCAAGCAACTTGTCTGAGCTAGAGAGCTGGTGATGAATTTAATTTACCTTCCAGTGGCAAAAAGACTTGGTGTTAGAGGGAAATTCATACTCTGTCCAGTGCTCACAGGTCTACCTCAAAATCCCAGCAGAGCTGGGAGATGATCTACCCAGCAGGCAAAAATGATTGGTGGTTTTTCTGTTTATTTTTTCTGCTTTGTTGATTTTTAAACATTTTATTTTGATGAAGATTGCTCTTCTTTTCAATGTATTAATTTTTTTTCTTTTGCTCAGTTTTTTTCAGGATCAGATGCCTTTGTGAAATCCTAAAACCATCTTTCTAGCAAATATTATGCTGAACAATTTTTTTTTAATTCTATAATCATTCTATGTATTTAGGTTCTCTGTTATATTCAACCGGAGCTATATTCTTGGGTACATAAAAGTGAAGAGATTTATAAAACAATCAAACATCATCATATCCTGTTTATTCATTTTCAAATGGAGGGAAAGGGGTAGTTGGACAACCAAAGGGCCATTGTTCTTTGAGGAGTAGAAGAATCCCTGTACCTCGTTGTCATATGGTTAAAACATAACTGATTGCAAGTGGGGAGGGAGAGCAGGAATGGGAAGGAGTGAGACCCCAGTACCTGGGGCATTCTCAGTGCCAACTTTACTGCGAAAGTGAGATTGATAAATACTAATGTAATCATAGCCACGATCGTAGTGGGGGGTGGTCCAGCTCATTTGTTTTTCCACCCCCTAAAAGAAACACAAGGCAAGCCAGGCATGAAGAGACCTGAAGAATTTGACTCTTCCATCCTGCTGCCAGCTGGATTCCTCGTGATTTGGGTTGAGTACGGAGGAGGCTTGGTGTGGGGGTGGGAAGGGGGGCTTTGGAAAGGAAGGAGCCGCTGGGCTGGCCAGCTCAGCTCAGTCTTTCATGAATAAACACTTTAATTGGGGACATCATGGATAATGGAGCTGACTTCTTTCACGGGAGGCTGGATCGTGATTTTCTAATTGGATCTTCCTGGGGGTGGTGAAGGCATCCTTACTGGCCCTCAGTGATTGCTCATTAATGGAGGTCTTAGGAGCTCCCATTCTGGACTGATAAAGCCGTCACACAGAGAAGACCCTACTGCCAGTCCGGGGGTGGCATCTGAAAGCTCCCTGGGGAACCAGGTCAAGACTGATACAGCACTGACACTGTGAGTCAGGCAAGTTGGTGCTCGAGGCAAAGAGGAGCCCTGATGACACAGTGGTTAGCACTCAGGTACTAACCAGAACGGTGAGGGTTTGACCCTACCAGCCTCTCTATGTGTCAGTCTACTTCCATAAAGTTTCACCAAAAACCACCCAAACTCACTGCGTTGAGTCAATTCTGACTCATAGAGACTGACTATAAGGCAAGGGAGACTTCCCCTGTAATGAGGAGAATAGAAAACGTCATCTTTTTCCTTCATAGAGGCTGGTACTTTTGAATTGCTAACCTCGTGGTCAGCGGTCAAATGAGTAACCATTACCCTCCATGAAGATCAGCCTTAGAAACCAGATGGGGCAGTTTTCCCCTCTTCTATAGGATCACTAGAATCACTTCAGTGGGTTTTTTTGTTTTTTGTTTTTCCCGGTCATCAAAAGGGTGGCAGTTCAATTCGTTGTTTTTTTTTAATTATTATTTTATTGGGGGCTCATACAATTCTTATCACAATCCATACCTACATCCATGTATAAAGCACATTTGTACATTTGTTGCCCTCATCATTCTCAAAGCATTTGCTCTCCACCTAAGCCCCTGGCATCCGCTCAAGGGGTGATTCCATTCCGTCTAGCTGCACCACCAAAGAAAAGGCCTGGCAATGTGCTTCTGCAAAGATTACAATCAAGCAATCCTTTGGGCAGTTGTCCTGGATCACCAGAGTGATGGGAGTCAGACAGAATAGTCATCTTGACAGTTCCAGATGACACCACCTCTATTCCAGCCTCCATGTTGAAGCTCCCATCTTTCTCAGCCACAAGGGTAATTTCAAAGCAGGAGAATCCCTAGACTATGGTCTTCCTGACTCCCAGACACCTAGCACTGATCCTTCCCTGTAATAATTTGATTAGGGAGATAATACGCCCTGCCTGCCAGCCTTCCGTCCACTTCTGTCTACAAAGGGCTCATTCGTTTGCATCATCAAGAACAAAAACCGTGAAAGCCAGTTTCCTCAGGCCACTGAGCATTAGGGCTTGCTCTTGATGCCAAGAGCCAATCAAGCTGTTACTTCCAAGGCCCTGAGCTTGTTTGGGAACATTGTTCAAAGAGGGTTGTGGTGAGTGCTTCCGACCTGTAGGCATAATGGCACCCAAAGGAGGAGCCACCATGGAAGAAGGAGCTCTGAGAGTGAAGGGCAGGCTGATGTTTCAGAAGCGAGTGTGGATAGATCTTTTTGTTTGAGTTTGTGACCAACATCGAGTTTGTGGGCTGTGCTATCAAGATCATTCTGGGGACCATGAGAAAGAAGAGTTGGGGGGAAAAAAATCCCAAAACAAAACAGGAGAGAAGAGGTGGGTGAGCAGTCTTTCTATACCAAAATTCAAAATCCAACCACAACTGCCATTGAGTCAGATTCAATTCACAGGGATCCTATAGGGCAGAAAAGAATTGCTCCCTGGGGTTTCCAGAGCGGTAAATCTGTATGGGAACAGAAAACCTCATTTATCTTCTGTTTTTATAACTAAAAGCTAACTAAACGTTACCCAACCCCCCAACCAAAAAAAAAAGTTCTCATAAACCAAACACCAAAACCAAAATCATACTTTATTCCACAACAATATTTGGTTTTTCTTCCTTCAAGAAAGCAATACTTCTTTGTAGGTAAAATTTACATATAATTCAAGGTTTGTATGCTTTGTAAAAATCCCTGGTGACACAATAGCTAAACACTTGGCTAACTGTGTGTTAGCCCAGGTAGACCACAGAAACAAATCCATAAAAACTCATATGTATAAAAGAGAGAGTTGTATATAAAGGGTAATTGTACATTAAGAAAGCATCCCAACCCACTCCAGTCAAAGCCTACAAGTCCAATATTAGCCCATCTGTCTGATCCCAATCTATAAAATCCTCTTCAGACTCATGAAACGCAGGCAATGATGCCAAATGCAGGACAATCACAGGCCAGTGGGTGAGAAGTCTTGTGAACCCAGTGGCATTGTAGGCATATCAGTCCTGGCAGGGGTCTCTATGTGACTTCTCCAGCTTCATAGGTTAGGTTGCATCAGGGTAGGCCCATGTGGCTTCTCCAGCTCAGGGCACTAGCATAGTTCCATGTATCTTGTCAGTTGCAATGTTTCCCAGAGAGTGAGCAGAGAGAGAGAGGTCTCTTCCAACTCCAAGGAGGAAATACCGGAGTTCCCAGAATTCTCAGGAGAAGGCCATGCCTACACAGAGGCCTGTTTGGATATATCTTGATTGCAGGCCAGACTCTTCCCCTTCACTCATAATCCTCTCAAATTGACACCAGATTATATAACTACCACAAACTGCTAACTGAAAGTTTGGTGTATATAATTCATGAGTTTCTCTACAGGAGAATGGACCGAGTGATCTGTTTCCACAAAGACAATAGCTATAAAATTCTGTGGGGCATTCTACTTTGTCTTATAAAGTCACTAAGAGTCAGAATGGACTCAACTTAAAAAAAAAAAAGATCATGATTCATTCAATGCCAACTAATAATAATTATGATTATCCTCTGGCTTAGGCACATATCAGGAGCAATAGTCTGGCTCAGATCATCTTTATCTCATTCTTTTATAGGGGATTGGACTCTACCATAGCAGTATCACAACTCCCCGTAGTGTTAAATTGTTATCTCATTTGGCTTGGGCTGCCCAGAGTAAACTGCAGCTGGCAATGATGGAAGAAAACTCTATCACATATAAAGCTGCTAATTCCCAACATAGTGACACGTGTAGACAAATGAGACCTGACATTATTAAATTAATTTGCATAACCTGCATAATAATGTTTACTGCTCATTATACTTTTTATGTACCCAATATTGTACTAAATACCTCTAGTAGCTCTCTGTGGAGCCATGGTCGCCTAATGGTGTACGAATTGGACTAACAACAAGGTGAGCCATTTGAACCCACCAGGTACTCTATGGGAGAAAGATGAAGCTTTCTACTCCTGTAAAGAGTTGTAATCTTGGAAGCCCACAGGGGGCAGTGCTCCGCTGCCCTATGGGGTCAGTATGGGTCAGAATTGACTTGGTGGCAGTGAGCAGCTCTCTGGAGAGGGTCCTCAGAAAAGAGGAAGATACTCAACGATAAGACTAGACACAAGAGCAGCAACCAGGGCTCAAACATAACAACTGCTGTGAGGATGTTGCACGACCTGGCAGAATTTCATTCTGCCGTACATTGGGCTGCTACGAGTCAGAACTTACTCGATGGTATTTAACAAGAACAATCAGAGCAGCCCACTGGGTAGTGTAGACAATTTGCACTTGGCTCCTAACAAAAAAGGTTGGTGGCTTGAAAATACCCCACAACTCCTTGGAAGAAAGGCCTGGCAATGTATTTCTGTTAGGTTTTGGCCATTGAAGACCGTATGGAGTATAATTTTACTCTGACACTCACGGAGTGTCCATCAGTTAGAGTTGTTGGCAATGGTTTACTAGCTCATTGGAATATCACAAGAGCTTGGTAAGGTAAGTACTAGAATTATCTTCACTTTACAGATGAGAAAATGGAATCTTTAAACTGTCCAAGACTCATATCCTGAGTAACAGCAGACAGACCTAGAATTTGGTCCCAAGTTCTTTAGAAGCCCAAAGCCATTGATCTTTCCTTGAATTTTATTATGTTCAGTATTTCTGTATTGAAAACAATTGACCAAATAGGAAGCAGCTAACCTGATTATAGTTTTTGAAAATGATAAGACTCTATTCCAAATTATGTGACTGTGGGCAGAAAGAGGAACCTGTTTACATGCTATCTTCTTATTGGTGGCCTCTAAGAACTATACTCTGCTTTTCTAGATGCTGTAGTAAGTGGTCACTTTTCAGAAACCAGAGATAACATTTTTATCAGCAAATAAAGCTTTCCAGTGACCCTGAGCAAATTACTGAAGCTGTCAAGTACGGTTTCCACACTACATAAAAATAACCTATAGGGAGTAAATGTGTTGTGAGCTTTCTGTCAGCTCCACATTGATGGGTCAAGACTTCTATATGTGTTATCAGGAAGGGTTGCTGTCGCCCCTGCGCTACTTCTTCTATAACTAAGAGAATCGGCTATACAATGATGGGATCCTTTCTTCTGTCTGTGCCCTTGCTCTCCCGCTCCTCATACTTGTCTTGCTTCCTTAAGCTAGCTGTCTCCTGGCATCTTTGATACAGCGCCATCTGGCTCATTTGTTATTCATGAATTAACATGTGTTTTGCATGCATTCGCCTTCTAACAACTGTTCCAGTGTACACCATACTGTAGAAACAAGGGTCTCTATGTTTGACCATGCACATCGTCAATCAAAAATGTTTGAACAACATTCTCATATAGTGGGTCTGCTTTTCCAAAGCAAAGATGTCACTTTCAGGACGAGGATGTGCCTGACTTGAGTCATGGTATTTTCACCTTGGTATTTTCAATCACCTACTCTGCATTTGGAGGAGCTCTGGTGATGCTGTTGAGTAAACATTGGACAAGCCCCCACCCCTCACACACAGCTATTCTGTGGGAGAAAGATCCCTTTAAGATTTACAGCCATAGTGTGGCAGGATACAAGATCAACAAACAGAAGTCCATCGGACTGCTATATGCATCGGATCAGACCACAGAAGAGTAGATCAAAAAGGTGGTACCCTTCGCAATAGCCAAATTCAAATTGAAATATCTAGGGATATACCTGACTAAAAGAACAAAAGATCTATATGAGGAAAACTACAGGACACTACTACAAGAAACAAAGGGTGACCTCAACAAATGGAAGATTATCCCATGAGGATGATGACCCCAATTAGAGCAGCCAGTCCACAGAGAGGACCACATGGCTAGCCACACTATGAGACATGATGCCCCTCACTGACCCATGGCCCTGCGGGGGACAATACTAGAAACACAGTGTGGGAATTGCACCCGATCTGATCCCGCCACACTGAGGCAAAGCACTGGGGGAGTGCAGCAGAACAGCAGGGGAGGGGATTAGCAAGATCCCCAGGGAATGATGAGGGTGAACATTGGCGACAGGGCATGGTGCCCCAACAGACTGGACTGGAAAACACTCTTAAAGGCCAGCGATCCTTGAACTAACTACAAGCTTTTCTTTCTTGGTATATTTTAATTTGTTCTTTGTCAGTGGCTTAATGTTGTTGCTCATTTGTTGTACATTGTTGCTTGGTTTTGCTCTGTCTTCTTTTTGTGCATGTTGTTGTCTCCACAGGTCTGTCTGGATAGGACGGTCTGGATGAACAATCTAGAGGAGAAAACAACGGGACTGACAGTTCTGGGGAGACATGGGAGAGGGGGATGTGGGGGGAAGGGAAGAGGTGTTAACAAACCCAGGGACAAGGGAACAACAAGCGATCCAAATTGGTGGTGAGGTGGGTGTGGTAGTCCTGGTAGGGCTTGATGAAAGGTAATGTAACAAAGAGGAATTGCTGAAACCCTGGTGGGGACTGAGCATGATAGTGGAACAGGAG
>NW_022106189.1:13712961-13750458 GCF_000313985.2 Echinops telfairi | reverse complement strand
GGGAGACGTCGGACAGGGCAAGATATGACAAAATAACAATTTATAAACTATCAAGTGCTCATGAGGGAGCGGGGAGCAAGGAGGGAGGGGGAAAAATGAGGACCTAATGCCGGGGGTTTAAGTGGAGAGAAAATGTTTTGAGAATGATGAGGGCAATGAATGTACAAATGCGCTTGATACAATTGATGTGTGTATGGATTGTGATAAGAGTTGTATGAGCCCCTAATAAAATGATTTAAAAAAAAAGATTTACAGCCATTAAGATGCCCAGCCTCAGAACCCCTATATGGGGATGCTATGAGTCCAAATCAACTCCATGGTAGCGGGTAAGAAACATGTGAAAGATGCACAATGAACAAGGAAACTCAAAAAAGAATGGACGCATTTGAATTATGGTATGGAGGAAGACTATTGACCAACATGGACAGCTAGAAGAACCAGCAAATTTAGATTGGAAGAATTACAGCCAAAGTGCTCTTTAGAAGTGAGGATGGCATGCCTTTGCTTCATGTAATTTGAATATGTTATCATGATACACCAAACCCTAGAGAAGGACATCACATCATGATTGGGACAGTAAAAGGTCAGAGAAAAACAAAAAGAGCCCTAATGAGATGGGTGGACACAGTGGCTGCAACATGGTCTCAGCCCTAGCAATGATGAGCACAGGATCAGGCAGTGTTTCTTGCTGTTTTACGCAGGGTTGCTGTGAGTGCAAACCAATTCGATAGCACCTGACAATCCGTATGCATTAAGTGCATGAACAAATCTACACAAAAACTTACTATAACAACAAAAACAGAAATCCAAGTATTCTTACATCAACTTCTAGGGGGTCATGTGGGCCAGGCCACCCCTTTTTGAAAATCTCCAGCATCCTGGATGGTAGAGAGACTCCATTACTTTGCATTTAAATGGCAGGTGAGTGCAAGTACAACATTGTCAACTAAGGGGGGTCTGAGACCTGAGGTCACAAATATGCAATGAGAGACTGAGCAAAAGATTGCTCAGGTTCTTGAAGGGAGGCCACACAATCAGACATTTAAGCAGTTTTACCGATTTTTATTTGGTAACTGAAATGTAGAATGGAATTTCAAACTCTCATGCACTTTGTTTTCACTGTTGGTTTTTAGCCTAAAACAGTGTTGCTTATATTTTTTCTCTCTAAATTTTACGTATTGTGATGCTGCTTTTGTTGAGAATATACACAGCAAACTACATATCAATTCAATGGTTTCTACATGTACAATTAAGTTAATGGCATTGACTCTTGGTTACTTTGAGTTGTGCAATCTCCTCATGCTGCTCCATTTCCTCGGCACACCAGGCGATCTATATTTCCCCGGAGCAACAGAAAGAGGAGGCAAGACAGGAATGGGAGAATAGTGTGGAATATGTAGGCAATTGCCTCCACCCACAACTGCCTCCTTTGCCAGGAGACCGGAAGAACTAGATAGTGTTTGACTTCCATTCCCAAACATTTTGATCAGAAATTTTGTAGAAGAAACCTGTTCAAGAGGTGGGACATGGATGGAATTTCAAATTTCCATACACTCTAGCCTATTGTGAGCCGTGGAACTTGAGACTATCGTGGCCCTAAGATGAGTTGCAGTAGCAAAAAATAGCTGCCTTGAGCATTATGTTCTTGTAAGCCTTTCTATATGGAATTGACAACAGCAATAAATTGGAGCTTAAAGTCAGTTTGGTTGTGATGTCGCGACCTGTCTTCTAATCATGAAACCTTCTTTTGCACCTTGCTAAAACATAAATCTCTTGGAGAGATCATGCATTAGACTGTATTAGATGTTCTCACCAGTGTGAATAAGTTTTTCAGGTATAGATTATGGTGGAAAACAGAGAAAATGGCACTAAGAGCCAGACATTGAAGAGGAAAGACCCCAAAAGCACAAACATCAGAGATTCAAATGCCCAAGGATCTGGGCTTACCTTTATTCACCCTCCATTTCAGCACAAGCCTACTCCAGTCTGATGAAGAGGGATGGTAATAAGCCCTGTTGTTAGGGCCCTGTGTACAACAGAGGCAAACACTCGCAGCTCCTGCACCGTCCGCGCAAGTTTTCCTGTGTTGGAGCCCATAGTTGCAGCACTGTATCAATAGGCTCTTATAAGAGCACCTTTCTCCAAATCTTTGAGCAAGGTGAAGTTCCTTGCACTCCTTGAGAAGCTAACAAGACCTACCTGTGTGCTCCTCCCAAGGGACGTGGGGAAAATTAAAAACTTTCCTCTTTCTTCTTTTATACCATCTAGCACCTGTCCTCATGGATTCCCTAGCACCATCGTGCCTCACCAGGCAGTCTACTTCCTCATGGGCTAATGAACACAGACAGTGATTGCAGCAAAACTGGAGTGAGAATGTCAATCTAGAAATAAATGGAGTCACTGGGTGACTACACACCAAAAACAGCCATTAAGAATCCTATGGATGACAGTTCTATTTTAACATGCGTGTGGTCACCATGAGTCACACTTTTTACTGCAACTAGTTTAGAGATGTGAGAATGCTTCGAAATGTTCATGGGAAAATGGAATTGAAAGAGAATGGGACTTTTCCACAAACTTTGTGAAGCCTCTTTGTTAGTCCAAGAGGCAGAAGCAGGCTCAGGAAAGGGAAAAGATAGAGAAACAGCGAGAAGTTAAAATGACTCAGAGAGGCAACCAAGCTCGCTGCCTGGAGTCAATTCCAACTCATGGTCATCCTATCAGACAGAGTAGAACGGGAACTTGGAAACTCTGGGGTTCTAAGCTTGCAGATCTTTATGTGAGGAGAGAGCCTCATCTTTCTCTGGTGGAGTTGCTGGTCGGATTGAATATGGGATCCATGGCTAGCAGCCCAGTACCACTAGAACACCTTCCAGAGAGGCACAGATGGGGGGGATGACCTTGTCTATTGATGACAATATCATGTCAGTAAAGAGAAAGTGACATGCAGGAAGATTAGAGGTAAGGGAGTTGTCTCCTCCTTATGTCTACGCAAAGTGGAAAGTATCTGGCCATGCCACAATAAAGGGGTTTGAAAGAAATCAGGCACACATCAGAGACCTATGTGGAAGACCTAAGGTGGGCACATGCAGATTAAAGTCACCTGGGTATGCTCAGACAAAGGTCACCTGAGCATGCCCACTAGAAACCAGCAACCCTGTGCCTAAATTCAGCCACTAAGAACAGCCAATATGCTCAAGGATGCCCCCCCAAGTGGGGGTAGATAGGGATGAAAAGCAGGAAGGGCTATGGATATCTCTCTCCTGCTCCTTCTCCCTTTCCTCTGCTCTCTCTCCCTCTCCCCTCTTCTCTCTCCCTGCCCCCCACCTCTGCTCTCCTGTGGTTCCTTGGCCTCCCCTATGCAGCGTGGTTTTCCACATGGTTTTATGTGTGTCCCAGAAGGGACCATTTTCCGTCTCAAACTTTTGCAAGTCCCCATGTGGCCTTGCACGCTTCCCAAGGATAGCATGTACTATCTGAGACTGTATCACCAGAAACTTCCTTTTCCCTCATAGAAGTTACTTGAAATAACAAAAGTGCTTCTGCTGCATGAATTTTCTCAGCATTGAGAAGCAATACCCGGGGAAAACGATCCAGACATGGATCCTTCTAAAGAGCAAAATTACTACAACTGAGCAAAAAAAAAAGGTTTAGTCCAATAGGGATATTTTTCAGTTCAAATGGCATATAAGTGGTCTTGGACTTGAAATTAGAGGTCTTGGACTTAGTGACTCACAGCACTGAGACATTTAGTAAGTGTAAGGCCTGATGAGCAAACAGTCAATACCGTGTCCCCTATGTGATCATCGCAACAATCTTGTGCAGTAGGTGCTATAATTATTATTGAAATTTGACAAATGAGAAACTTGAGGCTTGCATCCTATCTGTGAGCGCGAGCATGGAGGATGGAGGTGCATACGTGGTTTGTTCACACTTTCTCTCTTTAATTCCAAAAAGTATTTTCTTCTGACAGCTTTCAGGTTGACTTCCATCACTGGGGGCAAACACAAGATACCATTTTTATTTCCCAGGGTGCTTTAGCGAGAAGGTTGCTCTAGGAGTCAGCCAATCAAAACCCAGAACAATTGCTGTGGAGTTTGTTTTTATTTGTGGAGACCCCAAGCATGTAAGAGTAGAATTCTACTCCATAGATTTTCAAGGTTATGACATTTTGGAAGCAGCTTGCCAGGTGTTTCTTCTGAGGTGCATTCAAGCTGTCTGCCCGTCATTTAAGCAATCGCACCACCCCGAGACTCCTTGTCTAGCTCTGGGGCCTATACAAGGGGGCTCTAAGCACCTGCAGGGGCTCTACATCAGGGTTGAAACACACAGCATGTCTATCCTCCAAGGCAAAGCTCTTTCAACTTCATTATTTACCTTTTTCCTGTTGACAAGTATTTACTGGGCAGAATGGTGCTATGAAGTGCCTCCGGATCTGTTCACTGAGTTGGTCTCTTAATCACTCTGGCTTCAGTTTCTAGGGACTGGGTCAGATTGTTTCCCGATCAACGTTTGGATGGTGTACTGATGAACACCCTGTACCTTTGAAGAAAACTTTTATAATGGGGTTAAAAAAATCATCTCAGGAAAGACAAATACTATTTGAGATCTGTTCCTTTAGGAGACTAATATCCCCCCCCCCCCCCCCAAGCACTGAGATTCATCATACATGGCAAATATTTGTTTAGACAAATTTTAAATTGAGGATCATTTGATTGATAGATAATTGTTTCCAACGTCAACTAAATATGCTCAGCTGTCGCTGCAAATCATAAATTGATGTGCTGTGCACTCTCTCTTTTTTCTTCTCTCTCTAATTCTGAAAATTATTTTCTTCTGGCCCACTTTCAAGGTGATCTCATCACTAAGGGCAAACACAAGATACCATTTGTATTTCCCAGGGTGTCCTAAGCAGAAGGCAGCGGGAGCCTGAGTTTCAGGGTGGGGGTGGGGAGGTGGCTGCCAAATACAGGCAGTCAGAAACACCAAAAGGGAGAGTTTTCAGTCAGGCCCCACCCAACTTGAGGAGGTGAAAATCGGCACCCCTCTGCTAAGCCTTTCAGAGTCAAACTCACTCGCTGGTAATGGGTTGCCTGATTCTGCCACACGAGGTCGCTATAAGTCAAAATCAACTCAGCTCCACCTAACAACAACTTAGCCAAACCCAAATTCTGCAGACCGATGTTCTACAGAGGTTTCCTGCGGTCATTCCTCCGTCCATCTCAGACTGATTGACTGCTCACTTCCCCGGTAGAACATTGAGATGCCCAAAAGAGATGGTCTTGTGATCTCTCTGGGCCTTCCTAGCATTGAAAACGCTATTAGAACACACCTGTATGCTTCCGGGCCTTTGAGAGGCAGGCAGTCAAAAAGCTTCCTGGAGCTGGTCTTAGGGACAAAACGAACTTAGTTTGTAGGGAAACAGAAGGAAAAGGAGAAGGCATTTATCAATCCTTCTCCATTAGGAATGGCGACTGGATGACGAGGTACATATCCTGTTGGCATTAAGCACATGGGTCTGATTCTTGTTAGAACTGCTTCCCGGAGCCTCTTCCAATTCCCTGGCCCACAGGTCAGAGCTTATTTCTATAGTTTCTTTACAAATAGTAAGTATTATATTTATGGCCAATTAACACAGCAAACTTACTCCTTATTTCTGGAAAAGTTAGTGGCCAGAGGAAAAAGGGCTAGATTCTCTTAAAGGTAATTTGTTCAAATACTTCCGTTATTTTCCCCCCTAAAGTTTAAAATCTATTATTGTAGGGTAATTGCTCATCAAATTTCTTTTAAAAGTCAAAGCAATTTTCAAATTATAAAGAACCTCTCAAATGTGTCTAGATAATTATGAGGCTGCATTTTATATAGCTCTTGTACTTCAGTAGGATGCAAGGCCTGTTATAATCCTTGCCACTGGAGCCCACGATTGCATCAGCTGTGCTCATATGTAACGTGCCACATGTTCTTGCTTACCCTCTGGTTACAGACACAAATATGTGGAAATGATCGATTTTCTATTGCTTCAGCTGTTAGGACCAACACAAATTATTTTTTCCCAATTAAAGTTTCAAGGATGGTAAAACTGCATACAAAATGAATAAGTGACTGAATAAGTCAGTGGTTGATTAAGTCTTGAGCTAACACATCATCCTTGAGACAGTGAAGTGGTTAAAGACCGAGGGGGGTGGGGGGGCTTGAATCACCAGAAGGATTCTGGCTGTCATCATGGCAGCTACTACTCATCTCTACAAATGCACTCTACAAATCTCTCACCAGAACTGAAAATCAAAATGCAGCTATGTTCTTATGGGGCCTTGCCACAATTTCATCCTACCAAACAGACCTCAAGTAATTCTGATTTTCAAAGTGTAGCGATTGAGGTGCATGTTGTTGTTGTGTGCCTCATAGAGACCCGATGTAGAAAGTATCTGTGAGCTTTCCTTCAAAATTGAAATTAAGGCCAATTCTGTAATTTCTCCAGTTGTGGATCTACACGAGGAGATGTGGAGAACTCATACAAACCCTCATCACAAGTGTATGTGTGTACACTCGAACCCAGGCACACACATGCACATGCCCAGTTTTATGTGCATTTTGTCTTCTCTTTCCTATTTTCTCCCCAAGTGTGAATTTTAGTCTTTAAGTACTCACATCGTGAAATCTTCTAGATACTTTGGGGTTGGGAGTGGTGGGGCCCTTTGTTATCTAATTGCCTCTTTCCTAAGACACCTAGGCAAGAGACAGCCAGAGTAGCTCAGAAAATGGCCTGGTTTGCTTTAAACATTACTTCTTTCCTTATTATTCTCCACCCCCCCACCCCCCACCCAATACAGTTGCCAGCTGTGATCTGCTGCCTTTCAACTTAGACTAAAATACATTACTTATGCAGCGAATGTTTTTAATGTAACAAAGCAGAGGAATAAAAATGCCTTACAACAGTTTTATTAAAAACAAATTCCCACAGTAAATACATATACACTCCAGCTCTGGGAGCAGAACAGCCAAGGACATCACTGCTAAGTGCTCTGGGAAGTACTTATAAATTACTTGAAATAAAAAACATTGTTGCCTGGACATCAGGGATGAAATGCTGCAGTTTGTAATAAATTAACACAGAACTTTACTTCCCCTCCTCGAACAAAGCAGCCATTTGTCTGAATAACCCACATTCAGCTGTGAGTTATATTTTCACAACTGCAACTGCATTCATTTGCAAATTATTCTGCAGTTTTAATGCTCAAGTTTTAAATACCTTAAGAACTAATAAATAAAGCAAACTAGCGCAAACACTTGGCTCATAGTTTAAAAACCACCCGAATTTCTGCTTTTCTTTTCCTTTTTTCCTTCTGAAGTTATTTTTTGGGTAGTGGCATAAAGTTTCTTTAAACGCCTTAAAAAAATAAATAAAAGGCTAAAACGTATCTGGGGACAGTCATTCTAGAGAGAATTTCTCATCATTCTATTAACTCTAAAGGTATTTGGCTTGTGCTTTACATTTTTAAGACTTTTTCCTCTACCAATACTTTAATTTAATGACAGAATAATTTATAACTATCTTTGAGGTTTCCCCCATTGTGTATAACTTTTGTCTGCAAGTCTTGGATTTGGATAGATTTTTTTTCTCTCTCCCCCCGCCCCCCCCACCTCCACTAGACTTTGTCCAGAAAAAAAAAAAAGGCTCAAAAGAAAAGTCGTGTCACTTCCCTTGAATTATTTTGATTATAAAACAAAAACTCTGCAAGAAAACTCTTTTCATAACCTGCTCAGTAAAACAAAACGAACCTCTTTCCAGGTTCTTAAAAGAAAAATTTGATAGAAGCATTTACAGATTCAATTTGAGGTTTGAAGGTTATTTTTCTGGCCTTCAAAAAAGGCCCAGTTTCCTTGTATGGAGTTACTGGCTTTGTTTGATTTCTTTGCATTGTTTTACATAAAGTCCTGTGCAGGCAATTGCACTAGATAAATGTAATGCCACCATTAGGAGGAAGCGATTTGGGGAGGAAAAGGCTTCAGAAGCATGTTATTTCCAGAAAAGTGCCTCATAAAATATTTTTATAAAGTCGGAGTTGAAATCATTTAAAAATCACTCTCTTTTATAAATCTGTTTGGAGAAAGCTCTTTTGATCCCCTCTTTCTTCTGATCGCATCTTTTTATTTTGCTAAGAGGTAAACAACATTTGCCCCATTTAAACAAAGGCATTTGCCATGGTGGTTCTTAAATGGGTTTCCAGTCACCCTATGGCAATTCATCACGTGGGATAAACGAGGGACACTTTGCCTCCAAGACTTTTATCACCTCTCAGAAAATGTTTGTTGTTTTTTGCTTTGGTTTTTTTTTTTTCCTCCCTCCCCCCTGGAGCCACTTCTCCCCTCCCACCCCGACCCCCACCCTCCAGCTGTGAGGGATTGTTTTAAAACATTCAAAGCCTTTTGTGGCTACTGCTGAGAATAATAAATGCACTGCAAAATAGAAGCCATCCCCCAATTTCTGTTCAATTTAGATATCTAAATGGCCATTTTTTAAAAAGAAAGATTTCCAAACAGTTTTGTATATTTTGTTTTGTTTTAAAGATGCTTTTAGAGCTGCAGCACACATTCTGTTCCTCCTCAACTCTGGGCGGGAGGTTACTGTCACCCTGGGGGGGGGGGGGTAGTGTCACTGAACATATAGGTCTCCCGAGGAGGGCCCCTCAAAATGGAGGGCGTGATGAAGAGATCATGGAAGACGTTTGAGGCCACGTAACACATAACACCAGGGTCTAAAGTTAAGAGAAAAGTCACTGTTAGTCAGCCAAGTCATTTCTGCATACACTTTTTTCCTTTTTAAAAAAATCAGCTAGTGATTACTGGTTTGGTGCTATTTGAATCTCTGAGCATCCAAGCTTGATTAAGAGCATTTGCCCAAAGGACTTCGAAACTGGCTATCCATCTGGTGCTAGGCTTGAGTCCCTGAAAATCCCACAGCTTAGCACTGAATATTCTTTTTAAAGATGTTTAAGTAAAAAGGCTGACATTAGCATATGTTCCCCCCCAAGTGTCCTGTTGAACTTTCTACTGGGCATCACCCTACCACGGGCTTTCTGGATGGTGTCCAATGAGAGATTGGCTTGGAACTGTAAAATTAGCCATCTGCCTATTAAAAATGTAACCAGCTGCATCCGATGAAACACAGTGACTATTGAAATTAACTCATCCGGGAGAGAACTCGCGTCCCCTGCCTGGATATTTTTCCAACCAACTGCAAAGAGCCTTCCAGGCCATTTGGAGGAAGCCGGCAGGACTCTCAGGAATGAAGAAGGTTTGCGGGTTTCTTTGGTTATGAATGTTCTGGCGGATCTCCAGTTGACTAGGATCTTAAAGTGAAGAATCCTCTATTTCCTTGCTGTTTATCTAAATCATGGCCCTATTGTGGGAGGAGGACTGGGGGGTGGGGGGAGGGTAGAAATAGAAAACAAACAAGCAAATCTTGAATCTTTCTCCTTTCCATCAAAATGTTTTATAAACCTTAGCTCCCAAGCCTGAAGTACTATCAGCGGCACTTAATAACTTAAAACTGAGAGCTGGAGCCATAATTACTCCTGCAAGAGCTACAATTCAGCAGATATTAGGCATCCCATACTTCCTACAAGGTCTGTTTATTAAAAATGAGAACTTTCAATAGCGAGCGCTATTTTTTCTAAAGCCTAATGGAGCATTAAAAAATAATTCATTAGCTAATTAACAAAACTGTGTTTATTTACAGTATGTAAAATGTTTCTATCAGGAAAATAACACACCATAATACAGCGTTGTGTTGGCAGCAAAACATCTGCAGCTTAATTTAATGCATTTACTAAATGACGAGGGGAAATCAAAGGATGTTTAAACAGCTACTTCTCTGCCTGTGATTTTCGTTTCCCTCAGAGGTCACAAGCGGCAGGGAAAGATGCCCCTGGGGAGGCTGGGGCTGTTTTCAAAAGTGCTCAATAGAATACTTTTATGCAATTATTTAAGTAGAGAATTCCCAGAGTTTGGACTCAGGGCCAGAGATAATACTGCTGGGTCCATATACTTGCACATGTTCTAATATAGCCAAGTGCCAGGCATGAAGGGCTGTTGGGTTGAATTGTATGAAGCTGTCTTTCTTGTAGGTTAAAACCAACTGAGTACTGGCAACTTCATTAATTTCAACCTGATCTTTCTCTTGTGAAAATATGTTCTGCCCCCTGCCCTGTCTTGCTGTGACCAGAATTTTTTTCAAACCAAAAAGATCAAACTCAAGGTGAATAGTAATTGATACTGATGTCTCTTACATACATTACCCTATTTTTAAATGTATTTTGCTAAATTTATTTCCCCCATTAAACCCTGCCTCTCCTCTGCCTCTGCTCATAAGGCAAATGGTTTGCTGTTGGTTTGTAGGTTTGATTTATCACCAGCCATAGCTCTTCATATGATCATTTAAAATTCAGAGGGAGAATATATAAAATCCCAAGTAGGAAAAAGATCATAGAAATTGCATTATATGCAATTCAGGTATACGTATAAGATATGCCCTCCCAGGAATAAAAGTATAGTGGGTGGGGGAACAGGGAGAAAAACACAGCAGTAATATAGTCAAATGAAATGTTTTGGAAGGTAGTCATCCATTCACCGACACCGAAACTTAAGGTGAGCTCAGGAATGACAACTGAGCTAGGGAAAGAAAGCCATCTTCATGACACCCAGGTGTAGTCTGAGTGGCGACATGTTTGTAGTCATAACCAGGTGTTTTACTTACGCTCAGCCCTGCTGCCTTTTTCACAGTAAAACCCCTCTGAGCATCTAAAGCCCTAAGGAGATTGTCTATGGCAATTTCACTGGTGTCAGATTACAACACAAACGCCCAATTTATAAATTACACAGACTAGGATATATCACAGAATCTAGACATTGACCTAAAGTTGGGTTGCAAAAAAATGTCACTTTGTTTTAGAATTATTTTGACCGTGTCTCTAGGGACTTATAATATATTGTCATTTATATCTATTAACTCTCAACACTAATAACTAATCTGCATTTTTTAATGTTATCATTTTATCCTATTGTGGGCTAAGTATGAGTTTTGGTTTGGTTTCTTATTAGTGGGTCTGGATTAGGAAGGCTCTATAACCACAATCATTTTCTCCCTCAACTCACGCCAGACCTTGCAGAGTACACTATGATAGTACAGTGCTAAATATCTGTAGCCTTGAGTCAGAGCTCTTCTTGATCAGAGACAGAAATTACTTACCAAATATGTTAGCCCTAACTATGCTTAAGACCCCGGCAGACATTGCTAATGGACCATCGCACACTTTCTCATTCAACCCAGGTAGTCATCGAAGACTTCTCAGAACAATACCTAAAAATCAGATTTCCATCAACAATGAAATCTGTTAGCTGAAATGAACAAATCTATGATGAGATCAAATAAAGGACCTTAAAACAACAGGATAATTATTTCATTATGAATTTGTTGAGTGTGACCTAAATAAACTCGATCCTAACTGATGAGCTCCTTTGAGGAAGGAGATTTATTTTTATTTTGGCAGCTCCCTAACTGTAGAAGAGATAGTTAAAAAAGAAAAGAAAGGCAAAACCTATTAACTAGGGAACTTTGAGACATTGAAGTTTGCCAGAAGAACCAACAAATCTGTCTTGAAAGAAATCTATCCAGAAAACTCTGAGTCCGTGAAGATGATGAAACTGTGTCTGATCTATTTTGTCTGATGTACTTTGGACATATGATCCAAAGACCCAATTCCTGGAACAGAGCATCATTCTTAGTAAAGGAAAGGGCCAACAAAAAAGAGGAAGATCTTCCATGCGATGGATAGACAAAGTAGCTGCAACAATGGGCTCAAACATAGGGTCAATTGTAAGGATATAAGACCAGGCAGCATTTTTGTTATGTTGCCAAGATTCAAGAGCATCCAAAAACAACGAATCCTCCAGTCTATTTCCTATGGCCAGCTAACAGTTATCCTCATTTTTACACTATCGGCACTCGTCCCTACTATGCAGAATGTTTACACTGACAACCTAAATTCAGCTTTGTTATTTTCAAAGATATCCTATTTCCAAAAGACTCAGATATTTCAGATAGAGTTTACAAAATGTATTTGAAAGGAAAATAAATCTCTGAAAGGGTTCATACCCTATGATTTTATTTGCAATTTGGATTATGGAAATGTTGCTCTAATCAGAACTCAAGGAGACCACCATGTCCCTGTATAAGACCTTCAATAACTCCCTATTACCAGAGAAAAGTCAAGGAAGGGACTTTTGTGTGTAAGATTTAAGAAAGAGAGATTTGCAGATCTTTATCTCATGCAGTCTCCTGCTCCCATTATTTCTTCCACCCTGTTATTACTCAGCCTCTGTAAATGATTACCTACATTATTTTCTCAGAACCGTGTGATATTGCAAAGACTGTATTCTCTATCTGGCATATGCTATTTATCTCACCTGTCTAATTTCTATTCATCCCTCAAGTCTTAATTTAAATATTAACCTGGTGCATGAATTCTACTCTCATTCGCACAGGTAGCCAGTTGCTTCCTTCCCAAATCTAATTGTATGATATACCTGTGAAGCCAAGCAACAAATTCATGAATTTGAAGTTCAAACTGCTCTCTTGCTGTGTGTATATCCATTGGCTAATCATTTCACCACTCTATGCTTTTTTGTTTCATTTTTGAAATAGGAATAACAATAATTAACTGACAAGAGTGTCAACACATGCATAGTCTTAGAATGGCAAATAGTGTTAAGTATTAGTTATTATTTCTTACTGTAACCTTTAATATCCATGTCTGCAAATTGCCCACTGAGCACAGTGATCTTACTCTATTCATCGCTATGCCACTAGTTCTTAAGTAGGGGATTCAGATGGTGAAAGAATGCAGGTCAGATTTTGCTCAGTGACTGGCTAACTACAGAATAAGGGTATGGGAAGAGGTGAAAAGGAGAAAGGTTTTAAGAGCAGATGAATCCTAGAGAACGTGTGTAGACAGATAGCTAGGTCTCGACTGAGAATACAACTTCTTCTGCATTAGCTTGACATCGAGGGGACATACAGAATGATCATTTTTGGAGGCAACTCGAAAGGCAGGTTTGCTTCCCATACCCAGGGTGAGTCTAGGAGGCTCAGTGAACCCCAAACACCAAACCCACGGTGGTCCAATTTATTCCAGCTCATCGTGAGCCTATAGGACTGAATAGAACTGCCCCAGTGGGTTTCTGGGGGGGGGGGGGGCAAACCTCCACAGAAACACGGTCCCCTATTTCTCTTGCAGAGCGGCAGGTGGTTTGATCACTAACCTTTCAGTTAGCAGTCTAGTGCTTCATCACTGCACTGCAGATGCTTAATCTTGGCTCCTGGGCTCAAGGAAACCTGATGTTCACACCTGACCTTTGGTTTAGTCACAGCTGGTGATATTTCGACCGCATTTGCCAACGATCCAAACACAGCTTCTGTCCAGCCAGGGATAGGTTCAGCTACAAGGGAATCTCAAGAAGGGCAGCAGCCCAGGTTCTGGAGTTGATGACCTGTCTTTGCATCCCAGTTACAAAATCAACCTGCTGGATGACCGTTCTATCTTCGCTTGCCTTGTCTGTAAAATGGGGATAGCTTGAGCTTGACCTCCCAGGGTTGTGGTAAAATGACATCAGATCCTCTTTATCAATTCTTGGGTACAGCACCTGGCACAACAGATGCACATGGCAAAAGGAAACCATATTCACCACATAAGGCTTCTTAAAAGGAACTTAGAGGCTTAGTTGGTGAAGCTGTGATGAAAGGAGCACTCCAGAAAAGAAAAGATAGACTGGAAGCTGGTGACTGAAGTTGACATTAAATAGGAAAAAAAGAGAATGAATGTGCTTTTCTCGCCTTCTCTGTGCTTGGATTGGTTTTTTAAAACATCACAACCCCGGCTCACCTTAGTCGTAACACTGCACTGAAATACTACTCCAAGGATTTGACATTTCCTTGTTCTTCCTACTACTGTTTTCTCCTTTGTTGCTTTGAAAATATGAATTAATGATGCATACTAATGAGCCCGGTGACAATGCGGACCTTTCACTAGACTCCACAGTGGTTAGAACCTTCCAGACTCTGTGGCATTTCCGAGAGAGAAAATGTCGGGAATCCTTGTCTGGATTTTCAAACCTGCAAAGCCCCAAGGTTCACCTCCTTAACCTCTCATGTTCAGCTCTTTTTTTTTTAATTAAACAAAAATCTTCATAAAAGTCTCATGAATAAGGTTTTGAACCTGTTTATAAGGTTTTATGTGTCCACCTAAAATGATCATGGAATAACTTTCTTGCTTTAAGTACTGTTGCGTTTATGAACGTCTTTCAGGATGCCTTTTTATCGCTCGGTGCCTTCTTTCCTTCTTTTTTCTTTTATTGTCTCTGGTGCTGTTTCATGGTGCTTGGGGATTTGTGAAGCAGCCAGCCAGAGGGAACTGAAGTCATCGTATCAGAACATTGGGTCACTTCCAAGCTTATGTCAGTTTCTCCTCCTCTCCACGCTAATAAACAAGGCAGCAATATTTGTCTGTCATCGGCCTCAAAGACAATTTTATTGTGTGGTCTGTTCCATGATCACTTTTTAAAGGTTTTTTGTTGTTTTTGTTTTTTTTCCAGCAAGAAAAGCCAAGGGGAAACCAAGGGAAACAATCATGTGTAGAATTCAGAATCAAGTCACACACCTTATTTGGGAACTGAAAACCTAAACCAAGATCCAACTTTCCCACGTGACTTTAGTGTCCTTTAAAAAATGTTCTGAGCTTTCATTCGGTATTATGGTGAGGAATAAGTAAAACAACACTCCAGTAGCATTAGGGCGTCTTCCCAGTCTTAACTTGCTTTCCTTGACTGTACTTCGTAAATCAGTGACCTGGACATCAACACTGAGAAGAAATTCTGAAAGAAGGGGGGTCCCTGACAAGAGCCTGAGAAAGCCCCCCAGTGTTGTCATCCATCGGACCCTCAGTTCACTGCTTAGGAGAAGCCCTATTGGGACAAGGGCATTTCTTTCCAGGCGGACTCTTGTTCTCAAATCAAGCAGAGATTGAAAAGGTAACACTCTGTGTGATCTTCAGCCGATTGGCTTGAAGATTCTGTTTGCTCATCTGTAAGTTGAGAATTTTAGGATCCCTGAGTGGTACAAACCGTTTGTACTCAACCACTTACCAAAACAGTTTGAACCAGTGCAGTGGCCTTCCAAAGAAAGGTTTGTGAACCTGCTTCTGTAAAACTTACGGCCAAGCAAGTGCTATGGAGCAGTTACACTCATAGCACACAGGGTCGCCAGGACAGAAACAACTTGATGACAAGTTCGGTTTAATATTTCAAATGGGAATATGCAGCATGGTGTTTTACTAAATGATAAGAGCTCAAAAAGGATTTGTTGTAGCTATTTATACAGAGAGAGGAATAAAACTACCCAACAGCTGCTTAGCCTCAGAGATTTAGCAGAATTGTATGACTCTACTGCCCAGTAATCCCTGAACACAGATCATCTTTAAAACTGAATTGTTCCCATTTCACTTACACTGTACTTACTAATACTTGCTTGATCTGTATTCTCATTTCAATATAGCTACTTACCACCATTCTACATTTGCTAATAATTTCTTCATTTAAGTCACATGCCATCTGTTAGCATATAAAATCACTCAAAACCAAATTGGTACAAATTCACACAGAACCTCCCAGTGCCGGAAAAACAGTGGTGGTAATAATAGTGGAAAGACAGAGCCAGCTTGCAGGGATTATCAGCAAAATATGAAACAGTCCCTTCCTTCAAGATATTCATGACAAATGCATATGGAAAGACACGTAGACAAATGACTATAACAGCAATTGCTTGGTATAAAGGTTTAAGTTTGTGATCTTTACCAACTAATTGCTGTGTGACAGTGGAAAAATCTCTAAATCTCATTTTTCTGTACTTCATTTTTCTTATCAATTAAATATATATGAAAACAATGCCTACTTTCTAAGGCTGAAGGAATTCTTATGTATAAAGTATTTAGAAGAATGCATGACACTTTGTAATATGTAAGGTTGACCTTTTAAAATCACAAATGAAAGTAAAAATTTGGTGTGCTTACTAGGAATCTCTGGATGGTGGAAGTAAGTAAGTGCTTAGCTGTCATGGAAGGTTGGAAGTTCAAATCTACTCAGAGGTTCCTTGAAAAAAAGGTCTGGGGTCTGTTCCAAAAATCCAGAGCCCTGAAAACCCTATGAAACACAGTTTTGCCCTATACACATGGGGTTACTATGAGTCAGAATCAACTTGATAGCAACTGCATTCGACTGCAGTGGCTTTGACCTTTAGTCTGATTATCTCATTTCACTTCACAAGACGATGTGTATATTAACTCTGAGCAAGTGACTTGACTATGGTTATAAACTTGACTTAATGAAGCATTTATCTATAAAATACTGGAGAGGATTCAAGGAGCTACAGTTATAGAGTGTATAGGAATGGACACACACAATATAAGGGGCTGGCAATTTTTAATACAGTTATTATTACTATCCCCATTCTGCTATAGAGGACGTCCACCTTTAAACAGCTGGCTCAGAACCACACAGATGGCTTTTGACATTTTAATATACTGACTGCCTCAGTATGACAAACACACAAATAAATAACTGTATGAGGCATTATGAAAACACAAATTTATCAGAAATATCTTAAAAATGAGGAAGTTCACAAGGATTAGATGATTTACTTACTTTGTCCTTCCTTCCATGCTTCTTTCTTTTATATTTTTTCTATGACAATGGCAGTAAATATACATTTACTTTGGTTTGATCCAATAGTAATAATTTAATATACTCTTAAAAATGTTACAAACTCTTGTGAGTTAAGAGCAATGATTATTTACCACAGGTCAAAATGTAGTCACACAATCATGTGACCACAGAGGTCCATTACTGGCTTCAATCATAGCTGGTCTGACTCAGCCTGAAGCCAACAGGAAAGCAAATGCGGTTAATTAAGACAGAGAAAATGTTTATACTGTATGCAACTTATACACGAGCCACCATCCCCATGTTTTCCTGGATGTGGAATTCTATATACAACATGGACATTACTGTACTTTCTAAAATTCTTCTGGATATTGTTGAGGAAAGGCTTAAGAAGGAAGATTTGGCATTTTTAGAATTGTCCTAGTGGCACACTAAAATAATGTTGACTAGTAAGAACGGACAATAGTAATTCTAAATTATACTCCAGTTATATAATGTACACTCCAAATATAACATTAAAATATAAGATCTAGTCTTATGAAAATAAAAGAAGTCCTGTGTTCCTTCTTAACTACATTGAACATGACTCAGTAGCTCTCACATAGGTGATCCCAATAAACAAGGGAATAAAAAGAGTGGGGTTTTATCATATCTTTGATAGAACACCTAAGGTCTCTTTCTCTGGTGAAATAAAACATGAAAGGAAAACAATTTTCATTACTAATGACTTGTGAGTAGGGCATAACTCATTGAATAAGCATATCCTGAAATTGTTTGTAGACTCCAAACAAAAGACAATACATCCCACTACTAATTGTTCTCTGGGCTTCAAAAATCAGTGAACTGGCACAAGACTCAAAAACACACCTATTCCCCACCAGAGCTCCATTACTGAACCTTCTGCAATACCTAAAGTAAGTGAAGCATTTCCACAAACAGGTTTGAATTGATAGAAGTATCACAAGCTCCTCCTCCAAGGGTTCTTGCTCTGGAACATTCTAGAAACTTCACATAAAACTGCATTGAGTATAATGCTTCCCAAAGATATTTGCCATAGAACTTTCACACATATTTACATATTAAATGTTTTATATATATAAAATCAAAGAAACCAGAAACCCTAATGCCTCGGGATGAACTCTGACTCATATCCGTGTAGATTGAGTTGGGTGAACATGGCTGACAGCTAACAGGCACAGGAAGATATCCTCGAGAGATCACACCAAGAGGGAAACACTGCACTCCCCAGAAACCAAAAATAATAATAAAAAAACCCTCAAAACCCAAGTACTCCAAAGTTTCTTACAGTTGGAGATCAGCCATGTCTACTGACTCCTTTTCAACGTTAACGAGCAGCCTGAACTGCTTGTGTCCACACACCTCGCATACACAAACTGTTCTTTCCTATCTCCTGTTCCAACCCACTCAGCCAGACCTCTTACCACTCAAGCCACTGGGCACCCTAAGTGAATAGCAAACCACATGGGCAGTTTGGGTGGAGACATAATCACATCTAATACTTGGTTTCTTTCTTCTTTTTCCTGCATGTACCTGCCCATGTGCCCACGTGACCCCACTAGCATGCAGCAGACAAGTGCACACACTAACGTTTGGTTATTGATTTTTTTTCTTTTCCCTCTCGTTTCTTCTTCCTGTGCAGTCACACCCCACTGTGCATATAGATTCACCTCCCAAGTGGATACAGGCACACCAGTCAAAACCACCACAGATCCTGGCACACAACCCAAATTAGTTTGTTTGTTTTTCCCCGAACCAAGTTATATTCCTGTTATCTCTGTTTCCTTCCTGTTCTCATTTCTTTTTTGTTTTCTTTTCTTCTTTAAGTCTACTTCTTCTTCTAAACACACACACCTATACACACACACATACAACTCCCCTTCTTGCTAGATTATTTTATTGTACCTTTCTCTGACCTCACCCACTATCCCTGTTATCTATAATCTTTTCCTGTGCAATATGCTTCCAAAACAACTCTTAATTCTTAGCCCCACTGTAAAAACACATTTTCCCATAACATTTACAAATATCTTGGTTCCTTCAGATGACCCCTTAATATTATTATTTTGTTTTAGCTTCTCATTTCTTCTCCCACCACTTTCTCCACTTAACACCTCTGTCCCTTTTCCTTCATTTCACTATCTTATGCTTTCTAGCTCCTATTAGACACTTCCCAAGTCACCTGACAGAGTCAACGACTCTTACACAACCTAGCAGTCCACACACCACTAATAGCTGCACCGCAATACTGAGGAAGCAGCAGTCAACTGCAGTATACCATATCGAATCAAGAAAAGCAAACTCAAACAACTGAAGATCACTCAAGCCCAATAAAGTCGTCAAAAGAGAGACCCTGCAATTACCAAAAATAGAATTCAGAAGAATGGTGTTTAGATGCAGATTGCTCATGAGAACAAACAAATAAGGAAACCCACACCCCAAACTAGAAGACCACACCTAAAGGAATACCAGATGATGCCTCTAACGAAAACTGATCAGAGAAACAATCAACAACGAAAGCGCAGAGCAATCCAAATAAAGTCCGAGAATTATGTGAGACAACATCAAGAAAAAGAGGCTACTTCTCATCAGGATCCCAGACACAAAGAAACAAAAAATCTACAGAACAAAATAGTATGAGAAATCACAGAAGAAATTTTCCCCAGCATCACAAAAGAGGAGACAATAAAAGGCCTGATCTGTGGCAGAGGGAGACTGGTTTTTGCCACCACTAAAATGAACCTGCTCGTGAAGCCATCTCAGTGTTCCAGTTTTTTGGGTTTTTTAAAATTATTTTCTTGGGGGCTCATACAACTCATCACAATCCATACATCCATCCATTGTGTCAAGCACATTTGTTGCCCTCATCATTCTCAAAACATTTGCCTCCCACTCTAGCCCCTAATATCAGTTGCTCATTTTCTCCCTCCCTCATGAACCCTTCATAGTTTATAAATTATTATAGTTTTGTCATCAGTTACCCTGTCCGATGTTTCCCTCCGCCCTCTTCTCTGCTATCCATCCCCCAGGGGGAGGCAATACTTAGATTCTTTTAATTGGTTCCCCCTTTCTACCCCACATTCCCTTCACCCTCCAGGCATCGCCCCTCTCACCACTGGTCCTGAAGGTGTCATCTATACTGGATTCCCTGTGTTTCCAGTTGCTATCTGTACCAATATACATCCTCCGGTCCATCCAGATTTGTAAGGTAGAATTGGGATCATGATAGTGGGGGAGGGGAGGGAGCATTAAAGAACTAGAGGAAAGTTATATGTTTCATCGTTGCTACCCTGTACCCTGACTGGCTCATCTCCTCCCCACAACCCTTCAGTAAGGGGGTGTCCAGTTGCCTACCGATGGGCTTTGAGTCTCCACTCTGCACTCACCCTTTTACAATGATATGGTTTTTTTGTTCTTTGATGCTTGATACCTTATCCCTTCAACAGCTTGTGGTCACACAGGTTGGTGTGCTTCCTCCATGTGGGCTTTGTTGCTTCTGAGCTAGAAGGCCACTTGTTTATCTTCAAGCCTTTAAGACACCAAATGCTATATCTTTTGATAGCTGCGCACCCTCAGCTCTCTTCACCAAATTTGCTTATGCAAACGTTTGTCTTCAGTGGTTGTGTCAGTAAAGTGGGCACCCACTGATATGATTTTCAGTTCGACAAAAAACAGCAAGCCTCTCTTGCCCCATGCTCCTTACTCACCTGACCTCGCTCTGTGCAGCTTCTTTTTGTTTCCTAGGATGAAGAGGAACATTAAAGGACAGCAGATTTGATGACATAGAAGAGATAAAAAAAAGAGGGATGTGTTGTCAGCCATCAAAATAGATGAGTTTGAAAAATATTTCCAAGAACGGAATCATAGATTTGACAAATGTATTAAGTGTAATGGAGAGTACTTTGAAGATAATAAAGTTGTTTTTCTAAAAAATTAAGATATACAACTTAAAAAAAATCCAGGTTTTGGGGGAGGAGTTACCCCCTTGTACATTCTACTTCAGTGCACACAGTATAGAGACCACTAAACAAGTCTTACTAAATTACTAAATTAAAAAAAAAACAAACGCTGAGATCCCACAGTCCATTTTTTCAGATCATAATACTATGCAATTAGAAATTAACAAAAGAAAAAAAAACAAGAATATAAAGCCAGTTAAAAACAACTGGTTAATAAAGCCTATACAAGATGAAATTAACACACATACAACAAACCTCCAGGATAGAGGAAAAGCAATTATCAAAGGGCAATTTCCAGGAATGAGCACACAAATGGAAAAGAGGAGAAACCAAAACTCAACACCTTAACACAACACATCTAACACTAAGAGCAAAAGCAACACAATAAACCCTCCAAGAGAAAATAAGTAATAAATTAATATATCCATTGGAAAACCAAACACTATGGCAAACAACAAAGCTTAAAGTTGATATTTTCAAAGATTAACAAAATTGGCAAATCACTGGCAAACTTAACAAAGGAAAAGAAAAGAAAGAAAAATGCAAATAACTTGAATTAGAGATGAAAAGGATGGCATCACACAGATCCAAACAATACAGAAAGAATAAAAATGCATTACCACTAAAGAATGTACACCAATAAGTTAGATTATCTAGAAGAAATGGACAAATACCTAGAAATATACCATTGAAGCAAATTAAAGCATATGGATGTAGAAAACCAAAACAGACTCATAACAAAAGTAGACAGCCCCAACCAGAGCTAAACTGACACCCACCCTAGAAGTACGAGCAACAGAGAACACTAAACCTTCGAGTGGGGGAAGGGCGACTTACCACTCCCACACAGAAGCAAACCAAGAAGGAAAAAGAGAAAGGGACTGTCGGCGAGATTCTATATTGGCACACCAAGTCCAGAGGATGATGTCCCTGCACAGACCTGCTAACGCTCAGAGAGGCCTGTAGTGTCAACAACAATTCAAGACATCTTGTCCCCTTCCTGGAGCATACTGTGACAGAGGACAATAATGGGGACACACACTGCGGGGAGATAGTGTGGTCTGAATCCCCTGCAGCAGGGCAAACCAAGAAGGGAGCATAACAGATCTGCATTTGGAGCAAAGTCAAATCAAAAAGGCCCCCCAAAATAGACTTCTGGCTAGGAGGGGCAGCCCCTACGACTCCCCCAAGACCAGTGAGGAGAGAGTCATGAAGGCCAGCGGACAGACCTGGAACTATGTATTTTTTCTCTCTCTTCTTTCTTCCTTTTCTTTTTTCAATCTTTTGGTTTCTTATTGTTTGGTCTAGGACATTGTTGGTTTGCCTATTTATATAAGACAGGCATGGGAAACAAGCTTGGTGAGAAAGTAACAGGGCCAATAACCCAGGAGGGTCTTGTGGGGAGAAGCTGGCAGGGGGATGAGTGTGGTGAGCAAACAACACCATAGACAGGGGAACAACTAGGGAATTAAAACCAACAAGGAATTTGTAGGGATCCTGTGGGTATTGGAGCAACAGCAATCTAGCTGAGAAGAAGTACTAAGAGGTGGAAGAGTGGAAGTACTAAGAGGGGAAAGGGATGGTGAGGCAGGAGGAAGGCAAAAGGAAACAGAGGAAGGCTCTAGGAAGCAAAGCTATAGATAGGTATTAACAGAGGTGTGTACTTATATAAATATGTTAATCCATAAAAATAGAAGTATTGGCCTATGTATATGTATTTATATGGCAATACACTGAGATTGCGGATGGACCTTGGGCCTCAGCTCACACCCTCCCTCAATACAAGAACATTTTGTTCTAACAAACTGGTATTTTGTGATGTGCCACCCCACCCACCTGACACACATATACACGTGATCACTGAAGGCAAAATGGGTGCATAAGCAAATGTGAATAAAGTGGATGGTGCCCAGCTATTAAAAGATATAGTGCCTGGGGTCTTAAAGACTTGAAGTTAAACAAGCGGCCGTCCAGCAGTGAAAGAACAGGCCCACATGGAAGAAGTACACCAGTCCGTGTGATCATGAGATGCTATCGGGACTGGGTAACAGGCATCAGAAGATTCAAAACAAAAAACAAACAAAAACACATTGTTGAGAATGAGAGGGGGTCAGAGCAAAGACCCAAAGTCCATCTGTAGACAGTGGAACATCCCTCCACAGAGGGGTCGCAGAGAATGGATGAGTCAACCAGGGTGCAGTAAAGCACCGATGAATCCCACAATATTCCTCTGGTCCCTTGTGGCTTCCTCACTCTCCACTGTCATGACCCTAGTACTGCTTCTCACTCTGGACTGGACCGGTACATGTACACAGGTGTATATAAGAGATAAAGCTCATGACACGTGGAATCCAGGAACAAGATTGGGGATAGTGATACCAAAAGGGTAGGGGAAAGGTAAGGAGTAGAGAGGAGGAAGGGGGAAACAAACGCAATGATTGGCACATAACCACACACCCCCTTCAGGGGGAAGAACAACAGAAACCAGAGGGGAAGGGAGACAGTTGTTGGTGTGAGAGATGAAAATAAAAATAATTTACAGTCTATTAAGGGGCTACGTAGGGGGGGGGAGAGGAGCTGATCTCAAGGACTCAATAGAAAGTAAATGTCTAGAAAATAACAATGGCAATATATGTACAAATATGTCTGATAAAATTGATGCATGCATTGTAGTAAGGTTGTAAGAGCACCCAATAAAATGATTTTTTAAGAATAATAAGGAGAAGAAGTAGAGAGGGACATTGAAAAACTTCTAACAAAGAAAAGTCCATTACCAATTGGCTTCATAGGGAAATTCTACCAATTATTCATTGAAGAGTTGTCACCAATTCTATAGAGACTATTCCAGAATATAGAAAGGGACAGCAAACTCCATGATACCAAAACAAGGTAAAGACCCCAGAAAGACAGAAATCTATAGAAACCTACACAAATGGAAGACTATCCCATGTTCATGGGATATAGGAAAACTGGATATTGTGAAAATGATACTACTACCCCCCAAAACTATAAATACATCAAAATTGTTATCTAAGTACCAACTTTATTCTTTAAACAAATGGAAACAAACTATTTACCAACTTCATATGGAGAGGCAGGAGCAATTTCTCATTGCTGACTCATAGTGACCCCTTGTGAGTTTCTAAGACTGCAGCTGAATCTGGGAGTAGAAAACCTCATGGAGCTGCTAGGGGTTTTGAACAGCTGACCATTCTGTTCGCAGACCGTTGTGTAGCCACTACACCCCCAGGGCTCATCTTTATAAAGAACAAAGTAGGAGGCCTTATACTACGTGATGTTGAAACCTATTACACATCTCCAATCATGAAAACAGTCTGGTACTGGTACAATGATAGATACATAGACCAATGGAAGAGAATGGATAACCCAGAAATAAATGCATCCACCTTCAAGCAACTGATATTCAACAAAGTGACCAATAAATAAATAAATAAATGGGAAAGAGCCAGTCTCTTCAACCAATGGCTCTGTCAAAATCGGATGTCCACCTACAGAACAATGAAACAGGACCCATACTTTGTCCATGCACTGAAATGAACTCAACATGGTTCAGAGACCTAAAAGTAAATCCCAGAGTTATAAATAATCAATGAGAAAATTGTTATAAACTTAAGGGTCCCATTGAAGGGACTAGGCATACTACCAAATATAATAAAGGAAGCACACACATTAGAAGACAAAATAGATTATTGGAACCTATTAAAAATTAGAGACTCATACATTGAAATACTTCATCAAAAGGGTGGAAAAAGAGCCCATGGACTGGGAAATAAAAATCTGTAGCAATAAAACAATGGACAAGGGATTAAGCCTAAAACTTTAGGCTTTAGTAGAACTTCTGCAAAATCTCAATAAGAAAAAAATAATCTAATGAAAACTTGAGGTGGGGGAAACATGAATGGGCAGTTTACCAAAAATGACATCCAAAAAACTAACAAACATGAAATTATACACATGATCACTAGCCATTCAGGAGATGTAAATTTTAAAAAATGATGAAATATCACCTTCTACCCACAATGATAGCCCAATTAAACACACACACACACACATAACTGCTAGAAGGCTGCAGAACAATTGTAACTCATAAACTCCTGGTGGGCGTATGGATACATGCAACCATTGTGGAAAGTGATATGGTGCTATCTAAAACAACTGGGAATAGAAGTCCCACATGGCCCAGGACTACCTCTGCTGGTATGTACCGTATATACTGGTGTATCAGCCAAGTTTTTCAGCACATTTTTAATGCAGTTTTGTGGTAAAATTAGGTGCCTCCACTGATATTGTGGTTGGCTTATACTCGAGTATATACAGTACCTGAAAGAAGTAAGAGACCCAGAATGAACAGATGTCTGCTCTCCCATGTTAAATGAAGTACAGTTTACAATAGCAAGAAAGTCCAAGTAGCCAAAATGCCCATTACAAGAAGAATAGATTTTTAATAATTCATTTACATGCACATGAAGAAATATTATGCATCTCTATAAAAACAGTGATGAAGCCACAAAACACCTCATGATGTGGAAGGACCTGGAAACCATTATACTGAATAGAGTTAGTCAATCACATGACAAATATTATATCAGATCACTACTGTAAAGCTAAACACCAAGACAAAGGCAGGAATCAGCCTTATGTAATCTTCTAATATGTTTCTCAAACAAAGAGATGGTGTGACTGCTTAATGCTCATGATTCATATGTTACCCCCTTATTTGTATATCTTGAAGTCCACTTATTTAAGCAAAGGAAGATGTACCTAAGCAGGGGCCAGTTTCTAATATTTGAGGGAGAGGTAGAAAACCAATTAGTCTACCATATAGCATTCTTCCACAATCACCTCAAATCAGCAGATACTCCTACAAGGGTGCTCAGTGAACCTTAATGGAACTATAGTCCAGAGTTGGGGTGGGGTACATGCCTCTTTTGGAGAAGGTGATTTCACTGCTGTTGGTGGTGAAACAGGAAGGACAATCTGCTGGTGGGAACAATGCTTACCATTACTTATGTAGACTCCCCAATGGGAGAATACACCAAGTATCATGTTACAAAGAAAGCAATTGTGACCTAGTTTCTATCCAGCCTTTGGGGATCCAGGCCAAGTCCTACAGACAACCAAGACTAGACTTTTCACAGTGTACATTGCTCATAGCGACGCCAAAAGGATCCTACTTGGAAAATCCAGCCAGTGAGCTGGACATTACTTGAAAGAGGCCTGTGACAGAGTACAGGAACTGATCCACTCTCTTGGCTGTAAGGCTAAAATGCCGTAGAGTGAAAAGTAGCAGATGAATATGAGCCAAGGTTATGAATTTGGAAGTCATTGGAATTTCGCTTCAAATCTCTTGCATTGAGGGTCCCCAATAAATGACAATTTAAGACTACCATATATTTGCTATTTTATGCTCTTTTGGCTTTGCTATGACGTGTCTTAATCTAGCAGGCATAGTTCAGCCTTGGTGACATTATTGCAAGTTTTGCTCTACCTCCAACCCTCATTGTTTGAACAAATAGTGCCTACTCACATGTTTCTTTTTCAGCCTTGTTTTTCATTTATTTTGTTTTAATTTTTTTAAAGATCATTTTATTGGGGGCTCCTACAGCTCTTATAACAATTCATATATCAATTTTATCAATCATATTTGTACATATGTTGCCATCATCATTTTCTAAACATTTACTTTCTATTTGAGCCATTGGTATCAGCTCCTCTTTCTTTCTCCCCCATCCCACCCCTGTGGCCCTTGATAAATGATAAATTATTATTCTTTTCATATCTTGGTCACATATATTTTTAATGTATACAAGTCAACAATCCATGTATTTTAATCTAAACACTGTCCTATGCAAGTATACTTTCCTTTTCTCAACAGTATTTGAATTCTATATAATTGACTAAATTAAGGATACAGTAGAATTACCATATGCCTAATGGGGATTACTTATAAACCTAGTCAATAAAACACAAGTAAAAATCTTTCTGGTATGCTCTCCTTTTAGCCAAGATCCATCTGACATCAACAATTACAGACCTGTCCCATGCCCTCTGCTCAATCTGTCCTGACCCTCCGGCAGCACCCTGCCAGTGTACTGCTGCTGGATCCAACTGCTGTTGGATGAACTTCAGCAAAATTTTATTTGCATGTAATATCAGTGTCATGGGCCTATAGTGTGAGCATGCTGTTGGATCAATTTTCTTTGGAATGGGTACAAATATGGATCTCTTCCAGTTAGCTGGCTAAATAGCTGCCTTCCAAATTCCTGGCATAGGTGAGTGTGTGCTTCCAGTGCTTCATCAGCTTGTTAATACATTTCAATTGGTATTACCTCAATTCCTGGAGCCTTGTTTTTGACTAATGATTTCAGTGCAGCTTGAACTTCTTCCTTAAGCACTATTGTTTCTTTTTCATATGCTACTCCTGACATACTGGAAGATTGACCTGTTCTTTTTGGTACAGTAAATCTGTATTCTTTCCATCTTCTTTGAATGCTTCATGCATCATTCAGTATTTTGTCCACAGAAACTTTCAAGATTTCGAGTGGAGATTTGAATTTTTTTTCCTGAGTTCTTTCAGTTTTAGATATGCTGGGCATGTTCTACCCTTTTTATTTTCTAATTCTAGGACTTTACACATTTCGTTATAATATTTGGCTTTGTCTTCTTGAACTACCCTTTGAATTTCTCTGTTCGGCTATTTAACTTCATCATTTCTTCTATTTGCTTTAACTACTGTACATGTAAAAGTAAATTTCAGAATCTCTTCTGATATTCACTTTGGTCTTCCTTTATTTCCTATCCTTTTTAATGACCTTTGACATTCTTCATGCATGAAGTTCTTGATGTCTTTCCACAGTTCCTTATATTTGTGACTAGTGGTCAATGCATTAAATCCGCTTTTGAAATGGTCTCAAAATCCAGGTGGGATAGACATAAGGTTGTATTTTGGCTCTCTTAGACTTGTTTGAATTTTCTTAAGCTTTACTCTGAACTTACATATGAGCAATTGATGGTCTGTTCCACCGTCAGCCTCTGGTCTGATATTTGTTGCTGATATTGAGTTTCTCTAGGGTCTCTCCAAATAGATGTAGTCAATTTGATTACTGTGGATTCCACCTAGAGAAGTCCATATGTATTATGTTGTGACAAAAAAGTCCTGGGTCTTACAAAATTTTATTATGTGATCTCCAGCTTCATTTCAATTACTATCTCCTTATTATCTAACTAGATTCTTACTCTTTGTTTCCAACTTTTGTATTCCAATCACCAATAACCATCACTGCCTCTTGAATGCATGTTTGATCCATTTCTGACTAAAGACATTGGTGGAATTCTTCAATTTCTCCATCACTGACTTTGATGGTTGTTGCATGAAATTGAATAGTTGTACTGATTAGATTTCCTTGAAGGTATATAGATATGATCCTGCCACAGAGAGCATTGTACTTAATGATTGATCTTGAAATGTGCCTCTTGACAATGAATGGCATGCTATTCATCTTGATTGTATCACACAAGTGAATGGGTTTCGGCCGAACTTCAGAGGAAGAACAGACAAGGAAGTAGGAGTAGGCTCCCCACTTTGGGGGAAAGAGCGACTGAAAACCTTACTCATAGCTGAGAAATATTGTCAGACACTGAAGGCCTAATGAATGGAAGCAGAGCATTGTAGTAGATCATGGTGGAGGATGGGTTTCTTGGGTTGGAGGGCATTGGAAATGTGTCTGAGGCAGAGTTGATTTCTTGGACTAGAGTAGACCATGGTGAGACTTCAAGATATGGCATGACTCAATGTAAGGAGAAATAGCACAAAACTCTGCTAATGATTGGAACTATGAATATTGAAAGTATTAGTCTAGGAAAATTAGATGTGGTCAAAGATGAAATAGAATGCATAAAGATCGATATGCTAGGCATTAGTGAGCTGAAAGGGACTGGCATTGGCCATTTCGAATCTGAAAATGGCATGATTTACTGTGCTGGAAAAACATAATCAAGAGGAATGCAGATATGATTGGCTTAAAATTTGAAACCTTATTATTTGTTCTCCCTTTTGACCCTTTCAGACCCATTTTCAATTTCTTCCAGTTTTTAATATTTTCTGCTTTCTTTTTTAATTGAGATTTTTCTCTGTTTTACTGAGTTGTTGTTGAGGTTGTGTGTGTGTGTGTGTGTGTTTGTGTGCATATGTGCTCTTCTTTATATGACCAGGGTAGAAAACCTTTAAAGATAGTAACTGGATTAATAGTGTTTTAGAGTTAAGGCAGGGGAGATTGGGAGAAAATCGGCATCTAACTATAATGAATTCAAGAATCAAGAAAACACTCTAAAACTGATTTGATGATGATTTCACAACTATTTTTAATCTTATAAAGACATTGAATTGTATGATGTGTGAATTATATGTCAATAGAACTGTTAGATTTTCCATTATATGTATATACTTATAAATATATATAAATACACACACATATATAAAGATAGCGACATAAGATGGTAAGTCATAATGATACTAAGCATCCAGTTCATACATGTATACTTTTATGCCAAAATATGTGCACTACCACAACCACCACCCCCACTCACCCCCACACCAAAGTATTTGTCTGTCTCTGCAACCGATGAATGGTTGCAGACAATTTATATCAGTCATATACTTGTCTTAATATTATGAGCGTGTCTTTCAAAACAAGGTCCATTCCAACCCTGTCTTACAATGGATGTACTGGGCCACTTCATTTCAAGACAGAGAAGCCAAGTCAGAAGGTAGTGATTGGTCTTTGTGATTCCAAACACATTATCTTGATGATTTTCTTGAAAGACACAGGATGGTCATTGTGGCTTACTATAAACATTTAAGGAAATTGAAAACTGCATTGGGGAGGAAAAAAAGCCAGGAAATTGTTTCAAGATTCACCCCACACCACACCAACATCTCTACAATGAACCTGCTCATTCTTTGAGGATAACAAGTGTTGACCTGTGAGAATTTCATCATGAAACCTTACCCCATTCACCCCAGTCCCCAGGCCCCTGATCTTTCCCCTTCAGACTTTGGACATGATGTAAAACAAAGAGTGCAGAATTCCTCAGGGTTAGAGATATGGAAAGACTGCCTTTAGAAGCATATATACCTAGATGGATGGCAGGTCAAGAAACAATAATTAGATAATTTTGTTTAATAAAGGTTTGTACGATTTTGTCTTACCCTCCTATATCCTGAAGAAATGGCTTGTAGTGAGACACACAGAAGGAAACAAGGGTCTTGATTGGTTGCAATGGTTGTGCTATGTGCATGATTTGATGTCTACGGGAGTCTTTATAATGAAATTATATCCTAGGAATAAAATTTGATCCTAGAGTAGAAAAGAGAAAGTCAGAATATAGAAATCAATGAATATGGAAACACAATGAAGATGGGAGAAAATAGTAATGCATTTGTTTGGGAACCAACACCAGCTGCTTCTCACATCACATACAAAGTCACTCACTCACTTTTTTATTCGCTCACTCACTTTCATAACCTGAAGAGCTGATTTTGTTCCCTGAGAAGAGATGAACCCAAGAGTTGTCTTTTGAGTGACTCTATAAGACCGGTCATTTAATGGGTTGATTCTAACCCTAGAGGACAGACCATGAGACTCTCAAAACAGTATCTTCATAAGGGTTAAAAAAGAGATCAGAGTGGAAATCTATAAATTAACAATCCTAAGCACATTGTTAATACTAAACCACCTAAAATGAGAATCCCCAAGATAACCAGGGAGAGGCTAAGAGACAATGATAATCAATTGTCACATGGACAGGAGTGGTCAATCCAGAGGAAATTCTGCTTACAATCTCTAAGACTGATCAGGTTTCATAAAGTATCTTGATCTCATATGTAAAGTAGTTCAGCCCATTCTATCTTTAGCCTCAAGGTAAACCCAAAACCATTGCCTTAAGTATGACAAAAATCAAACCAAGATAGCTTGAATTTTCTCATCTGTAAATATGTATGTGTACAACTAATTTAAAATAGCCTTATACAAACATGCCTCTTTTTAAAATTTTCTCAATTCTTTTGAAGTTACCTATGAACAGCTATTTATCTGCTTTATCTTCAAAATGGATGTTGTGCTGTTGGGGCTGTGATCATTGTGGTTACGCTAGCGTGACAGGAAAAAGTGGAAATGTTCTTAAATACAAAATCAAAAGGAAAGCAAAAAGCAATTCTGGGGTGATGCTTAGGTGAGTGATGTAGACCATCATTATGGTGGTGGTCTTGCAAGAAATGTTAAACCCAAATATAATTGTGAGGAAATGGTCGGATAAAACTAGAAGGACTTGTTCTGGAAGGATCCTATCAGGGACTCTTCACAGGGCACAATGTCATAAAGAACAGAGAAACATGATGGCACTTTTCTGGATCAAGGTCAATGGAAAAGTGTGGAACTTGATTAAATAAAAAGTGTTCATAGGACTCAAGACAATATTAATAACAAATATACTAAGTAGCTAACACTGAGTATGAATTGCATGTTGGATGGTGTAAAGAAATGACATAATATTTTTTAGATATCGATTGAGGAGGAGATTACCCTCATTCTGTGGTTATAGAAGGTAAAGTACTTTCAAGTGGATACATTACGATGTATGACTTTTCAATGTTTGGGGAAAGGCGATTGTGTATGGGTGTTTCTGTGCCTAGAGAGGGATGCAGTGAGGGATGCAATTTACATCTTCATGTAAATCCAAACAAGATCAAAGCTGCTCATTATGGAGTGCTTTCTACTCCTCTGTAGCTTTGAACATTTTTGAGTTAAAAATCGTGTTGCCCACTCCAAAAGCTATAGCAGAAGGATCCAACGGGGAAAATCCACTAGGTGTACTGGACTCTACCCCAAATACACCTTTAATTGGGGGACTTAAAATCGAAAATTCATGGTGTTTGAAGAAGCAGAAGACAGCTATACCAAGTATATTTGAACTGTCAGTAGGCAAACATTGACTTAGGACATCAATGCTTTATATGCTCCATTAAGATATATTATTTTTATTATATATTGCTTCAGCAAACCTGTGATTGATATTGTCAGTGAATATTATTGTAAAATTTCCCTGACAACCAACTCCCATTGTTTGTGTAAATAGTGTCCAGCAACAGAAGGCTTTATTTGGAGCAAGTGAATAATTCAGGTATTGTGATATGTAGTTAGCCTACATTGGTCCAATATTCCTCTCTCAACAGTGTTTTAAAAATTAGTATCAATGGCAATATTAATGGAAAATATTTATGTTCCAGAGAGTTGATTGATAAGATTCTATCATAAATTAACAAGGAGGTCTTTAAAGGGGGACAAAGGGAGATAAAAACCATAGATCCAAGAATGGATTTTGGGCTCACACTAAGTCCTAGTGCCAATTTAAGAACAATTAGTGCTTACATCATGACCCTATTCAATACTTTCTCTCAGGAAGGAGACACAGAATATATGGATGCTCTAGCACTGTGTGGTGAAGAATTTATATGGTGCTTGGCTATCAGATAGAACAGTGTCTAGTTCCCTAAAGGCTAATTTCCAAACAAGCAGCCATCTAAGTGAGATGTCAACTAAGTCCACATGGAAGAAGCACACCAATACCAGTGACCCAAGGATTGAATATCATATAATACAAAGCCAAAGGAGGGAATAGTATCAGAGCTAAATTGTGAGATTTTGGTTTGCAGAAGGCTATCTATGACAGTGGAAGTCTAAGATACAGTTGTGAGAACTGCACAAGAAATGAGCCTTTAGTGATTTTCCTCTCTCCATAATGGAACGATGGGAATAAACTGGTTGTCAAACAGAGACTATTGGAGAGATGACTTTAGGAGATCAAATTGATAAATCTTACATGAACAGTTAAAACGTTGTCACTTGATTCCACTTCTGATACACGTTGGGCCTGATCTGGTTTTGAACATTTTCTATTGTTGTTGTTGTTACTCATATTGGGGTTTATCTCTGATGTATTTTGTCATTAAGTTAGCATTCCTGAATTTGCTTATATGTTTTTCTATTTTTCGGTATATGAAACTCAGAATAGAAGAAGCCTATAGTGACAACAAGTAGAATAAGGGTTTCTGGGGGGAACAGTGGGGATGGGGGGGATAAAGGGGTACTGATATCAAGGAGCTCAAAAAGGAAGAGAATGTTTCAAAACTGTGGTAGCAATTGTACAATACTGCTTGATGTGATTGAACTATGGAACAGTATGGTATCTGTATTAGCTCCCAATAAAATGGTTTTGAAAACAAAGCAAGAAAAAAACCACCAAACAGTCATTATGATGGCGGGTGGGGGTGGGGGGTGTAGAGGGTGGGCAGGGAAATTGTGTTGCTTTCTTTTTAAGATCACCAAAAATACAAAGAAAAAAATAATGAAAGTATCCTTTTACAAAACTGTTTAACTTCCTTTATCTGAGTTGTCTTCTATAATGATCTCTTCTTTAAAATGTTGTTCATACATGTAGTTTATATGCTGTTAAAGAATTAATGAAAGGGTCTATATGGGTTTGCTTCCTTCTGTTCCCCCCTTTAATAAAACTGTCTGCTCTCTCAATTGAATCAGGAGGAAGACTACCTCCCTTTCTCCTTTGCCCTTCTTGAAGAGCTACCATGATTGAGAGTGTTTCTGGAACCAAGATGCTGACCTTGAATATTATGAAATGATGAGAATAGGCCAGGCATAGATTCCAAGTTTAGCAAATCCAAACCAAATTATGATCCTATAGCTGACATCTGGCTATCTCCAAACATTCTATTAGAAAATGTTCATTACTGATGCCTATGAAAAATCCCATTTTTACGCTGAATGTCTACATTGGAGTTATGAGAGAGTAAAAGACAACAAACATAAATACTATTATTACATACCAAATTCTGTAATAACTATAATAAAAATAATCTATAAGTAGATGCATTATACAAGCTAAACAGATGTGGGAAGACAGATGGGAGTACATCCATAGGTATGTATAGGCACAAAAGCAAACTTACTGCCATCTGCTTTATTTTGACTCATAGGAACCCAAATAAGGCTGCTGATAAACTTTTGCAGGAGGGGGAATCAGAGGACACCAAAGTAAATTGACTTAACAGAGTTCACAAAGAAAATTTTCTACATCCTAATTTGATAATATTGACTGGAGCCTTAAAAGCTTGTGAGAAGCCATCAAAGGTGCAAATATTGGTCTCTCCATATCTGGAGGAAAAAAGAATGATGAAAATCAAGACACATGGAAACAATTAGTGCAGTGTACTAATGGACCACACAAACATCAAACTCCACAACCCCAAGACCAGACAACCATTACCAATCACTCTGAAAGGATCAATTTGGAAGGTCCTGGATATAAGATGACAGCATTGAAGCTACCGCTCAGGGAGAGTGGGGTATCTGATTAGAGCACACAGGTGAAAATGATGAGGGAAGGAGAGAGAGTAGAACATATTCTACTCCCCCCCAACCAGTGAGGACAATATTCCTGGTCAGAGTAACCAATGCACAGAGAAGACAACAGGGTCAATGCCACCATGGGACACAACATCCCTCACTGACCCATCACACTATGGGAGGACAACATAGGAGAAACATTGCAGGAATTGTGCCCAATCAGACCCCACCACACTGGGGCAAAACACTAAGGGCACGCAACAGAGCAGCAAGGGGAGTAAAGCAATGAAGTCTCCAGGGAATACCAAAAATAGGCTCTGGGGTCAGGGCTTAACATCCCATGAGACTCACCCAGAAAATACTACCAAAGGTCAACAACCAGACCGGGAACTATTTATAGGCTTTTTGGGGGTCATTATTTTGTTGTTGTTTTTGTTTCCTTTTGTTGCTTTGTTTTGCTCTGTCTTGTTTTTGTGCTTATTATTGTCTCTGGATGTCTATCTAGATAAGATAGGTGGGATAAACAATCCAGAGGCATATACAACGGGACTGACAGTTCTGGACGGGACACAGGAGAGCCAGAGATGGGGGGAAAGAAGACGTGTCAACAAACCCAGGGACAAGGGAACAACAAGTGATCTAAAATCAATGAGGAGGGGGCATAGCATGCTTGGTGGGCCTTGATCAAGGGAAATGTAGCCAACAGGAATTACTGAAACCCGATAGTGGTTACTGAACATGATAGTGGTACAAGAGGAAAGTAAAAGGAAATAGAGGAAAGAACTAGGAGGAAAAGGACATTTATAGAGGTCTAAATACAGGCATGTACATATGTAAATATATTTATATATAACAACAGGAAAATATATCTATGTACATATATATTTATGTGAAGTATTAAGGTAGAGAATGCACATTGGGCCTCTACTCAAGTACTCCCTCAACACAAGAACACTTTGTCCTAATAACACAGCATTCTGTGATGCTCACCCTCCCGGCATAATTGCTGAAGACAAAATGGGTACATAAGCAAATATGAAGAAAGCTGATGGTGCCTGGCTATCAAAAGATATAGCATCTGGGGTCTTAAAGGCTTGAAGATAAATAAGTGGCCATCTAGCTGAGAAGTAACAAAGCCCACATAGTAGAAGCACACCAGCCTGTGTGATCACAAAGTGTCCATAGGATCAGGTATCAGGCATCAAAGACCCAGAATAAAAATCATATCAATGTGGATGAGGGGGTGCACAAAGTGGAGACACAAAGCCCATCTGTAGATAATTGGAAATCCCCTCACAGAAGGGTCACAAGGAAGAGAAGAGCCAGTCAGGGTGCAGTATAGTACTGACGAAACATACAACTTTCCTCTAGTTCTTTAATGCTTCCTCCCCACTGTCCTCCATTATCACAACCCCAATTCCACCTTACAAATCTGGCTAGACCAGAGCATGCACACTGGTACAGATAAGAGCAGGAAACACAGGGAATCCAGGTCAGATAACTCCCTCGGGGCCAATAATGACAGTAGCGATACCAGGAGGGGAAAGGGAAAGTGGGCTGAGAAAGGGGGAACTGATGTAAATCATAATGATCTACATATAACCCCCTCGCAAAGTACAGATAACTGAAAAGTGGGTGAAGGGAAACAGTGGTCAGTGTAAGAGATGACAACATTTTTTTATAAATTATCAAGGATTTATGAAAGATGGAAGGTAGGGGAGGGGGGAAATAAGCTAAAACCAAGGGCTCGAGTAGAAAGAAAATGTTTTTAAAATGATGATAACAACATATGTACAAATGTTGATGACAATATATGTACATAATGGATGGATGGATGTATTATGATGAGCTGTAAGAGCCCCCAATAAAATTATTTTAAAAATAAAATAAACAGGAAAAAAATATATATATATAATGGCATGAATCAAGTGTACCTTAGTCTTTTACAGAGACCTTGTGCTGCTTTTTTTTTCTCAATGAACTACATTGTTTGATTTCTTGACCACTGCTTAATTGAGCATTGGTTGTGGATCCAAGCAACATGAAATCCTTGATGACGTTATCTTTTCTCCATTTTTCATGATGTTACCTATTGGTCCAATTGTGAGCACTTTGGTTTTCTTTACCTTGGGTTGCAATCCATTTTGAAGAGTGCAGTCTTTGATTTTCATCAAGTCCTACTTGCTTTTAGCAAGTGAGGTTGTGTCATCTGTGTATCACAGGTTGTTCATAAACCTTCCTGTATGGTGAAAAGATTCAATCCTGATGCATACCTTTCTCAATTTTAAAACTCATAGCATTCCTGGGTTCTGTTCCCATGACTGCCTCTTGCTCCATATGTAGGTTCCTCATGAGCACAATGAAGTATTCTGAAATTCCCATTATTCTCAACGTTATCCATAGTTTATTATGAGCTACACAATTGAATGCTTTTGCATAATCAATAATACTCAAGTACATATCTTTCAGGTGTTCTCTGCTTTTCAGCCAAGATCCAGCTGAGATCAGTAATGATATCCTTTGTGCCATACCCTCTTCTGAATTCAGCTTGGCTTTCTGGCAGTTCTCTGTCAATAATCTGATATAATGGTTTTAAAAAGAATTTTCAGCAAAAATGTCCTTGCATGTGGCAATAATGATATAGTTTAATAATTTCCACATTACGTTTGGTCGCGTTTCTTTGGAATGGGCACAAATCTTTATCTTTTCCAGTTGGTTTACCAGGTAGTTGCCTTCTAGATTCCTTGGCATAGATGAGTGATTGCTTCCAGTGCTTAATCAGCTTGCTAAAATATTTCAATTGGTATTCCATCAGGTTGTGGATAAACTGGTAGATGAGCAGTAACATAGGGGCTAGGGTCTCAAAAACTTTTAAGTGACCATGTAAATATTGGTTTTTCTCTGTATGGAATGGAGAAAAGTGAAGAAAATCAAAGGCTCACGGAAACAATTGACTAAAGGACTAATGGCCATGCAAACCCCAGCCTCCACTACCTTGAAATCAGAAGTACTAGATGGTGCCTAGATACTGACTGCTCTGGGCAGGATCACAATGAAATGTCCTGCATAGAGTGAGAGAAAAAAAATGAAGAATAAAATTTTAAATCATAAAAATGACCAGACATATTGGTATAATTTTTTTTTTAAGTATTTTATTCTTTATTTGAGGACTTAGCAATCATACAAGGAACTTCAAAAAGTTCAGGGAAACATTCTTTGAATTCCATTTTGCACATGTTTTTTTTTTTTTAATTAATCAATTTATTGGGGCTCATACAATTTATCACAATACATAGATCAATTGTGTAAAG
>NW_022106189.1:13684363-13711967 GCF_000313985.2 Echinops telfairi | reverse complement strand
CTTTCTTCACCACATTTTCCCATGCACACATCTGTCTTCAGCGATCATGTCGGGAAGGTAGATATATAATTTAAGTTCCTGAAACTGTTGCCCATAGATACCCTTTGATATCCTTCAGGCCTGGAACTGAAGCCACCTTATTGTATCAACTTTCTGGCCCAAATAGACAAACCTATAAATGCAACAATAACACCGATGTGGAATGTACTTTTAGAACAGTGAACTATACAAGATCAAAATAGGCTGCATTAGTCCCCAAACAAAATTACAGGACAGGAAGGTGTAGAAAAGAAGGTCGAGTTGAAATGGGGATGTTAGAAGAGGGCTGTTACAATGCGGGGGTTTCAACCAATCTCACAAAACAAAATATGTATAAATCATTAGATGAAAAACTAATTTGTTTCATAAACTTTCACCCAAACCACAATAAATAGCCATTTCTCAGAAAACACAACACAAAAGAAAAGAAAAAAGAAGAATGACCTTTGGGTTGAAAGAGTCTTCAGTAAATTGTTCCATAAGAGTAAGAACAAACAGGTGAGGGTTGGACCGATGGTCAGAGCAAGAAGGGTTAAAGGATACGGAGACGTTAACCTTAAAAAAATACGAGCTTTATGAAGCAAAGGGCTACTGTTTGCAAGAATCTACAATGCTAAAATAAAGAACAAGCGCTAGATGTATTCTCAGTGACCTCAGCACTCAGTTATTAGAAAGAGATCAATTTTGACTCAAGAACAGGGAAGAGTGCGTAAAGGGAAACCGGAAAAAGGCGAGATAGTGTGGTACCTGTGTGCTCTCAATCCAAGACAGCATGAAAAGGTGGGTTAGATGTGTATCGACTGAGTCCTCATTTTAAAGATCATCAAGAATCATGCATAGGAGTCACTTGGCAATCTCTAAGAACCCTTCCTGACCATTCAGTTATAATCTCCCCGTACCAGAACCGTTTCCTTGAAATGGAACCAATGGCAATAATGCTGGTTGCCTACAAGAGCTTTCCTGCTGCATTTACTGAGCCCTTGGCAATCTGGAATAGCTTGAAGTAACCTTTCCAAGCCTGCTGCCTGGGACAGCAGAATGGAAAGAGGAGGGAAAGGTGCCTCTTGGGGAGCCTCCTAATTCCCAAGCAATGTTGGCCTTTGTGCTCCCCTCCCATGATCACCAGGTACCTTAGACAGCCTGCTGTAAAGAAGTCAGAGGCCCTCAGCTCCCAGCAGGAAAACCTGGGAGCCCTGTTGTTGGAAATAGCTACTAACCTGCATCTCGGGCAGGTATTTTTAGGTTCTGTCTTGAAGACACGGAAACTTTCATACATTTTAGCTTCTTTGTCTGGAGTCACTGCAACCCCAGACATGTCATTGAAGTGGGGTATAATTGTGGTCTCCTCCACCCACCAATCTGAGCAAGTCAAAAAGGGCTTCCTGCTGCGCTGCAGAGAGCGGGGAGAGCCTTTCCTGGCACGGCAAAGTCAAAATGGATTTTTCAAAATAATAATATGTTGATCAAAAAGGGCAGGAAAAAAGATCTGTTGAGGAGAGGGGGCCCTGAATTGGGGCTGACCTGGAGCGGAGGGTTACCTATTGTTCTGAAACCTGATCTCTGTTCCTTTGCAAGTTGTAGAATTCCAGCACGGAGGAGTTAGTCTCATATTATTTCATAGGAAATAAAGATGCTATGAATCATCTGAGTTAAATCGGTGGATTTTTGTTCATGTGAGGCTCTCGGGAGAGTAATTATAATTGTCAATCACTAGGCGTACCCTGACATTAAAAGGAAAAATGGGGAAGCAACCATGTGGGATTGGCACGAGGTGTTTTGGTGGTGTGTGGGGAGCTGGGAGAAGGGATGCTCCTAAGGGAATCTAGCAGTCATCTCTCCAAGAGGTAAGTCAACAAACATGACACAGGAGCTGTTTTCTGAATGCTCACGGAGAATGATCTCCGGAACTGGTGTTCTAAAGATAGGGCAATTGATTCCACATGCATTAGGCGGGACTAGTTCCTTCTTTCTCACACAATCATGGAACGCAACCTTAATCAAATTACTCTCAAGAATGTTAGTCATCCCTGTCATCAGCAGGTCTTGATATCAGAAGGTAATGGGTGACGCCATCTGAAGAAGACCATCATGGGAAGACATAAGTTAAATTCTCATGATTAGAGAGGAAGCCCTTAGAAGCAATAGAGGAACATAAAGAAACCCTTCAGCTGTTATTGAAATAACTGACAAAGACAAGGAAGTATGGATTTTAAAAATTATATATTGATCAAAAAGAGAAAACGTGTTAGTCAGGTAGACTAGAGAAACAAATTCATAGAAATTCAGATGTATAAGAGAGAGTTTATATAAAGGGTAATTGTACATTAAGAAAGCATCCCATTCCAGTCCAAGCCCATAAGGCCAAAATTAGCCCATATGTCCGATACCAACCTCTTCAGACTCACGAAACACATGCAATGACGCTGAGTGCAGGACAATCACAGGCCAGTGGGTAGAAAGTCTTTGAATCTAGTGGTGGTGTAAGCATCTCAGCGCTGGCAGGGGTCTCCATGTAGCTTCTCCAGCACCCAGGGCTACATCAGGGTAGATCCATGTGGCTTCTCCTCAGGGATGTCTGCAGAGAGTCAACTTTGTTAGTAGAGAGTCTTCAATGGTTAAGAGCAAGTCTCCCAGCTCCAAGGAGGAAAATACCAAGAATTCCCGGAATCCTTAAGCCATGCCCACACAGAGGCCTCATTGGCTATATCCTGATTGACAGCCTAGACTCCACCCTTATACTTCTAATCCTCAAATTGAGCTTTTAGAACACTTGCCATCAAGTTGAGTCTGATTCATGAAAATCCGATGTGCAACAAAATATAGCTCGACTCCATAATGTTTCCAGTAGCTGACTTGTCAAAAGCAGATCACCAGGCCTTTCTTACGAGACACTTCCAGGGTTTTAACTTTTTGATTAGCAGTCAAGTGCATTACTTGTTTACACTGCTTAGTCTTCATTTGATCTTTATAACAATTCTATAAAGAAGTCGCCATTTCATCTTTCTTTTCAAGGAGAAGGAACCAAGGTTTCATGGAATTAAATATCTTTCCCAAGAATCTACAGGTTCTGGGTCCCCAGAACCTGCATTCTGCATTTGAATCTGTAACCATTAGACTGTACCACTTCTCTTTGGAAGTCTTGCCTCGCTGTCTTTTTATGACAACTAACGAGTCATGTGTCACACGGAACAATCTAAAGGAGAGGGCTGACACTTTTCTGAAAGCCACTTGGTAAAGTAATGGGTGAGTCAGAAACTGAACACGGCTCCAACTCAGGGTTCAATAAGGGAACCACGAAAGAAAAGGGGGTATGGCCCCAGGCGCATGATAATATTCACCCCACACGGCTATGTGAGGACACAGCTCTCAGTATGTCACATGACTTCCACCTTCTGTTAGGGTCGGAGCCCATCCATGCCAACCCCAACAAAGAGATACAAAATGCAAAACCATAGGGAAGAGAGCATCACACACATATCTTTAAGGTATTTAGGTTTAGAGATAGCCCGAAATAAATGGAGCGGATCCTAAGCAAGTTGTATAATTTCAGAGCTGAGAAGAAAAGTGGTTTCATGCTAACTTTTGGAAAGTAGAAAAGTAGAAAAGCAAAGAGAGTTAATTCAGTAGTAATTTTACTACTGAGAAAATTTGTTCAGTGATTAGAAGAATGTCACATTTGGAAATTTTGTCAGTGATTAGAAGAATGTCACATTTGGAAAGTCACATTTGGAAATTTTGTCAGTGATTGGAAGACGTTGTACAGAGTAGAGTGTGGCCTAGGGCTTTCTTTGACGTTTTCAATGTTCTACCCTGGTTACAAAGATCAGAAAATAAAGGGATGTAAGAAAACGGAGCCTAAGAATTTGCTCCAACTCTCTGAATTTGGAAACAAGTCCCTCTCATAAAAAAAGCAGTTTCATCAACGTGGAAAAGGCCACTCAGTGGTCATCAAGAATCAGTTTGCATGAAGCCAGCATCTTAGTGCTTCACACGTGTGGGAACTTTTCTCTGCTTAAGGAGCTCTTGGGTGGTAAGAACAGTGAATACACTTGGTGCCAACTGGAAGGTGGGAGAGTTGAGTCCATCCAAAAATAGCTATAAAGAAGGGCCTGCAAATCTACTTCCAAAAGATTGACGATTGAAAACCCTATGGAGCACAGTTCTACTCTGACACCCTTGAGTTTGTGAAGAGTCGGAATGAACTTGCTGAAAGCTGGTCCAGGTTCTCTCTGCTTTGGATGGTTCTATCTATCCCAGAGGGATGACGTGTGCTTTAATAAACTCGGCATCTCTTACTGCTTTTCCTGGCACACAAACTCCCTGCCATGGAGCCAATGCTGACTCATAGCAACCCCCTGTGGGATTCCAAGACTGTAACCGTTGACAGGAGCAGAAAGACCAGTAGATTCAATAAGCTGTCGTAGCAACAATTGAGCTAGTTAGGGAAGGCAGATTGTTAAGGTCCAACTATTTTTTCAAATCATTTTACTGGGGTCTCATACAACTCATCATAATTCATACATACATACATTGTGTGTCAAGCACACTTGTATATTTGTTGCCCTCATTCTCAAAACATTTGCTTTCTACTTGTGCCTTTGGTATCGGCTCCTCATTTTTCCCCTCCCTCTCTGCTCCCCCCTCCTTCATGAACCCTTGATAATTTATAAATTATTATTATTTTGTCATATCACACTGTCCGACATCTCCCTTCACCCACTTTTCTATTGTCCATCCCCGAGGGACGAAGTTACATGTAGATCCTTGTAATCAGTTCCCCCTTTCCACCCTACCTTCCCTCAACTCTCCTGGTATAGCCACTCTCACCACTGGTCCTCAAGGGATCATCTGTCCTGGATTCCCTATGTTTCCAGTTCCTCATCTGTACCAATGTATATCCTCTGGTCTAGCCAGATTTTTAAGGTAGAATTGGGATCATGATAGTGGATTGGAGGAAGCAATTAAGAACTGGAGGAAAGTTGTATGTTTCATCATTGCTACCTTGCACCCTGACTGACTCGTCTCCTCCCTGCGACCGTTCTGTAAGGAGATGTCTAGTTGTCCACAGATGGGCTTTGGGTCCCCAATCTGCACTCCCCCTCATTCACAATGATATGAATTTTTGTTCTTTGATGCCTGATACCTCATCCCTTCTACACCTTGTGATTACACAGACTGGTGTGCTTCTTCTATGTGGGCTTTGTTGCTTCTCAGCTAGATGGCCACTTGTTTACCTTCAGGCCTTTAAGACCCCAGACACTATATCTTTTGATAGCTGGGCACCATCAGCTTTCTTCACCACATCTGCTTAAGTACCCAGTTTGTCTTCAGCAATTATGCCAGGAAGGTGAGCATCTCGGAATGCCAATTTATAGAACAGAGTATTCTTGCATTGAGGGTGTACTTGAATGGAGGCTCAATGTCCATCTGGGACCTTAATACTAAACCTATAAATATATGCACATAGGTCTATTTCCCCATCAACGTATATAGACATATTTACATATGTACATGCCTGTATTTAGACCTCTATAAATGTCCTTTGTCTCCTAGTTCTTTCATGTATTTCCTTTTACTTTCCTCTTGTCCCACTAGCATGCTCAGACTTCATTTGAGTTTCAGTAATTCCTCTCCAGTTACATTGCCCTTGATCATGCCCTACCAGGTCTCTTACACTCTCCTTGCCACTGATTTTGGATCACTTGTTCCCTTTTCCCTGGGTTGGTTAACACCACTTCCTTTCCCCCACCACCCTCTCTACCATGTCCCCCCAGAACCATCAGTCCCATTGTTTTCTCCTCCAGATTGTTTATCTAGCCTATCTTATCTTATCTTATAGGCCTGCAGAGATAACAAAATGCATAAAAAACAAGACAGAGCCAAACAAAGTGAAAAAAGAAAACAAAACAACAACAACAACAACAAAAATCCAGTGACAACCAAAAAGTCTGTAAATAGTTCAAGGTCTCTGTTGACCTTTAGGAGTGTTTTCAGGTTGAGTCTGATGGGGCATCATGCCCTGGTCCAACGTCTATTTTTGGTACTCCCTGGGGAATTTCTTGCTCTGCTCCCCTTGCTGTTCTTTTGCACACCTTTAGAGTTTTGTCTCAGTATGGTGGGGTCAGATCAGGTGCAATTCTGACACTGTGTCTTTAGTATTATCCCCTGTAGGGCTATGGTTCAGTGAGGGATGTTGTGTCTCATAGTGGGGCCGGCCATATGGTCTTCTCTAAGTGTTACATGCTCTGAGTGGGGATATCATCCTCAAGGCTTGGTGGGCCAGAATGCGCTCCACTCTCTCTTTCCCCTTCTTTTGCTCCCGTGTGCTCTGATCAGAGGTGTCCCTCTCCCTAAGCTGCATCTTCAGTGCTGTCCTCTGAAGTAAATTCTCCTTGGGGGAGGGGCAGCTGCCCATGTAGTTGGGATTGGGGCAGGCCCCTCAGAAGGTCCAACTATTTCTATCCCTTTAAATCTTGCTCTCTATATGTTCCTTTAGTAGGCTGGAAATAACCATTTGAGATTTTACTGGTTCATGTTAATTTTAATAAAACATAACACATGTGGAATAAAACGAGTGATACCCTCCCTACACTGGACCCGTAGACTTTTCCTGTATCTTATGATTACCCATGTCTAGAGAGGAGAAAAAATGAACCATGTAATTTTCATTTCCATGGTAGTTGGTGTTGTGAGGTCCCTACTTATTGCCACCATATGTATGCACAACAGAAGGGAGCTGCCTGGGCCAGTGCCACCCTTGTGACTCTTGCTGTGTTGGAGCCCATTGGTGCAACCACTGGGTCGATCCATCTCCTCAAGGACTTTCCTTTTTTCACTGACCCTCTATTTTGCCAAGCATGATATGCTTCCTCAGGAGCTGATAGTCTGAAATATTAAGCATGGCAATAATCTTTTTTTGTTTTCAATATGTGCTTTAAATAAATACTCAAAATAAAATAGATCAAATAAGAGCAATTTCCACAGCCATCTTTATTTTAGATCCCAGAATACTTAAGAGAGACTGAGAAACAAAGTATCCCTTAGCATTTAGCATCAGGGGTCTGCTCTATAATTGTGTCTACTCCTGATCACCCAATAAAGGAATTGCCTTTATTAAGCCACCCATTGTCATTCAACCTCTTGTGTGAACTGATAGTTCTCTGGCCCCAAGTTGGTAGGTCACTACTCTCAAAGGTGAAATTCTAAACACTGTCCTCTGCATGAATATCAACTTTCTAGACTTTCTTAGATGTGAAGGCAGCCAGCGACAAACCAAGTAGTATCTGACTAGGTTCTTGATTTCAACCCATCCCATAGTACCTCCCCCAACGACGAGTGGGGGCTCTTCCTCAGCCCATTTTCCATTGGAGTTGAGTCGGATCAGGACAAAAGGGAAAGAAAATGGGAAGCATGACATAAGAGCAGCTCAGCCTGCAGGGCTTGATGTCAGATTATAGGAGAGTGACCATTAAATCCAAGATGACAGAAAACTATAAAACCAGATTGGTTCCTTTCTACATGGAAGGAAAATATAACGTTGTTACCCAGCCCAAGCTTTTTTGGTAAATTGAAATTAAGGTTTTATTTGGAGCTATTTTTAAAGGTCTGTTAATTAAAATTAGAAGCCAGGCCAATGCAAGAAATACCATAAAAGGTGTTAGATTTAATCATCACAAAGGCCTATAATTAAAAGATGATGTTATCTGAATATCAAGCACTCTAAACCCATGTTTGTTTTTATTGAAAATAAACAAACTCAGGAGCAAAAGTAAAAAAAGAAAAGAAAAGATATGTGCAAAATGTAATGATAATGGTTGACTTCTAAACAGCCAAGGAAATTATAGTCATCGTGTGTGGGAAAAGAACAAACACCTCTTAATTGCATTTCATTATAACCTACCTTTCTCTGCTCAGTTGTATATATTAATTATAAAAATCGTGTTGCAGAGTGGAGAGGCTCTACAATAGGAACCCCCCTTCCTTCCTTTAATTCTGTCTGAAGCAGGATGGAAGAACAATATCATCTGTCATTTGCTGAAAGAGCTTTCAAAGACAAAATCATAAAAAGAATGAAAGGCTATTATATAAAAAAGAAAAAAAATGCTTTGATTTCCCACTTATTAATGTTTAAGGTTATCTGTGTTCTTTTAGAAAAGTATCTGCTCATATTGTTTTGTATGTGTATGTTCAGGTAACATCACTTGCTGATAACTGTATCACATGGCATATGCATTGCGTAGATAATTTTTAATGGAGTGGGTGGGAAGAAAGCATTATTATGGAAAGATGCCACACGGATTTAAAGATATATATATATATATTTTTTTTTTTTTTGGCAAGGGAAAGATTGGATTTGAGGCCAAGGCTTTGATAACAGCCTGTTCTCTGTCTAACCTCTCAGGACAGCCACGGAGGGTAGGACTTTGTGCTACATATAAAGTAGAAAAGACTCCCCCTAGGCATGATAAGGACTTTTAGACTATCAGTGTTTTGAGATGATGGCAGCAAAGTGACATTAGGAATTTTCCATATCAGATATCTTCCAAAACAGCAAAACACATCTGCTGGGCAAGAGCTAACGCATGAGTCTGTAGAGAGTTCAGGATCTTAACCTGGACTTCAGGGTAAACCTTGGTAGTGCAACAGTTTGCACTTGACAACTAACCAAGAGGGTGGTGGTGTGAAGCCACTCAGCTGCACCTCAGAAGGAAGCACTAGTTTGTGATCTGCCTCTGTCCAGATTTAAAACAAGGAAACCCTACTGAGCTGGTCCACTCGGTAATATACAGGGTCATTTTGAATTGGAGTGACTCCAAAGAAGCCGATTTGGGTTTGTAGTATGTGTATCATGAAGGCCCTGGTATAAATAGTTAACACATTTGACAGCTAACTAAAAGGTTAGCAGGTAGAATCCACCCAGAAGTGCCTGAGAAGAAAAGCTTGGGGATCTGCTTCCAAACAATCAGCATTAAAAACTCCAGGAAACGCAATTCGTTTCTACTCTGACACACACAGGAGTTGTCATCAAATTCATCGTGACTTTTTTCATGTATGTAGTTGCATTTTATTTTCTGGGCAGAGTTTCCTAATTTACTGGCTGATTCATGGCTGGATCTGTAAAATGTTTAAAAACTGGTGCTCTAGGCCCTTGGTCCTCAGTGTGTGACTCATCCCAATCAGCAGTATTGTCCATACAGAGGAACTTGCTGGAAATGCAGAATACCAGGTTTCACCCAGGGAATGTGAGAATCACATTTACATAAGGGATGCGTGTGTTCTTCAAAGTATAGATGAGACCCCAGTGATAGTGAGTTGCACCCGCCTATACTGCAGGGCCACCAGGGTCTTCCTCTCCCTCAGGTGTGGACCACAGTGTCTCAGGTTCCATCCCAGACCATGCCATTGACTAGCTGTGTGACCTTAGCCCCAATAAGAGAGGCAAAAATACCTTCCCCATATGGGTGTTGTACAAAAAAAGAGAGAGATGATGAACAGCTTTGGAAGAATTCCTGGTACATAGAAAAACAGTGTCAGTAGTTATTATTGTTAGAAATTTCCTGGATCTTGTCTGTGTCTGAAAATTATCCACGAAATCAATAATGAGGTCTCAAAGTCAGCCCAAAAGGTTAACTGTTAGCTAAGAAGCTTTGGGGGGGCTATGCGTTTATGTTAAAGGGGAGGAACATTTTGGAAAAGGATGGTGAGGAGGGGGCACAACTTGAAGAATGCCATCAATGCCGCTGAAATATACCTGTAGACATTTTTAATTGTGTACATTTTCACCAAGAACAAATAAATCATCTTGTTAAAGGAAATGGTGTGATCTAGTTTAGACCAAGGCAGTAGTTCTCAGCCAGAGGTGGTTTTGCCTCAGTAGAGATGGCTGATGTTCCCTGGAGATATTTTTGATAGTCACTGCTGAGGGAGGGATGCTACTGATGTGTAATGGGTAGAGACCAACAATGCTGATATACGTCTTACTCGGTCCAGGACACTCCTAACCAAGAAGTTTCCCACCTAAAATATCAGTGATGCCAAAGTTGAGAAACTTGGATCAGAAATCAAGGGCATGAAAAAATTGACACGGTTCATCTAAAGCCTGAGTTGAGATTATCTGAACACTTGAGAGGCGACATCTCACTGTAGCTTTCAAACGGAAAAAGCAGGAGAATCGCCACTAACCAAAATGCCAAAAACACAAGTAAAGTGCTTAGAAGGATTTCAGCTCGGTGGGAAACACAAATAGTAATTGACCAGCCCAGCATAATTAGACCCCCAGCGTTGTGATCTGTCATCTCACCCATATCTCAAAGTCAGCCCATTCTGTTTACTTTATTTGGAGTACCCTTTGGTCCTAGTAAGTATGGATTTATTACTGTTATTTGGTTGGTTATGTTTAGCTTTGGTAGACCTTCATAAGATACCTGGCACCTGCCTATTTTATCCTTGCATTTCACAGTTGAGTATTGTACCTGGCACAGATCTCAGTTCCTAAAGTATTTATTAAAAAAGGATGTGGAAGCCGGGCTTGGCTCAGGTAGCTTAATTTACTGGTGCTCCAGGTCCCACCGTTTCTTAGTTAAGGCTTGAGTATGGGGTTATTTTGGAATCACCTTAGCATCCCCAGAAAGGATAGGAAATGAAAGAGACAAGGCTGGGCTGACACAGCCCCGTCTGCAAGCAGCACAGGTAAGGGGCGAGGAAAGCAGGCTGCAAGGAAGTCGAACGTTGTTCTTGTTAGGTGCCATCAAGTCGGCTCTAATCCACGCTGACTTCATGCACAGCGGATCGACGCACTGCATGGTCCTGCGTCAGCCTCACAATTGTTTTTATGCTTCAGCTGCTGTTGTAAGCAAGGTGTCAGTCTTCAGGGGTCCTCAAACTTTTTAAACAGAGGGCTAGTTCACTGTCCCTCAGACCCGTTGGAAGGCCGGACTAGAGTTTTAAAAAAAAACTGGAAACAACTTCCTATGCACACTGCACATATCTTATTTTGAAGTAAAAAAAACAAACGGAACAAAAACACCCAGCGGACCGGATAAATGTCCTCGGCGGGTAGTATGTGGCCCGCGGGCCGTAGTTTGAGAATGACTGGCTACCTTATCGACGGCCGCCCTCTTTTCTGCTGCCCACTACTTTACCAAGCATGACTAGGGCCTGGTCTCTCCTGACAACATGGACAAAGTATGTAAGACTTAAGTCTTCCCATCCTGAATACCAAGGAGCACTTTGTCCAAGATATATGAGTGAGTTCAAGCAAGACAAAATCCTTGACAATTTCAACCTTTGCCCCATTTATTATAATGTTACCTATTTTGCCAGCTGTGAGGATTTGGGCCTTCTTTACGCTGAGTGGTAATCCATACTGAAGACTACAATCCTTGATCTTCATCAACAAGTGCTTCAAGGTCTCACTTACAGCAAGCAAGGTGTATGTATCATCTGCATATTGCAGGTCATTAATAAGTCTTCCTCCAATTCTGATGATGCATTTTCCTTCATATAATCTAGCTTCTTCGATGATGTACTCAGCATACAGACTGAATATGTTTAGTGAAATAATACAGCCCCGATGAACACCTTTTCTGATTTTAAACTATGTAGTGTTCTTTGTTCTGTTCACAGAACTGCCGCTTTATCAATATATAAGTTTTGCATGAGCACAATGATGTGTACTGGAATTCCTATTCTTCTCAAGGTTATCCATAGTCTACTATGATCCACACAGTTGTCAATAAAACACAAATAAACATCTTGCTGGTATCTGCTTTAAGCTAATATCTATCTTACATCAGCAATTATATCCCCTGTTCAACATTTTCTTCCGAATCTGGCCTGAACTTCTGGCAGTTCCATCTCAATGTACCATGACAACTTTTGTTTGATCTTCAGCAAAATTTTACTTGCATGCAATACCAATGATATTATTCTCTAGTTAGATCATTCTGGTGGGTCATCTTTCTTTGGAATCTCTTTCAATTAGTTGGCCAAGTATCTGTCTTCCAAATTTCCTGGCATAGATGAGTGAGTGCTTCCAGAGCTTCATTAGCTTGTTAAGACATTTCAATTAGTATGCCATCAATTTCTGGAGCCTGGTTTTTGGCTAATGCTTTCATTACAGCTGGATCATCTTCCTTTAGCATCACTGGTTCTTGCTCATATAGCACCTCCTGAATCGATGGGATATCGGCTAGTTCTTTTAGGTAGAGTGACCCGTTTTTCTTTCCATCTTCTCTTAATGCTCCCTGGAACATTCAATATTTAGCCCATAGAATCTTTCAAGATTTTATCTGGAGACTTGAATTTTTCCCCAAGTTCTTTCAGTTTAAGATATGCTGAGAAGATTCTTCTCTTTGGGTTTTCTAATTCTAGGCCTCTATACATTTCATAATAAGATGTGGCTTTATCTTCTCTAGCTGCCCTTTGAAATCTTCTATTCGGCTCTTCGACTTCATCATTGCTTCCCTTTGCGTTAGCTACTCTACAATTAAGAGTAAATTTCAGAGTCTCTTCTGACATCCGCTTTGATCTTTTCTTTCCTTCCTTGCTTTTTAATAACCTTTTGCTTTCTTCATGAATGATGGTCAGGGTGTCCTCCCACAGCTCTTCGCCTCTGTCATTAGGGTTCAATGCATCAAACCTGTTTCTGAGATGTTCTCAAAATTCAAATGGGATATACTTAAGGTAGTACTTTGGCTCTTTGGGACTTGTTTGAATTTTCTTCACCTTTATCCTGAACTTACATATAAGCAATTGATGATCTGTTCCAGAGTCAGCCCCAACCTGGTTTTAGTTGCCGATGTCGAGCTTCTCCAGAGCCTCTTCCTACAAAGGTAGTAAACTTGATGTGGATTCCATCTGGAGAAACCCATGTGGATTGTCACCTTTTGAGTTGTTCAAAGAAGATATTTGCTATGAACAAATCCTTGGTCTTGCAAAATTCTATTATGAGATCTCCAGTTTCATTCAATCATCAAGTCCATATTTTCCAACTACAGTTTCTTCTTCTTTGTTTCCAACTTTTGCATTCCAATTGCCAATAGTTATCAAGGCCAGTTGATAAAATATTTGACCAATTTCCAACTGAAGTCCTTGGTAAATTCTTCAATTTCTTCCTCACTCGCTGTTGTGGTTGTTGCATAAATGTGAATAGTAGTATTGATTAGATTTCATTGAAGGTGTATAGATATGATCCTATCTATCACGGACAGCATTGTGCTTCATGATTGATCTTCGAATGTCCTTTTGGGCAATGAATGACATGACATTCCTCTTAATTGTGTTAGTCTCACCACAGTAAGTCATATGAATTTATGATTCAAAAATGACCAATAGCAGTCCATTTCAGCTCACTAACACTGAGGATAAAGAACTGTACACATTCATTTAATCTTTGAGGACTTCTACTTTTCCTAGATTCATACTTCATGTATACCAAATTCCAATTATTCGTAGATTTCTGTAGGCGTTTCTTCTATTTCTGTGTTGTACCCCAGCAGCCAAGGAAGATTCTGAAGGCTTTCCTGCCCCAGCCATTACTCCATTCATGACACCAGGGTGGACTCTACTTGAAGAAAACAGTGCCTCCTCAGTCACATTTCGAGTACCTTCCGATCTGAGGGCCCATCCCCTGGCACCGTCTCTGACAATATTCTGCTTTCATTCATTCGGCCTTCAGTACGTGACAATGTTTCGATGTTATGCATTAAGTTTTCAGAGGTTACTGCCTCGAATTTGAGCGGCTGACTTCTTCTTAGTAGTCTGTGTTTAGTCTGCCAGGTCTACTGAAACTTGTTCACTTTGGGTAACCCTGCTGTCATTTGAAATATCAGTGGCATAGCTTCCAGCATCACAGCAACACATAAACCATGACAGTAAGACACACTGGCCGACAAATGGTGGTTTCAAGTTTTAAGAACGATAAAATATGGTTGACACTTGTTATTTTTAGATGGCATCAAGTCAGATGAGACTCATAGCGACTCTATATACAGCAAAAAACAATGACAACAACAACAAAAACACTGCCCAGTCCTACATCATCCTCACAATGGTTTGTTTGAGCCCATTGCTCAGTCCTTGTGTTAACCCATCTCCTTAATGTCTTCCTCTTTGGCTGACCCTGTACTTCACGGAGCATGACCTCCTTTTCCAGGGAGTGATCTCTCTTGTTAACATCTCCAAAGTGCCTGAGACTTAATCTCCCTATCCTCACTTCTAAGAGCATTTGGCTATAATTCTTCTAAGACAGATTTATTTGTGGTTCTGGCATTGAATTTCCTTTTTCTGCTGGCAGGCCACAGTACTGTCAATATTCTTTTCCAGCTCTATAATGCAAATATATTCATTCTTCCTTGGTCTTCCTTATTCAAGGAATGTCTAACTTTCACATGCATATGAAACGATTAAAAATACCATGGCTTGGGTCAAGGACACCTTAGTCCTCAACGTGACACCAAGACTTTAAAGAGGTCTTGGACAGCAGACTTGCCCTATGCAGTAAGTCTTAATTTCTTGACTGTTGCTTCCAAGAGCATTCACTGTGGTCCAAGGATGATGAAATCTTTGACCATGTCAAACTTTCCTCCCTTTATCATGTTATCTAGAGGGCTAGTGGTGATGATTTAGGATTTCTTTACATTTAGTTGCCATCTAAACTAGAGGCTGCAATCCTTGATCTTCATCAGCAAGTCCTCTTTGTTTGCAGCAAAGTTGTGCCATCTGCATATCACAAGTTATTAGTAAGCCTTTCTGTGCTACTGATGCCATGTTCTTATTGACATAGTCCAGCTTCTTGGATTCTTTGCTCCACCTACAGATGGAACAGATATGGTGAAAGGATGCAAGCTTAAAGCAGACCTCTCCTAATTTTAAATCACTTCGTCTACCCTGTTCTGAACAAATGACTACTTCTTTTCCTGTGTGCAGGTTCCACATGAGCACAAGGAAGTGTTCTGGAATTCCCTTCCTTCCCTTTGCTACCTCTAGTTTGTTATGATACACAGGGTCAAATTAATAAAAAAAAACATTTTTTGCCTACTATTTTCTGCTTTCAGCCAAGATTCATCTGACATCAGCATGATATCCTTTTTGCCATGTCCTCTTTTGAATTTCTGGCAGCTTCTTGTCAATTTACTGCTGCAATGTTTGTTGAATGATCTTCAGTAACATTTTACTTGCATGTGATATTAATTATATATAGTTTGCACATTCTCTTGGATCACCTTTCTTTGGCATGGGAACACACACACATCTCTTCCAGCCATTGGGCCAGGTAGTTGTCTTTCGGATGCTTGATTTGGTGAATGAGTGCTTCCAGGGCTTCGGCAGTTTGTTGAAACATTTCTATCGGTAGTCTGTCTATTCTGGGAGTCTTCCTTTTCACTAATACCAACAACGCAGCGGAAGTTCTTCCTTCAGTACCATTGGTTCTTGATCATATGCTGCCTCTTCAAATGGTTGGATGCAGACCACTTCTTTTTGGTACAGTGTTTATGTATATTCCTTTCATCTCTCATAAATGTTTCCAGCATAATTCACTATTTTGTCCATAGACTATTTCAATATTGAAACTTGAGGCTTGAATTTTTTTCTTCTGTTCATATAGTTTAAGCCACCCAGGGCACATTCTTCCTTTTTGGTTTTCTAACTCCATGTCTTTGCGCATTTCATTAATATTCTGTCTTCTCATGCTATGCTGCTCTTTGAAATGAACTGTTCAGCTCTTTTACTTCATCATTTCTTCCACTTGCTTTAGCTACTCTATGCAACTTTCAGAGTTATTTGTCGTATCCATTTTAATCTTTTCATTTTTTAAAACATTTTGCTTTTTTCATGTATGATGTGTTCAATGTCATCCATTAGGTCTTGATGTCAACTCATTAGCCCTTTTTTCACTAGTGTTCAATGCGTCAAATAAATTCTTGAGAAGTTCTCAAAATTCAAATGGGATATATTCAAGGCTATATTTTGTCTCTTATGGACTTGTTTTATATTTGCTTCAGCTTCAACTTGAACTTTCATATGGGCAGTGGATGGTCTGTTCCACAATCAGCCCCTTGTTTTGTTTTGGCTATTGATATTGTGCTGCTCCATTGTTGTTATTTATTCCCTCCGATGTAGTCAATTTCATTTCTGTGTATTCTATTTGGAGAAGTTCTCATCTATAGTCACTTTGTGCTGTTGAAAAAGGTATTTGCGATGAAGAAGTCATTGGTTGTTAGAGCAAGCCAGCCCCTAACAATATCACAGGCTTTGTAGATGCAATTGTACAGCGATAATATATAAAGATCATAGTAAAGTCATAGAGAATAGGAGAGGTAGGAGAGGAGATAAAATAAAGGAGTCAGACATTTTATGGTAGCATGCTCACCTCTGGGACTGCCATGATCTCAGCAGCCAGATCCATGCAGAGAATAGGAGGAGGAGCGGAAAACTTTACTGTCTTGGGATATTTGTAGGTAGCCATAAGCCATTCATAAGACAGCAGTTACATATGTCACAGGATGGGTGGTAATCACAGTAAAGTCCCTGAACTCACAATACCTGCACTGGGAGAAGGTATGAGGAGAGGATGGGTGACCCAGCAGGAGGAGATAGTCAAAGAATGTCAGCTTCTACAGGGAGATAGAATCAACCATGTGCTCACTTAAGGCAACATATCTGTTAGGGGAGAATCTGTGGGAATGACATTTAATTTCCCACAGTTGGTCTCGCAAAAGCGTATCATGCAATCTCCAACTTCATTTCTATCACCAAAGCCTTATTTTCCAACGGCTGATCCATCTTCTTTGTTTACAACTTTTGCATTCCAATTGTCAATAACTATCAATGCATCATAACTCCATGTTTGATCACTTTTAGATAGAAGAAGTTAGTAGATTTCTTCAATTTCTTCCTCACTAGCTTTAGTGCCGTGGTTCTCAACCTTCTGAATGTGCTTTCTTTTTGGAGGTTCTGAATAGACAGTGCAACAATGTATGCCAGAAAAAACAACAACCTGATTTGTGGCAGGCGGGGGACTGATTTTTCCATCACGACAATGCACCTGCTCATGCAGCCATCTCAGGGCACCAGTTTTTGGCAAAAGCAGCATGCCTCTCTTGCCCCACGTACCTGACTCACCTGACCTTGCTCCATGTGACTTCTTTTTGTTTCCTCAAATGAAGAGGGACATGAAAGAACAGTGATTTGATGACATAGAAGAAGTGAAGAAGAAGAAAAAAAAAAAACAAGGGAGGTGCTGTCAGCCATCCAAACAGATGAGTTTGAAAAAATGTTTCCAAGAATGAAATCTCAGATTTGACAAAAGTCTTAAGTATAATGAAGGTGATAAGGTTGTTTCATTAAAAAATTTAAACGCATAGCTTTTGGGGGGGAAAACTCCCCTATTTGGGGGAGGGTATCCCCTCATATTTTGAGTGTCTTCCAACTTGAAGGGCTCATGTTTTTTTTCACTACATCTCACAATATCATGCTGCTATTCATAATATTTTCAGTATACCTGACAATGTTCCACTGTCATTCATAAGGTTTTAAGTGCCTAATCACTCAGAAAGGACAGCCTATTCTATCTTAGTCTGTTCCTAGTCTGGAAGGTCCCTTGATACCTGTTCATCATGATTGACCCTACTTGTATTTGAAAAACCGATGACATCATTTCCACCAACACAGCAACACACAAGGCACCACAGTACGACAAACTGACAGACAAGTGTTGGGGGTACACATTCGGATCAAGAGCAGCAGGTCCAAATTGGCTTCACCACTTACATCCAAATGACTTGGAAAAAGAAAACTGCTCAAAGTTTCATCTTCTTGTCTAAAAAATTGGACTAGTCATTTAAAAAAGAGGCAAGGAAGCACAATAGTTAAGTGTTCTGAAAGACCAGTGCCTGGGAGAAAAACCTGGGGATATGCTCCTATGATAATTACAGCAAGAAACATTCTATAAAGTAGTTCTACTCTGTCCCTTGTGGTCACTATGAGTCAAAATTGACTCCACACATCTAATAATTATAACAATCGCTAGAATGACCTCATATGAGCATTCTAAGAATTAAAGGCGAACATATTATCATCAACAAATACTATGATCTGACTATGTGGAATGAGTGCATTGTGTTGGGAACGAGTAGACATAAACCACTTGGCACAGTGTCTGGCAGAAGTGGATTCTCAGCAAAGTTGTTGTAAAGCTGACTCCAACTGGTAACTGCTGGTGTGTTTCAGAGTAAAACCGTGCTCCACAGAGTAGAACTGTGCTCCACAAAGTTTTTCACGGTTGCGTCCCTCCCAAAGTAGATCATGAGGCCTTTTTCCTCAGCCATTTCTGGGGGCCTACCAACTCAAAGCACCTCTCTTTTGGTTCAGAGCTACAGTTAATATTTAAACTGTTGATTCTCTCAGCGGCAATTTGGGTTCCTGAGAAGCCCATCAGGGACCTTCCTCTGCAGCTCAGCATTATCACTTTATGGTGAGAAAATTTGGGAATGGTGCCATTTGCATGCCCAGTAAGGTTTAACTTAGTGCAAAGAATTAAATATTGGTTTCAAATAATTGAAGTGAGCAAATTAAAATGTCCGTTGCCAGATCTCCATAAGCATTCTCCAAAATTAGGTGGGAAGAACATATCAAAGCAGACTGGGAAATATAGCATTGCCTTAAGAAATTGCAAGGAAGACTTTGTGAGAATTGTTTATCTCTGTGTTAGTTATAGTATCTGAAAAGTGGACCCAACCCATATCCAAAGAAATGCAGACTTGTTTGGTAAGTAGAAAAGGTCAACATGATTCAATTCTTTTAAAGTTATTGAAAATTAAATTATAGAAATTTCTAGAAAATATTCTTTAAAATAAATATGTCCATAATGCCTATGTAAAATGCCAGCTTTTTGGGAAAACAATCCAAGATAAAGTGAAAGCCGTGAATATAGTTATGTGAGAGGTAGACTTCATGCACTGTTCAATTTTTTAACCTAAAATCTTCTTTAATGCTATTAAAAACATTATCCAGTTTAAAAATGTCAATAGTATAATTAAATACTTAAATACCACATAATGCATACTTACCTGGCAGGGGAGATACCATGATCAGGAAGGTGGTTTTCCCAGGGTGAGGCTTATCCATTGCACTCCATATGTGCTGACCCTGCGATTTCCCCAAATGTGGGAAACTCGACTGCATAAGAAAAATAAGAAAATAAATAGATAAATATTACAAAATGCTAAGGAATTTTCATCTTTTGAAAATAAAATTTCAAAAGTCTCAAAAGTAGGGAAAAATATACATTGGAAAAATCAAATAAGGCCCTTGGATAAACAGTAATTACCTAGATCTTATCCATTTGAAACAGAATATTATGCAGATGGTCGTTTGCATGCTTAACTATAACCAGAAGAAGCAGGTTCATGATGTGGTGGCAGGGGGTTAAGTGGGAAAAGTTTTACTTTGAAAGCAAAGATCCACTAATCAAGTTTTCATCTCTCCTTAAACTAGAGTTCTCTTTGTACACCCAGCTTTGATACTGTATTAGACTGATTTGACTGGAGAAACAAATCCAGTGACCCTCATATCTCTGAAAGAGTTTTATATCAAGAAGTAGGTATATATCAAGCACACATCCCAGTCCATAAATCTGATACTAACCAATAAGACAGATAACAGTCCCTACGTCCTTCTTCAAACTAATGCAGTCACAAGATGCAGAATGCAGGAAGATCAGAGGCCCATAGGTGCAAATCCCTGGATCCAATGATGGTGGATGCATCTCCAGGGCTCTGCCAGGAACGAGTCCCCCAGCAGGAAGATGAAGGCAGAGAGAGAGGGGGGAGGTCCCCAGGACCCTCCTTATGAGAAGGCCACACCCACAAGGAGTCACCATCAGTCTATGACCTGATGGACAGGCTAAAATCCACCTTACACTTTTATCTATCTCCAAGTTGACATGAAATTACATAACTACCACAGAGACTCTGACCATCTCCAGCTTAGGGGCCCAGAACTGTGGCTACTGACTGGAAGGCTGGACATCAAGTCCACTCACAGGCATCCGGGAAGAAAAGCAGCCACCGAAACCACATGGGGTTCCCATGAGTCAGAATCAACTCCACAACACGGCTTTGTTTTCTAGTGTTGGGTGTTTCAACTCTGTGCTAGGGCAAAGCAAATTGTTCAGACTCCCACACATTGGAGTCAGAAACATCTGTCTCCAAACCCTGCTTCGCTTATGGCTTCTGTCTTACTTCCAGGTAAGCTGCTTACTTTATGAACTTCAGCCTCTTCATCTATTAAATGGAAATACTACTCCCATCTATATTGAGGATTAGATAATAGAATACACAGGATACATTTAGGACAAATAAGTGCCCTGCCTGTTACAATATTAACATTACTATTGTGCTTTACTGTTGACAAACTTCCTTCTTGTTTTGAGCCAGGTACTGGGCCAGGATGTTAGAAGTTTTTGCATGATGAACTCTTTTTAATTTATTTTTATGTATTGCTTTCTCTTTTACTCCCAAACTCAGACTTCCCACACTGGAGTTTCTTCCCTTGTTAATTACTGCTCTCCTCACAGTGACAGCTGTGTCTTTCCTGTTTGCTAGTTGATGAATCAATCAAATGATGCTTTTGTAATGTAGTGAATTGGGGGCTGCTTAAGTGCCTAGTGGAATGTGTGGAGCTGACAGCTCCCCTGGAGACAGAGAGAGGTTATGCATGTCTAACAGGATGCCCCAGGGGCTGCCAAACAGGTGCTTCACCCCAAATCTGCTCTGGCTATCCATCTAGCAGCATGGGTCAATGTCTCTTTGCCTTCCAGTGTTGCCCTGGATCTAATTTCCCCAGCGATGGTGGGAAATAATTAGAGATCAATGTCACAACAATACAGGTTCCATAGATCCACATTATTGCTCTTAATCCCCAACCCCCTTCTTTCTGCAGATCATTGCTGTTCAGAGTTTATCTGGCTTATGTGGAACACCATCAAGTTCTGTTTCCTATAGGGGAGATATAATTCTCTGACCAACACTTTTCTGGTAAGGACCCCAAATCTGAGACCATCTTATATAGAAAACTGCAGAAAACATTTGGATTTTAAAGTGGGTTTTCCAACAATAGGAGCCCTTGAATAGCACAAGTGATTTACATGGTCAGCTACTAATTAATGTGGTGAAAGTTTGAGTCTACCCAGAAGAACCATAGAAGAAAGGCCGGGCAATACCATCCTGATTTTAAAGAACTCAGCATTGGGTGAGAGAAAGATAATTAGTTATTACAGTGTCTACCTCTTTTGTGTCATTTAATCGTCGTGTGGTGGCTTAAGTGTTGCTTTGACGCAATTTCAAATCCTAGGAAGGTCACCCACAGTGGGCAGGATTCATCAGAGCTTCCAAACTGATAGACACTAAGAAGAAGGGCCCGCTGATCTATTAATATTTTTAAAATGGGCAATCAAACCCTTATATACATATATCAATGGAATATTATTTGATAGAGTGTTGGAAGATGAGCCAATCAGGGTCAAAGGACTCAAAAAGCAAGTGGAGAAGAGCTATCTCCTTCAATATATTTGACCTGAATTATGTAGATGGAGCAACATGGGCTGGACTTTTATTTGCTGAAGTGGCATAACTAAAATTAAGAAAAAACAGCTGCAACTATACATTAATAAACGGAACATCGAATGTCTGATATATGCATGTAGAAAAATTGGAAGTCATCAAAAAATGAATGAACCCCATAGAGGTTGATATCCTACTAATTGATGAGCTCAATTGGACTGATATTGACCATTTTTAATTGGATGATCATCTAGTATACTATGCCAGGAATGGCAAATTGAAGAGGAATAATGTTATACTCATCATCAAGAACAGTTTAATGTCTATCGTGAAGTTAATGTTAGAGCAATATCTATATGCTTAGAATATCAAAAATATCACTATTTTTAAAGTTTATTAATTTAGTGGTTCCTAATGCCAAAGATAAAGAAATTGAAGATGTTTCCCAACTTCTACTGCCTGAAATTGATCAAGCATGCAATCAATATGCTTTAATAATGACTGGTGATTGGAATGTAAAAACTGGAAACAAAGAAGATGCAAAATATGGTTAGAAAATATGACCTTGGTGACAAAAACAATGCTGACAACAATATGACAGAATTATGTAACACCAATGACTTATTGGCAATATCCTTTTTAACCACCCAAACAGCAACTATACTGGTCCTTGCCAGATTTAACACACAGACATCAAATTGACCACATCTGTGGAAAGAGATCATGGAAAATTTAAATATCCTAATTAAGATGTTATCAAAGCATGAAGATGTCACCAAGGACAGTTAAGAAATTTTTATTTGCAAGGCAGGGCAGAAGTAACGAGAATCAGAACACACCCCATGAAACAGTGGGTTGTAACGGGCAAAATGTGGAGAAATTGAGTCTTTAAGGGAGGAGCCCAGTGCCACAAAAGTGCAGTGGGTACAAGAAAGATGAGGACATAAGTCACCCCCCCAAGCACATTGTCTATAGGGAAGGCAATGGGACCCGCAGCTCATAGTAACAATCATTATAATTGTTGTAATAGCCAAAGCCAACCAATTGCCATCAAGTCTTCCCTGTCAGATGGTAACAATGCGTACTTCTGAGTGCTTTACAGAGGCTGAGTCCTGCCCCCCAACACACACCACTTTTATTGGTATATATTTCACATGTCATACAGTTCAATAGATCAATCACATCAAGAAAAGTTGTACAATCATCACCACAATCAGTTTGGGAACATTTTCTTCATTCTTATACTCATCATTATTAGCTCCACATTGCCCCCATCCTCCCCTGCCATACCCTAAGGAACTATTAATCCAGTTACTGTCTCTATAGATTTACCTACCCTGGACTTCATATACTGACAAACATTTGGGGAAAAAATATGCTAGCAACAATAGCAAAGTAAAACAGATAAAAATCTCAATAGAAAAGAAAAGATTAAAACCTAGAACAGATTTAAATGGCCCATAAGGAAGCTCAAATGCTAGGGTACTAAATTTTAAGCTAACTGCATCTGCAACAATATACTTTCCACTGCATTCTGCCTGACAGCCAGGGTATTAACATTCCTGATCCATGGTCTAAAGGGAGTCCCCAGGGGTTTAATCCACATGTAGTACCCCTTCACCTTTTTTGAAAAAACTGAAACAGCCTTAAAATGAGTCAAAAATAAAATCGAATGATGAGAAATTACCTATTTTAACCTATGTCTCTCATAATCTACTTACAGTGGCTGATTTTTCAGATATAGATCACATCTTCAGAGGTACCTCTGAGTCAGCTCAAACCTTTGACAATTGTTTACCAGCAAAGAGTTTAGCTGGTGGCACTAAGAAAGGTTACTATTTTCCAAGGTGTGGAGTGAGAACTACTAAGTGCTAGATTCTGTTAGTTGGCTTTGAGTCAACCCTGACTAATGATGATCCCAAGTGTGCAACTATTCCATAGAGGGTCCAAATGTGGGGTCTTTCAGAAGCAGATCAGCAGGCCTATCTTCCAAGATACCTCCAGGTGGGTTAGTAAATACTTTGTTAATAATAAAAAAGAACCCCTACTAAGCTGTGCCAAGGATTTGCACTATGTACTAAGCACTTGATGTGAATTTACATTACTAAGTAAATAGTCTCATAGTCACCAGGAGTCAAAATAGTCACCAGGAGTCAAAACCTCACTGCTCAAGGGTAGTGAGGTTTCTGATTTCACGTGTTTGCACTTGTTTCTCCCCCCCACCCGCCACCCCCATTCTGTTTCTGATGGAGACTTGGTGTGCACTGACTAAAGCATTGGATTGCAGCCCTAAAATGTTGGCAGCTCAAACTAACCAACCTACTCCATGGTAGGAATCAACATACAGCAGTGGGTTCTGAGCAGGCCTGCAGTTCCAAATTTTATTGACTGTGGGATCTTAGACAAGTTACTCTCCACTCTGAAACTCAGTTGTCTCCTCTATAAAATAAAATGCAATTAAAATAGTGCTCTCCTGGGCTGATTGGGATGATTAAACGAGAAACTGCCTACAAATGCCCGCACGGTCCTGGTGTCTATGGTAAGCTATTAATAAATTATTATTATGATTAATATTAGTTCACCAGGACTGCCACCACAATGATATAGCCAACTGGAGGATGTAGCAGAATCTGAGAAGACCCTATTTTCTTCATCTGTTTTCTACCACCTGACATTTTTGCCCATATAATCAACTAAAGGGTTGGACTCGACTTGCAGGATACTTCAAGTTCTCAAATACCCATTTTTTTCAATGTCCCACTCAAATACCCGCTTCCAGGAAGACTTGCCTTTAAGTCTTCCACCAGCAAAGTACTTCCTTCTTCTGAATGTTAGCTATTATTTGCCTTGGTTTGTTCACTGCTACATAAAGTAAGTAATCTAAGGGGAAGGGAGCCTGTGGGTATCCTGTGGGCCTTCTCATTGTTTTGGGCCCCACATGGTATCAGGGAGCCTTTGACAGTGCTCTGGTCTATCATTCACCCACAAACACTCAACCCTTTCCCTTTTTAAATTCCACATCAATAGTGGAAACCACTTTCTTCTTGAAAACTTTATTGTTCTGATGAAAACCTGCCACAACCCATCTTTCATTGTCTCTCGACTTGCTATCTCTACATTTTATGGTGCTTAGGGTTTATGGCTTTTAAAAGTTTCCTTTTCATCAAGTGTTTAAATCAAGCTCTTCTTTATTGATAGAGATTCAAGCCTGCTGATTAACTTTTCAATCAAAGCTGCCTACAACATACACTCTGGTGCAGGCAACAGCAATCGCAGCTTCGGAAGCAACTAAAACAGTCAGTTAACTGACTTTCACAGTGTTACTAGCTGTCCCTCTTTAAGCAGAGGAAACTTCAGAGCTGTCCTTAAATTGTTTGTTCGAAGAACCTGGTGCAGAACCTAAATTTCCTGCATGCATCTGGGTTCATGGAAATTTCTTCAGCATACCCATTATAGACAAGGTCTGAGTCAAGAGTTGTTTGTTTGAAAAGGGCAAATAAAAAGACAAAGAACAATAGTATTTTTGTCTTGCTTGTTTGTTCCTATTATTTTTTTCCCTCCTCCTAAAACATTTGGGAGAGTTATTGAGTATACCCTTTAATAGAATCACAATCTTCTTGATATAGATAGATGGAAGACAGACAGTAATGATAGCTAGATAGCTAGCTGAACAGATAATAGGCAAATGATGATAGTGAGATAATTAAAGTTTGTTTTGCCAACCTGGTCATTAAACACATGTGGAGTTAATTGAAGGGTGGTGATATAAATGGCTCCATGAGCTTCACCTTTCTCATTCTCAGGTCTCTTGCTTTGTGTTGGTTGGACCAGGGTGCAGCTACCTTAGCCAGTTCCTGCTTCAGCTGGCAAGGCTCACTTCCTGCAAGACATCCCCAAGAAGAAGCCACATGGACCTACCCCGATGCAGCCCTGGGTGCTGGAGCAGCCGTGTGGAGACCCCTGGCAATGCTGAGATGCTTACACACTCACTGATTCAGCTTTCCTCCTGAAGTTGGCATCATAGTGTATGTTTTGTGAGATGGAGGATGACCTTGTAGATTGTTGTTGGACATATGGGTTAATGTTGGACTTGTGGGCTTTGGCAGCACTGGGTTGGGATGTTTTCTTGATGCACACTTAACCTTTATATAAAACTCTCTTATATATGAGTTTCTGTGGATTTGTTTCTCTAAAGTACCCAGACAGATAGATTAGATAGATAGATAGATAGATAGATAGATAGATAGATAGATAGATAGATGAGAGAGAGAGGGAAAGAGACCTTTATACTATCTCTGCATATAACTTTGGTATACAGCTATGCTATATATTACTCATAATGTTTGCCCACAGACTGAAGGGAAAGTAGAAGAGAATGATTATAATGGAAATAATAATGCTGACATATATTCAGCATTTACTATGGGCCTGGCTCCGTACTAAATCTGTCCATTTGTGATTTCAAAGGCCTCATGTAATTTTCTATGGGCATAACAATTATTATTCTCTCCCATTTTTAGTTGAGAAAACTGAACTCCAGAGATGTTAACTTGCTTGGTCAAAGTCACTCAGCCAGTACACAGAAAGTCAAGGAACATAGCAAAGTCACTCAGCCAGTACACAGAAAGTCAAGGAACATAGCAAAACATCCTGCCTGCCTCTGAAGTCACAGTGGCAAATAGTTGCTCCTGGGATGTCATATCTTCTGTCCGTATTTGATGGAGAACTCACTCGGGACGGTGGCATCATCTTCCCTACTTTGTCTTCTTTGTGGTTACCTGGCAATAAATTAGTTGATCTTTTACTAAATCACTACTAAGTGTCAAATTTGGGCTACGAGTCCCTAGTTGCTTCAACTGGTTAAGAGCTCTAATGCTGACCACAGCATTAGTGTTTGAATCTGCCCCATGAAAGACACTGAGAATCTTTGGATTAAAGTTCTACTCTCACACAAGAGATGCTGTGAGTCAGAATCACCTTCATGGCAACTAGTTTGGAGTCCCTTGGTGGTACATAGTTAATACACTTGGTTCTCTTTTAGTTGAGGACCAAAAGTCTGGAGCTTTTATTCTACCCAAATGTACCACGAAGAAAGTCCTGGAGATCTCTCTGCAGAATCAGCCATTAGAGTCTTCGTGAGTTGGAGTTCACTTGACAATATCTGACCTTTTGTTTTGTTTTATTTTTACCCTGACCTGGGTCAACCAGGCTTAGTTATAGGAAATACAGCAGTGAATAGAGTAGACAAGGTCTCAGTTCTCATGAGTACAAGTTGCAGTGGGTGGAGGCTCTACTTCTAGTGCTGGTTTACGGAGACAGTTTCACTATTTTCCAGATCTTTGTTTAAGGTCTGAGCTCAAACATAAGAATAATGGTGAACATGGCACAGGATCAAGCAGCGTTTCTTTTTGTTATACATAGGGTCATTATGAGGGGAGTTGAGTCAATAACTCCTAGAAAGAAAAACCATGCTTAAGGCCTGATTCCTTGGTTTTCTATGGAGCAGATCCCTGACAACTAGCTAAGTCGATCTTGGTCACAGCCATTGAGCTATTGGCATGCTTAAACATGACCTGCTTATGTCTCCCCCAGAATATTAAATGAAAAGAAAACCTGATCCAGTTGAAGGAATGAATATAGAGAGAAGCAAAAGGTCTTATCACAGCAGTTGAGACAGGAGTACATTTAGGCTGAAGCAAACCAGCCAGAGTGATAAGAGTTCAGAGGTAGCACTTTCTCACAACAGGCTTCGACAACTAGAATTTCTTGTTTGGTTTTGAAATCTTCAGTAATTTGCTGTCTTTCCTGGTACTCAAAGTCCCTGGGTGGTATAAACAGTCAAGAAATCTGCTACTGATGGACATTGGGCCTCCACTCAAGTACTACCTCAATGCAAGAATACTTTGCTCTATTAAACTGGCATTCCATGATGCTCAGCTTCCTGACACAATTGCCGAAGACAAAGTGGGTGCATAAGCAAATGTGGTGAAGAAAGCTGATGG
>NW_022106189.1:13667603-13683895 GCF_000313985.2 Echinops telfairi | reverse complement strand
GGGAGTATGGAGTGGGGACCCAAAGCCCATCTGTAGGCAACTGGACATCCCCTTACAGAAGGGTCACGGGAAGGACAAGAGCCACTCAGAGTGCTGTGTAGCAACGATGAAACATACAACTTTCTTCTAGTTCCTAAATGCTTCCTTCCCTCCCCTCCCCACCCCCACTACCATGATCCCAATTCTACCTTACAAATCCAGCTAGACTAGATGTACACTGGTACAGATAGGAACTGGAAATGCAGGGAATCCAGGATGGATGATCCCTTCAGGACCAGTGGTGAGAGCGGCGATATCAGGAGGGTGGAAAAAGGGTGGGGTAGAAAGGGGGAACCAATTACAAGGATCTACATATAACTCCCTCCCTGGGGAAGTGACAACAGAAAATTGGGTGAAGGGAGACATCGGACAGTGTAAGATATGACAAAAGAATAATTTATAAATTATCAAGGGCTCATGTGGGAGGAGGTAGTGGGGAGGGAGGGGGAAATGAGGATCTGATGCCAGGGGCTTAAGTGGAGAGCAAATGTTTTGAGATTGATGAGGGTAATGAATGTACAAATGTGCTTTATAGAATGAATGCATGTACGGATTGTGATAAGAGTTGTATGAGGCCCCAGTAAAATGATTTTAAAAAAAGAGAAATCTGCTACTAACCAGCTCCACCCAAAAGCACATCAAAAGAAAGGCCTGACAACTTATTTTTGGATAATTAGCTATTGAAAAGTCCTATGGAGTAAAGTGTCATTGGCTGCCAGAAGAGCAAATGAGTCGGCCTTGGGAGAATGCTCCTAAGAGGCAAGGATGGCGAGACCTTTTCTCATGTATTTTGGACATGTTATCTGGAGAAGGACATCATGCTTGGTAAAGTAGAGGAGCAGTAAAAAATGAGGAAGGTCATTGATGAGATGGAGTGACACAGTGGACAAAGCAATAGGCTCACACATAGGAACAATTGTAAGGATGGCGCAGGTCCGGCAGTGTTTCCTTTCTTTGTGCCCAAGGTCTCTATGGGTCGGAACTTACTCAGTGGTACCTAGCAACAACAACATGGAGACACACACACACAGGACCAACTCAGTGGCAACTGGTACTGGTTCTAGAACTATAGAACCACGTTTTGATCAGTAAAATGTGAGGGTTTACTCCAGGTTCCTCCACTGAGTAAACTATGTGTCTTCTCCTAGATTCTATGCCACATGATGGGTTCTCTGATGCTTCAGTGATAAGGTCTAAACTAACACCGGATGTGTTGGATGTGGTTGGGATGTGGGTGAGAGCAGGGCAAATGGAAAACGATCTCTCAGAGCAGAGTCTCCACTGAATATACTGGGACACAGGAGCAAACCCTTTACGAGTGATTGGTCTAAGGAAGCCATAATACACGCATTCATGAATGGCACTCAGGCAAAAATTAAAATCTCAAAGCAGTTGCTGTCTAGTTGATTTTGACTCCTGGCATATGACTCCATGTGTTTCAGAGTAAATGTGCTCCATTGAGTTGTCAATAGCCATTTTTCACATGGCCTTTTCCCACAACACCTTGAGTGCGTCTGGTCTCAGAAGCCAAGTAGGGTAGGGCCTGGGGAGCACTTGGATAGTAGGCCATTTGGGAATATCAGGTTCTGCAGGCTTTTCCGGAGCCCTGTAGGCATAGTGGTTTATAGGTGGTGCTGCTAACCCCAGGACCAGCAGTTCAACTGAACCAGCCTGCTCTGCAGGAGAAAGGGGAGGTTTTCTGCTCCCATGAAGATGTACAGCCTCAGAAAAGCCTACTACTCCTCTGAAGATCTACAGTCTTAGATACCCCAAAGGGCAGTTATACTCTGCCCTATAGGGCCGCTCTGAGTTGGGATCTACTGGATGGAAGAGGATTTCATTTTTATCAAGTACCTTGCCAGGTGTTTCTTCTGAAGTGTCTCTCCAAATTTTCCAAATTCACTGTCTTCCAGTCAATGAGGACCCCTCTAGGCAAAGGTAGAACTTCCACCGAGAGTTTCCAAGACTGTAACTCTTTACAAGAGTAGAAAGCCCCATCTTTTTTCCACAGAACAGCTGGTGGTTTCAAACTGCTGACCCTGCAGTTAGCAGCCAGTTGGCATCTGGGTCGATGCCAATCACCAACTGTTTGTTTAGCAGCCAAGTGCATTAACCATTTAGACCCCTCAGGCATTCCTGGCTCCTGATCTTGCCAAACTGCATCATCTTATCCACCCACTTCAGTGCCCGGAGCTTTTTGTCAAGAAAGAGCTTCTGGTGTTGACAGCCCATTTCTCCTTGACTCAAATTTCCATCTTCACACTGCTTTCTATTTGCGGTACTTAATTTCTTAATTTCCTTCTCATCCAACAGAATTAAATGCCAAATACCATTCCCAGGTCTTCTAAAATCCAATCACCTCAAGGCTTTGTTTCCAACTTACATAAAAGTTTAAATTTCCTCTTTCCTGGCTCCAATTGCTGCCAAAACAGTCATCAGATGATGAAAGTTTTGAAGATAATTAACATATCAGATATCTGTAATAAGCTAATAATGTATTTCTTACATTGTGCATCTCTGGTTAGCTGTTATTAATCACAAATATTATTCATGTTGTTTGAAATATTCCTGATGGCAGGTGCTTTTATGCTTGAAGGATTCTAGCTAAAAGTCTTCAACTAGGTGTACCATTCCCCCTCTACCCCCGTGAGAGGCAAGATTTGATCGTCTCTTGTTGAACAGGGTTAACCTTCAGGGGAAACAGCACTAAGGGAAGTAATTATCCATTCACACTGAGCTGGCTACAAATAAAGTGAGAAAATCACCTTCTCAGAACTCACATGAAAAACATAATGTAGTTAATATTAAATAAAGGGATTGAGCAACCCAGCCTCTTTTTACAGTGTGTGCCTAGGTGTCCTTGATCAGGGCTGTTTTGTTTATGATTAATGAATGACTCACCTTGAGCTGTGTTCCGTTCAATGCATACTTCATTACAAATTTGAAGAGGTCATTTGTTCCTTGGATCTAAAATAAAAACCTCTTTGTACATTCAGAAGGGTGAGATCTTGATTTTGGCCAACAACTCGGGCAAAGAGAACCTGGGGACATGTACTTTGAGGGTTATGCTCTGGTTTTTGTTGTTGTTTAACTTTCAGAATTTGCAGAGAAATTTGAATTCTGGACTCTAATTTTAAAGTAGAACTTAAAAGGGGGTCAGAGTGCCTTGGGGCAACAGTACTGCTTGCCCTATGGTGCCGTATCCCAAACAAAAAGAGCCTCAAGTTTGTAGGTCAAATGTAGGACAGACTTCCCATGATGTTCCAAGAGGAGTTCATGGAAAGGGAATCAAATTGTGCCAAAACACAGGAAAAAGATACAAAATCAAAAGCCCACTTTAGATCAAATCAGTTCTTTCCCTTCTTTCCACATAGTCCAGCATTCTCTCTTTAGGTGAGTAAGCACTTGATCACTACCCAAAAGGTGGGTGGTTCAAATCTACCCAGAGTTGCCTCAGAAGACAGGCCTGGCAATGTCCTGAGAAGCTCCACAACCCGCACCAAACCCACTGCCATCACGTTGCTTCTGATCGTACAGAGTAGAGTCAAACTGCCCCTGTGCTTTCTGAGACGATCACTCTTCGCAGGAGTGGAAAGCCAGCCTCGGAAACCCCTACGGGGTGTTCGTTTTCCTTGAACTTCACTCTTATTTCAAACATCACAACAAGCAATGTAAGTGGTTGCATCCCACCAAATCAATCTTTGATGCAGAGGGTCATAACTGGAGAAAGCAAAGCTGTATATTTGGTTTTGCTTGTTGGTTTTTTCAATCCAGTAGCACAATTATGAAGTACTCAGCTAGCTGCTAAGCAGAAGGTCAGCATTGTGAACTCACCAACCACTCCCCAGGACAAAGAGAGAGTAGTCTGCTTCTCTAAAAACCATAGCCCTGGAAGTCCACAGAGCAGTTCTACAGGACCCTACAGCATCGCTCTGAGTCAGAACTGGCTTTACTATAATGGGTTTGATGTGTGTGTGTGTGTGTGTGTGTGTGTGTGTGTAGAAGACGCCGATAAAAATATACATATAAAGGAGCTTCAAAAGTTTATGGAAAGAAAAAAGCATTATCTTTTATTTTCACTCTCCCACAAACGTTTGCAACCCTTTGTATTAGATCACTACATGTATGTCTATGTGGATGTGCCTCTTTCGGAATAGATCTCACTTTTTCAGTACCGATGAGGAACCATTTCCAAGAGAGGGAGCTAGTGTGTGTGGAGTACAACTCCAGCTTTGGCCTTGAGCACATTCACAGCCACCATCATCTCTAGTTGTGCACACACAAGCATGTGGCCTGACTGCCTGTGGGTCCCACCACAATTCAGTTAATGATCTTTCCACGGGGGTGGGGGGGTGGGTGGGGGGGGTGTTCATCTGTGCATTCAAATGAGGTCTTCTCACGCAGAAACGAAAGCGTGTGCATGAACAGACTGTAGTGGTCCACTAACGATACGCATTTTATGCTAGATATAGTTGGCTAGTCACCTAACCAACTTTTAAAAAATCAAGTTATTTATGTGTGAGAAAAAAAATGTCCTTTGATCACAGCCATTAAGATGGAATTAAAACTGCAAATCACATAGACCTGAGTGTTACCCATGGCTTCACTGCCTGTTTGACCTTGGGCAGGCCACTTTCCTTCTCTGGGGTTCAGGATTGTCACTGTGGAAGGCGGGCTTGGGACTAGATAGCATTGCAAGTGGCTCCCTATCATGAGTGCTTCCTTCCTTCCTTCCTTCCTTCCTTCCTTCCTTCCTTCCTTCCTTCCTTCCTTTCTTTCTTTCTTTCTTTCTTTCTTTCTTTCTTTCTTTCTTTCTTTCTTTCCTAGAAATGATGCTCCTCTATCAATGTTCTTTGAATCTGCTGTAGAAAGAAAATAAAACTATCCAGTCCAAGGTAGACCTTCATTTCAGAATGTTCTTTGGATGAAAATAAACTCCTGCTATTTCAAGAACTGAACTCGGAAGAGCAATGTGCTGTTCTTTTACAAAATTTGCATTTTCCCCATCGGTCCATTACACCTATCTGAAGCTAAAAGCCTGAGTTCTTGAAACAATGCCATTGAGCACCGTCCTGTCTCGCAGTAATCTGGTTTCTTCAATGCAGGCACATATTTTTTACAACTAGAGATAGAGGTTTCTTTTATCTTCTGACTTCACTTATGAAAATGTGATAGCTGGAAGTTTATTGTTGCTCAAGGAAACACCAAGCACATTCCCTGTGTAGATATTTTCATACAATTCAACAATTTCAAAAGCAATGTGAACTTGAAATAACTTTAACAATTTAGCAAAGCACCTTCAAATTGCCAAGAGAAAAGATTTCTTTAACAGACTCAGGTTTCAACAGTACTAATGATCATTTTTATATTACATTACAATGTTAGAGAGATCATTTGCATGAAGTAAAATATTTTAGATAGGCAATCTTTTCTGTTAAAAAAAGACTCCTGCCAATTTTTAAAAATGAAGGAGCCAGAAGATGATTTATGAATCAATTTTATTATACAAAACATTGATTTTATTATTATTATTTTAGCTTGGAAGCAAATTAAGCTAGCTTGCAAGTACTAGAGTGACAGTCAAGCAAGCAGAGCTGGCAATTCTAAGACAAGGCGCTTTTATATACTTGCCACGCTTATGATCACAGGACGCCTGCTTCACCCACCAAGTTATGCTCAGCTCATTTGTCTCTACTGCAGGAGCCCAAACTAGTAAGTGCCCTAGAAAGAAAGTTACTGACCAGGGATTGCTTTAGTATATGTCATACTTACTAAGTATATCGTATTCCTAATGATTGACAGGAGGTTCGGTGGCAGAATTTCACCTTCCGTGCAAGATGTCCAGGTTGGATGCCTAACTAATGAACGTCAAGTGCAACTACCACTCATCTGTCAATGGAGGCTTCCATGTTGGTAGAAATCTAGAAGGCTTCAGCCGAGATCCCAGAACAGTTCAGTCAGATTGTGTGCATGATCCTCATTAATCAGCCAACTCAGCTACAGCTACAAACAACAACTAGTAGCGTAGTCAATTCTCAAATTATATTTGGATGTATTTCCCCTTTTGAGGATCTTACTTGCACTTATTATTAGTTAATTCCAGTAAGCAACCCAATGTGCTTATTTCCTGAGACTCCAATCTTGAGGGCCTTGATCACTTTTCTTAAGAATAAGAAGCAGGTGATAAGCATAATCATATATGTTTCATAAATAACAACAAAATCCACTCTCTAATTTATAGTCACCTTATATAAGGTTTGTGAGACTGTAAATCTTTATCTGTAAAATTTTATCATCTTTTTCTCTCAGAGCAGTTGGTAGGTTTGAACCATTAACCTTTAAGTAAGCAGACCAATGCTTAAACTTCAGTGCCACCAGGACTCTTTCATAAATAGAAAAGCAAATTACCTATACTTGCTTCCTCCTAAACACCATCTCTAATTCCTTTTTCCAAACTGTCATCAAGACTTCCTAAGCTAATGTCCATGTAACGTGAACTTGGTGGCTGTGGAATTGTCCATCAAATAGAAGGAAAATACAGAACTCAAACTACTTACAAAATCGTTTTGTGAGGTTAGAGTGAGGAGATTTCTTTGTTTGAACTCATTAATCTCAATAGGGAGCATTTGTTAGTTTTTCTAATCCTTCATCTATGTCTGCTTTTGCTAGTAGTACCCTGCTTTCTCCTTACAATTAAATTTCTCTCTACTAAGTCCAGGATTTCAGACAACTAACTCCATCATTTCCAAGATCCAAAGGTACCACGTGACCTAGGTCTGATCTATCAAATCAGTGCATTTTTCTACTGTGACTGACTCAAAAGGTAAGATGATTCAGACAAACCAAAGAGTTTCCCAAGGACCTTTGTGGGAACTTCAGTAAAAAGATGTGCTCACAACCCTCAAGGTGGTAGGCTGATACAATGCAATCTGCATATGCTGGTATCATTTTTCTCCTTCAAGACCGACAGTTTGACTGATGACAGTAGAAGAGAGCAGAGTCAATAGAAAGAGTTCTTATGGTGCCGTTTCAAAACCTGAATCCTGCCTGGTCACATCAGTCATGTATAACAAGACGTTTTATTATTTCCCAGCTCAACTCAACAAGAATTAATTTTCTGGTCACTTGCAGTTGAAGTGATCCTAAAAGAATATCTAAAAATCATAATCACTCATTATTTGTGTATAGCATCTTCTGGTACAAATAGTTAACACACTTGATTGTTAATGGAAAAGATGAGGTTCAAGTCCACCCAGAGTGGACTCAGGAAGACTTGGAGATTTACTTCTATAGCATTATTGTTGTGGTGAGGTGCTATGCAATGATACAATCAAAATGCACTGCCATAGTGTCATTCCAAACTTATAGCAACTTCATAGGACAGAGTGGTGCTGCCCTTGTGGGTTTTGGTGGCTGTAAATCGTTACAGGAATAGAAAACCTCATCTTTCTCCCCTGGAGTAGCTGGTGATTTCACGGAACAAAATACTATTCAGTCATGCACCATTCACACAATCTTTATATTTGAGCAAATTATTTCAGTCACGGTGTCAGCTCATCTCATTGAGGGGCTTCCTCTTTTTCATTGGCCCTCTACGAAGCGTAATATACTCATAATACACCCTGTGAGTCTGCCAAAGAGCATTCTGGCCATACTTCCTATGTCAGATTTCTTCATTCTTCTGGCAATCCATGGAATATTCAATAATCTTGGTCAACCCTATAATTCGAAGGCTTCAGTTTTCCATGTTTAATGTCTGACACTATATAAGGTGATTTAGAACACCATGACTAGGGTCAGACACACCTTAGTCCTCAAAATGACATCTTTGTTTTTTTTTAACTTTTTAAAGATTTTTTTTTTTTTGGCAACAGAATTTCCTAGTGCAACATATTGTTTGATTTTTTGCCTGCTGCTTCCAAGGGCATTGATTAAAATACAAACAAATGAAATCCTTTAAAACATCAATTTTTTCCCCATTTACCACGGACTTATTGGTCCAGTTGTGATAATTTTTTGTTTCTTTATGTTGAGGTATAATCCGTGTTGAATGCTGGAGTAATGCAGTTCTAATGCCACATGCATCTTTATATTGTCCACCTTCTCAGATTGTTTACGCAGCATTACATATGGTGCAAATACGCAACCCTGCTACACTTCTTTCCTGGTTTTAAGCTATGCAGGATCCTTTTGTCCTGTCCAAATCATCACCTCTTGGCCTGTGTATAGGTTCAGCATGAACACAATGAAATATTCTGGAATTCCTGTAGTTTGAAATATTATCCATCATTTGTTATAATGCATATAATCAAATGCCTTTATATGCTCAATAAAACACAAGTAAACATTTTTCTGGTATGCATTGCTTTAAGCCAAAATTCACCTGACATCCTTCCTTCAATATTCTCTACTGAATCTGGCAAAAAAACATGATCAACAGGTTTTCAAAATTGTCAAACTATATCATTAATATATACAAGTAAAAATTTGCTGATGATAATTCACAATTGGTATTACTGCACTTGTGAATGTATTACCAATTGTCAATTATCATCAGCAAACTTTTACTTGTGTATATTAATGATATTGTTTGACAATTTTGGAAATCTGTTGATCATGGTTTTTTGGTTTTTTTTTCAAATGGGTACAAATATGGGTCTTTATTGGGTGACCAGGTAACTGTCTCCAAGTAACTGTCTCCAAGTTTCTTGGTGTAGATGAGTGAGTACTTCTAGCATTACATACATTTATTAAACATGTCAATTGGTTTCCCTCCAAGACCTGTTTTTCATTAATGCCTTTGATACAGGATCTCTTTCTTCAATATCATGGTTCTTTATCAAATGCTACATTCAGAAATAGTGGAACATCAACCGATTCTTTATGGTACAACCACTCTCTGTGTTCCTTCTATCTTCCTTTGAGGTTTCTATGCTGTTCAATATTTTTCCCATCAAGAAAGTCCTTCAATATTGCAACCCACGCCTTGAATTTCTCCCAAGTTCTTTCCGTTTAAGAAAAGCTAAGTGTATTTTCCTGTTGGTTTTCTAACTCCAGATCTTTGCACAGGTCATGACACCCTACTTTGTCTTCTCAGAATGCCATTTGAAATCTTCTATCTAGATCTCTTACTCTTTTACATTAGCTACTCCATGGCCATTTTCAGTCTTTTTTGGCACCAATTTGCGTCTTTTCTTCCTTTCTTGCCTTTTTAATATTCATTTGTTTTCTTCATGTGTAACGTCTTAGATGTCTTCCCACAGCTACCCTAGTTTCAGTCATTAAGTGTAGAATGTATCAACTCTATTATTGATATTATCTCTCAATTCATGTGGGATATACTCATGGTTGAACTTGGCTCTCATAGACTTGTTTTAATCTCCTTCAGTTTCAGTTTGGACTTGTATATGAGTCAGTATACATTAGAGTTAACTTGGCTGTAACCCTATTGTCTTTTATGGTTAATAAAGCACTTTCACATTTTTTCTTTTGTTTTTTTCTTCACTGTGAACCTGTGAGGAAGGTAGTTGTATCCCAGTTACACGGGAAAACAGACCAGCTGAGATATTTCCTCATTCATTCCGTCTACTCATCAAGTTGTTCTTGAGTGTTGTTCTCTGAGCAAGGCACAATGATGGATGATAGGAATTTAGTGATCAAGTCAGATACCATCCCTGCCCTCATGGGGCCCTTGGTCTACCCAGGGATTAGGCAATCATCAATGATACAATTAGCTCTCAGAGTCTACCTGGGCACTTGTAATAAAGGAATAGTCAAATAAGAAGGCCTGGTGGCACAAGGGTTAAGTGCTTGGGTATTAATTGAGAAGTTTTCAGGTGTCCTGCAAGGGAAAAGACATTTGCTGTGGAAAAGATTACAGCCCAGACAACCCACAGGACAGTTCTTCTCTGTCACATAGGGTCACGATGAAGCAGAATTGTCTCAGCAGCACAGAACATCACTACCACCACAAGCTGGTTTCGAAGGCCCAGAGGAGCGTTCTTGAGGATATCACAATTAAGCAGGACTCAAAAGAGTGAGTCAGAGCAAGGAATGGGGAGAGCGAAATGTAGATATAAGGAAGAGCAAATGCGAAGTTCTTGAGGAAAGAATGAGCTATCTTATTAAAAGATCTCAGGGATGGAGCACAGAAAATAAGGCAAAGAGTGTCATGGGAATAGACTAGGAAACATGCAGAGCAAGCTCATGCTTTGTCTGTGGACCACATTAAAGACACTGGGCAGTTTTAAGAAGGGTGTTCATGGCCTTACTTGTGTTGCGAAGGTAAGACTCTTGGTACATCTGACTCAAGTTATTGGCTTTTCATTCACTATAAATGCATCCAGAAGCTGAAGAATGAAACCAGAAGACAGAAAATCAATTGGTGCATTCACATTTTGGTACTGGTGCATATATTGAATATATCATGAACTGCCAAAGGATATAAAAACAATCTTAGAAGACATGAAACCAGCTTATTCCTTAGAAGTAAAATTAACTTTCACATGTTTATTTTGTATACAACATTAGATAAAACTGATCTCACTAAAAGGTCCTCATGATTAGTAACCTAGAGAGTCAAGAAAATGAGAGAAATCTTCAATGGTATGGGTTGGCACTAAAGCCACAAGAAGAGAGTGAAACATAAAAATGATCATGAAGAGGATATGCAACCTGTCTCCCTGAGTTAGAGCTCATTCAATGGCAACTATAGACAGCAACAGCACGGAGAATAGATTGGGAGACCTAGGAATGTATTGTGTTTGCTGCGAGGTGCTGTCATGTCAGTTCCAAGTCATAGTGAGTCAGTCTCCTGTCAATCTCACCGTAGTTGCTATGTTTGAGCCTATTGTTCCAGCCCCTGTGTTATTCCATCTCCAGTGTTATTCCAGTGTCTTTTTGATTTTTCTGTGACTCTGTACCTTACCAAGAAGGACGTTCTTCTTCAGGAACTGGCCACTCTTCACAACATGTCAAGGAGGGTGCGATGAAGTCTCACTCTTCTCGTTTCTAGAAATGAGAATTCTGGCTCGACTTTCAATTTGCAGATTTGTTCCTTCTTCTGGCAATCCATTTATCTTCAATCTTTTTAACCAACAGCTTAACTCAACTACCTTAATCCTTCTTCATTCTTCTTTAGTCATTGTCCAGTGTTCATATACATCTGGGGCGATTCAACATACCATAGGTTGGGTAAGGTACACCTTAGTCTTTAAGGTGACGTACTTGCTGTATTAACATTTTTAAAGTCTCTGAAGCAGATTTGACCAATGCAACATGCCATTTGCTTTCTTGACGATTGCTTCCATGAGCATTGATTGTAGATGCAAGTGAAATATAATCCTTGGCAAGTTCAGGCTTTTATCTGTTTATCCTGATAGGACTTATGGCTCCCATTGTGAAGCCTTTTGTTTTCTTTAGTTGAAATATAACTTCTATTGATGTATGTGATCTTTAATTTTCATTAGTGAATGCTCCAAGTCTTTTTAGCTTTCAGTAAGCAAGATTGTGTCATTTGCATATCACAGGTTGTTAATGAGTTTCCCACCAATCCTGATGCCACTTTCATTGTTTTCATATCATCTAACTTCTCTGATTATTACTCAGCATACAGATTGAATAAATATGATAGAAGAATACAACTCTGACATATGCCTTTCCTGATTTTAAGCCACGCAATATAAGCTTATTCTGTTAAACAATGAATGCCTCTTGGTCTATGGACAGGTCCCATGTGAATACTAAAATGTAAATTCTAAAATGAACTGCTTTAGAATACCCATTTATCATAATGTTCATAATTTGCTATGATCCATGTGGCCCACACCTTTGAATAGTCAATAAAATGCAAACCAACACCCTTCCTATATGCTTTCAAAATAAAAAGAGGAATAATGTGAAGGAGATAGACTGACAACAGTGGCTGCAACAGCGTGCATGACCATAACAATGACGTGAGGATGGCACTGTTGTACATAGGGTTGCTGTAAGTCAGAATCAACCACGTGCTTTCAAACAAGACCCAGTTGACACCAACAATGATATGCCTCCTTCCATGTTCTCTTCTGAAACTGACTTGAATTTCTGACCATTTTCTGTGGATGTAATGCTGCAACTGCTTTTTAATTATCTGTGCGGATTGTTACTTGTGTGTAATATTAATGACAATTGATAATTCCACATTCATTTGGATTACATATTATTGGAATGGGCCTACATATAGATCTCTTCTTGTTGACTGATTAGATAATTGCCTTCCAAGTTTCTTGGCAGAGACTCGTGAGTACATCCAGGATGTGTACATTAGTTCAAATGTTTCGATTGATAGTCTTCTGATTTCACTGACAGATGAATAATATAGAAAGAAGTTAAATGACTTTAGCCCAGTATGTGGAATTTTAAAAATAGTTGTACAAATTGAGTCAATCCCTTGCCTCAGACCATACTGTCATGAATTGTAAGACCCACAGGAAGGTCTTAAAACTGAGTCTAAAGGCAGGTTCCATCCACCAGGCAACAGTAAGAGAACTAGATAAAGTAAGCAAACGTTTTCTAAAGTAGAATTATTTGATTATTTTTCAATTATTTTCAACATTTCACAGTGGCATTTTCTAACCTTTCCATTTGGCTTCTTCCTTCTCCCCATTTTTTTAAACCCAACAGTTGCACAACTTTTTAATGTCATTCAGGCAAAAATTCCCTTGCTATTTGTGTTGCAAAGTTCAAAAACTTCATATTGTGTCATCACTTTTTAAAAATGTATGACTGCGAACACTTAGCAAATTCCAGAAACCTTTGAACTTCAGGTGGTTGGATATTGTAGTTTATGTTTTCTCTAATTTGTCCTGAACCATTTGTACCTTGGATTATTAATCTATAACCAAACACAGCTCTGACTAGGCCAGCCTTTTCCTTCCCCCGCATATGAAACTGAGTACATGACCAAATCTATTATCTTTTAGTTAAATATTGGCAATATATTTATTTCCAAACTTTCCTCTGGCATCTTTCTCCCTCTGTATTTTATGATAAATCTCCCCAGAAAAGATCAGAACTACTTTGCCACTCAGTGTTAGTAATCAAGTCTGAGTGAAAAAAAGAGCTCAAAAATATTTTACTCTATATTCAGATTTAGAAACAAACAAAAAACAAATTCTGCTCACAGCTGTCTAGCATTATGTTTGCAAGTAGATTATGGCATAGTGTTTACATGTTGGGCTGCAAACTGTAAGGTCAGCAGTTCAAAGCACTACCCAGCTCCATGGGAGAAAGATGGGTCTTTCTACGCCTGTAAAGTTACAGTGTTGGAAGCTCACATGGGCTGTTCTACCCTGTAATATAGGGTCACTATCGGCAGGTGTCAACTCAATGGCAGTGAGTTTGGTTTTTAGTTTGGTAAGTATATTATGATCCCTGGCTGCCCCTTACAGGCATTCATACTACAAACTAACAGGTATTTTCTGTAGGTTATAATATGAGCAGGTTACTCACAGCTAACTTGAAGAGATCTGGAAGAGCAATTCTTAAAAAGAAAGGATCAAGTGGGAAAGAGATGAGGCAAAACTCTGGGAAAGCCCCCTTAGCAAGTTCAACGCGAGCAAGAGTGGCAGGTGTCTTATAAGGATCTGTTGTTGCATCATCAAGGGCTTCCTTCTGCACTACCCAACTTTCATCAGTCTGCAAGGCGGCGGAGACAACCGTGGCTTGAGTCTGGCTCACTGTAGTCATCAAAATGACATCTTTGATTTTTCACACCTGGAAGGGATTTAAAGTGATAAAAAGAAGAAGAAGAATTGATGCATTCACACTATGGGGTTGGCAGAGGATATCGAAGCTACCCCAGCCTGCAGCTCTCTGCTCAATGACTTCCTGCTCAGTGCCATCTTTTTCCTAGCCCAGAGAAAAGAAAGAACACATGCCTTTCCTTTGAGGGGGATGCTCTGGAATTGGCATACATCATGTCCATGCATTGCCCTACCTGGGACTCTCAGAAATAGAGTCTTTAGCTAAACAACCATGTGTCAGATTAGCACTTTTCTTGCTAGTGGAGGGGGTGGAAAACCAACTACGGTTCTGTCATCGCTTCCAAGGGTAACAATGGCTGAATCGCTTTCAACCCTTGGTTAATGCAGAGAAATTTTATAAAAAGAAGTTCTACTCCCAGCGGGCATATTAATAGAGACATCACCATAGACTAATAAATCTTCCAGGTACAATCCTCACCTCTGTGTCACATGCAAACAGCAAGGTTTTGTTTTGTTTTTTCAATTACAAAAAAAAAGAAGAACAAACATGGCATTGTTCACGTACCTCTTTTAGGATGTGCTCTTTGAGCTGGTTTCCTAGAAATTGAGATAGATTTGTACTGTGTTATTTATATTTCCTCATCTTGCGCTCTTTTCTTTGATATTAGTGGCATGCAATTTCATTTCAGCTGTTTGAGACTCAGAGTACCTGCTTACAACTGAAGCAAAGGAATTCTAAATCACCCATTCCTAAATTTGTAACATGAAAATCCTTAGCATGTTAATACTACGTTATTAAACATTTGCCCCATGACCTCTGTCTGTATAACAGTATATGTGTTATACATGGATCATTTTCTTAACTCATCCAAGAAGTTTTGAGCATGTACTATGTGAATTCACAGTTGCAAATGGATTGAGAGTTACAAGTGGATTGACAGTTATCAATTACCTACCCACCCCCCCACCCCCCACCCCGCCTTCTCCTTTTAAAATTGGTGTATAGTTTTGTCTATAAGGTACTAAGAGAATCATAGCTATAGCAATTAACCTACTTTTTAATCAATAAAGATAGTCAAACCAGATACAAGCAGACCAATGTCATAGTAGGAATGAGAACAAGATTCAAAGTAAAGAGCTTTGCCAATGATTAATTGTGTTCTCAGAAATTTTAAAACCTTAAATTTTCCATTCTGCTAGGGTCAGACCAAAAGATGCAATCATTTTTTCATTCCTATGTTATAAGGTTTCTGAGATCTCTTCCAGTTTTAATATTTTAGGACCTGGCAAAGCAAAAACACAAAAAGCAAAACTACAAAAATAATTAACCTGATATATGACAATTTGCAATTTGTATTGTTTGGCCTCAAATATAAACACTTGCTGAGCTCTGCTAGTAAAAAAAAAAAAAAAGATGAAGCATAACTAATGGAAAAAGGGATTTGTTTCTACCTTAAAGTGGTAATAGAGAATATAAATTTAAATGTAAATTCAAATTATATGCAAATATACTTTCTGCACATTCCTATTTCTCATAGCTGAGTTCAGCTTCTGGGACAATTAAAAAACTAACTAACTAACTAACTAACTAAAGAAAACAGACTCTAAGTCTGTTATTTCCAGGAGCTAATTTTGGAAGTCCTCTCAACCCTTCTAGAAATTCCATTTTTTTTAAAAAAGAAGAAAAAGAAATTAACTGCTATCTAGTTGATTCCAAGTCATAGTGACCCTATAGGGTAGAGTAGAACTGACTCTGTGGGGTTTTAAGGCTGTCAATCTTTATGAGAGTAGCAAGCCTCATCCTTCTCCTTTAGAGGGTCTAGTGTGTTCAAACCGCCAATCTTGTAGTTAACAGTCCCATTCATAACCCACTACTCCACCAAGGCACCTTTGGAAATTCCATAGTACGAGTGAGTTTGGTTTCCCACTGTTTCTCATAAAAGTAGATGATGATATTTTTCATAGAGTTAGAGGGTGAAAATTTGCAGCTGTCTTAGAGGCCTGAGAATCCCCTTTCCTTGTTACTGTCCCCGAGTGCTAAAGCAAATGCTATGCTAGTGTAAGTGAAGGGTGGAGCTAGGGTGCACTATTATTCTCCCCAACAGTGACCACTAAGCCTCTCCTTAATTCTTCAAAGCATTTATATGAGGCAGGAGGCATAAATGCAATGAGAACCATGCAACAAGGTAACCTAGCTTGTTTAATGTGACAAGCTTAGGCAGCAACTCTGACTTGATTCAAGGTATCAGGGACCATTCTGCTTCCTCATACTGTAAGAGCAGCGATTCTCAACCTGTGGGTCACGACCCTTTGGGGGCCAAACGACCCTTTCACAGGGGTTGCTCGATTCATCACAGTAGCAAAATGACAGTGATGAAGTAGCAATGAAAATAATTTTATGGTTGGAGGGTTGCCACAACATGAGGAACCGTGTTAATGAGACATGATGCCCCTCACTGACCCATGTCCCTGCAGGGGACAACACCAGAGACACAGTGTGGGAATTGC
>NW_022106189.1:13664092-13665860 GCF_000313985.2 Echinops telfairi | reverse complement strand
ATGATGAGGGCAATGAATGTACAAATGTGCTTTACACAATTGATGTGTGTATGGATTGTGATAAGAGTTGTATGAGCCCCTAATAAAGTGATTTTTTAAAAAATTAAAATTAAAATTAAAAAGATGGTGAAAAAAAAAAGAGTTATGGCATTGGGGAGGTTGAGAACCACTGCTTTAGAGGCACCATGAAATACCTGGTCAGAGTCGTCCAAGAGTCCACACTTACAGAATCAAATAAAGACAGATTGCTCCTAAGTACTCAAGGTTCACCACATGAATTTGCATTTTTCTTCCTTAGGATCTATACAGACCCTTCCTGGATGATTAACCATATGAATGTCTACCCATTTCAAAGGCTGTACATACCCAAATGAAAATCTATATATTTAAGACACATAAAATCCCCCTAATGAATGGCAACCTCATGCCAGCAGAGTGTTTAAAGCTGTGACTTTTCAGACCAGATCACCATGTTGTTCTTCCAAATCACCTCTAGGTGAGTCCAAACCTCCAACCATTTGGTTAGTAGCTGAGCACTTCACTGTGAGCCCTAACCACAAACTCATTAAGGCCCACAGACTCTAAATAACAGGAAGTAATGTGTTTTTGAAGTTATAGTGTTGAGATGTTATTGTTAGGACAATTATTCTTAGACTTCAATGTTCATGACCATCACCTGAGAATCTTGTTAAAATACAGGTTCAGGTTTTAAAGTAAGGTTTCATCCTGCCTTTCTAATAAGCTCACAAGTGATGCTGAAACCTCTGGCACCAAAATTACATGTGGAGGAGGCTAGACATGGCCCTGGGAAAACTGCAATGCAGGAATTGGGTGGATTTACCCCACATCTGAGGCTCTTCGAACTAACCAATACTCTCAACATTTGGAACTCAGAGGACTGGAACTAAGGCCAAAGAAAGAATAACACAGGGTACATTAAGCAGTAAAATCAGTGACCAGGCTCCAAATACCAAGAACAAGGATAAGAGGCCATCACTCATGGAAGAATCACAGTAGCCCATCTCAACAAGGAAGTTGAAGCTCCTCCAACATTAGCGCAGAAGATGACTGACTGATGAAGGCTTTTATAAACAGCAGTTCCAGTAAGAGGACAAGAGAGGAAAGGACTTGTGTGTAAGATTTGACTAATAAAAATATGGAACATCCAATTAAATTTGAAGTTTTATAGACAACATGTATAAGTATATCTCAGAAAACACAAGGATACACCTGTATCTAAAAATGACCCACTGTGTCTGAAATTCCAGTTTAATCGGTTGTCCTGTATTCTATATGCAAGCCTAGTTGTTTGGAGTGTAAAAACGAAAGAAAAGAAACCAAAGTCACTGCTATCCCATCAATTCCAACTCGGAGATCCCGCAGAACAGAGCAGAACTGCCTGTTGGGGCTTCTGAGACTATAACTGTTGATGGGAGTAGAAAGTCATATCTCTCCTTCCAAGTAGTTGGTAGGTTCAAACTACTGATTTAGTGGTTAGCAGACCAGTGTGTAACAATGACAGCACCAGGGTTCCTTGTGTGGGTTATAAAAGTGCTTGAAAATCTTGATGGGACTCAATTGAGAAATCTTATGACCAATTTTGGTTTAATTGGTCTGGGGTGTAGCCTGTTGAGTTAGTTAATTGTGCCAGCCTGGCCGATAATCACATGTAGGGCTAATTGAAAGGCGGAGGGATAAATGGGTGGTGAAGCCTCGCCTTTCTAGTTCTTGGGTCTCTTGTTTTGTGATGGTTGCACTGGGTGCAGCT
>NW_022106189.1:13644774-13662318 GCF_000313985.2 Echinops telfairi | reverse complement strand
CCGCTGAAGACAAAGCGGGTGAATAAGCAAATGTGGTGAAGAAAGCTGATGGTGCCTGGCTATCAAAAGATATAGCGTCTGGGGTCTTAAAAGCTCCCAAGTCTTTATGAGAGAAGATAACTTCCTCGTTCTTCCATTAGGAGTTCCTAAGTTTTAATTTGCTGACCTTTTGGTAAGTAGCCCATCTCAGAATCCACTATGCCACCAGGGTTCCTCTTTAACCACACACTAGATTAGCTTAACAAGCAAAACATGTCTGCTTTCAGCATTCTGTTCTTTGAAGAACTATCTATATGAGATTAAATGGATAAAAGCAACTTGAGAAATAGATATGACACCTTAGGGGGCAGTGAATTTACATTAATGGGTGTTATGGATTAAATTGTGTTCCCAAAATAGAGGTGTCCATTTAGCTAGACCATGATTCTCAGTGGTTTGACACAGATGATATAATTTGGCTGTCATGTACAGATGTAACTCCTCTATGATATGACGTGGTATGATCAGTTGGTCAGTTATAAGGTGATCACGGTGGATGCAACACCTTTAACTGATCTTGCAGTTAGCAGCCCAATGCCTAACCCACAGTGTCTCTGGGGCTCTTTTTATTTGAGCTAGTAGAGAGAACAGTAATTGATTCTTCATATGAGCTATCAAATAAGAAAGATTAAGTTGTCATGTGATCTGTGTAAATAGTGACTTGATGATCATTTGAAGGCAATTCATTTTCAAAGGGAACTCAGGAACTGGGGAGCTGTGTAGGTGGCTGCAATCCTTCAGGGGTGCAACTAGCTAACGTGCTAGACGGCTAAACAAAAGGCTGGAGGCTCAGGTCCATCCAAAGGTTCTTTGAAAGAAAGCCTAGTAATCTACTTGGAAGAAATCAGTCATTAAAATCCAGTGGAGTCCAGTTCTATTTTGATACACACAGGGCCACCATGAGTCATCGTTGACTTGATGACAAGTGGCTGATATGTGATATGTGACACTTGAGATGTGGCTGTGGAAGTTGATATGGGTTTGCGGACAGTAGTACAGTATGTGATTGCCACTACCTTTCTAGCACTGAAGTCCAGGATTGGTTTATTTTTTAGATTAAAAAGTAAATGAGTGTTGTCTTTATCTATGAAGATATACACCAAGTGGGGAGGGGCAGGGGAGAGAAGAGTGCATGTAAAATATTGGTAAAATTCAAGTTTCAAGTAAAGTCTTTTTTCTAGTTCATTGTACTGTGGTAATGAACTTCCTGGTTTTGATCATACAGTAGTTATTTCGGATGCCAGGTAATTTTAGGTAGTGCTAAAAGTGGACCTGCTGGATCGCATTGGACTACTGTAGGGTGGCAGTTCAGATCCACCAGCCATTCTACAGTAGAATCATGCAGCCATCTGCTCCGGTAAAGATGTACAACCTCCGAAATTCTATCGAGGGTCAATATGAATTGGAATCAACTTGATGGCAGTGGGTTTGGGGTTTTAAAGGTTGGGGATACAACTACTAGATCGGTAGTTCAAATACACCCAGAGAAGCTTTTAGAAGTGATCTGCTTCTGAAAGGCCACAGCCTCAGAACACCCTCTACAGTTTTACTGTGTAGTCATGGGGGTCACTGTGTCAGTCTGGGTAGACTAGAGAAACAAATTCATGGACACTCATATGTGTATAAGGAAGAGATTTATATACAAGAGCAATTGAACATGGAGAAAACATCCCAACCCAGGCCAGATCAAGCCCATAAGTCCAATATTAGCCCATATTTCCAATACCAATCTATAAAGCCCTCTTCAGATTCGTGAAACACATGCAATGGCAGTGAATGCAGAAGATCACAGGCCAGTGGGTAGAAAGTCTTTGGATCCAGTGTCATTGGAAACATCTCAGCACTGGCGGGGGTCTCTCTGTGGCTTTCCCGACTTCCGAGGTCTGGTTGTGTCCATGTGGCTTGTCTTCTGCAATGTCTCCCAGAGAGTAGCAGAGAGAGAGAGAGTGTGTGTCTTCTGCCTCCAAGGAGGAAGTGCCAGATTTCCCAGAATTCTCAGAAGGCCATGCCCTCACAGAAATCTCATTGGCTATCTCCAGATTGACAGCCTAGACTCCACCCCTACACTCTTAATCCTTAAATTGACACCAGATTAAGCCACTTCCATAGTTACCTTACAACACAATCTACTCCAAAGCAACTAACAAACTGGAGGGTGGGCATACAGGACTTCTCTGTACTATCATTGCACCTTTTTGGTGAATCTGTATTTCAAAATCAGACACCTTAAACCAACAAATCAAATTAAAACAAAGTCTTGTGGGGCTGTGTGTGCGCGCGTGCGTTTCCACAGTGAGACAACTGTCCAGCTGGTTTATGGTCTGAGCAAGGGAAGGCAGCAATGATGTGGCTAGGAAGCCTGGGGTGTTTGTGACCTCCAGAGCCACCTATGCCTCTCACTCATCTCTTAGATTCTGGTCAATGAGTCCTGGTGGCTGCTAACTGAAAGGTTGGCAGTTCAAACTCATCCAGCAGCTCTGTGGAGCCGTTCTCCTCTATTACATAAGGGCACTATGCGCGGAAGTCAAGTTTATGGCACCCAACAATGTGCCAGGGGCCAACCAGGCAGATGGAGAGGATCTTTGACTTTACAATCAGAAACAGGGCCAGCTGGCCAAACTGAAAATAAAGCTCTAAGTGCTTTCCAGAGGTAGGCTGATTTCCTAGAAGAGGAGCAGGTCATTATTTTCCAGTTTTAATTAGCAATCCAATGAGCTAATGATAAAATTGAAAGGCAATACAGAGTCAAGATGAGGTAACAGCAGCAGCCTAGTGGGTGCTGAGTAGTATTTTTAGATAACAACTTCTTCTACATGTGGTAATTAGGGCCCCAAGGGCTTTGTGATTTTTTTTTTTTTTTCTCCAGGGTTGGCAAGTGGAAGGAGGAGGCAGCGAAAATTCCCACACATCTGGGGCAAACAGAGACTGCACTGTAATTTCCTGTTGGCGCCTCTGGTTTCTAGTGGAATTACTTGCTAAGTAAATGATTGTTATAAGACTATGAAGATTCGGTCAATCAAATTAACTCCCTTTGTCCACCACCTCCCTCCACCACCCCTGCCCCCCATACCAAAGGTTCCCTTCATTTGCCTAAACTGTGGCCCTTTTGAAAATGTGTTCAAGCCTGAAGGCTCCAGCCTTCCTCACATTGGTCAAGTGTAACCTGAGGAGGCCCCCAATTGTTTTGCTAATCAAGATTATTGCCCCATTGAGGTGTGGAGGCACAGCCTGGCTGACAAAATTTGTCACTTTCCCATGAAAATAGTTCTGTCAGTTTGGCTGGACTTTGGCAGCTATTAACATATAAATGAAGTTTCTCCCTCCTTTGCTCCCACGTAGCTCTTACCCTTCAGCCACCCATCCTAATGGATGCAGAGAAAATATAAACACCCCCCCCAGCCCAGCCCCCTCACCCTCTGTGTGCTGAAATCAAACAAGCTGCTTTTCTCTGGTGCCTGAAAATCCGCAGGCTTCATTCAGCGCTTCAAAGAGAGAAAGGGAGGGAAACGGGGAGGAGCCAGCTGAAGAACACTACATTGAAGATTTGAGACTGCCAGGCCTAGTCCCCCAGTGATAGCAACTGGAAGACTAGCTCAGGCGACAACCTTATAAATGGCCATCTGAATGCCAGGGTAGACCTCCAAGACAGCCGTCGGTGACAAAGAGGCAAAGTGGAACACAGGGTTTGATAGTTATCTTTGCTCTGGGATCAAACCCAACAGTTGAGATGTCTGGCTCACTGGCTGGCTGACAGCCTTTGGGAGACTAGAGGCAACTCTGAGGTATTCCCCTTGGTGCATTGCACACCTGAGTGTTGTCAGCTGAGAGGCTGGGCTGGGGCCTAGAGTTCTGGGGTTGCGGAGGTACTTTCCTTCAGTTGGATCTGACTCCGAGACCTGATGCTGAAAAGAACAAAACAGAGGGAGAGTTTTTGCCCAGGGGGGGCATTAAATACATTTTAATGGTGGTGGGATAATTTGGAGCGGAATATCAATAATGGTTGTTCAGCACGAAGAGAATAATCAATGGCACCGAATCATACATGTAGAAGTTGTGGAATTGGAGAATGTTCTGTTGTATAGATTTTTGCCAAAATTGAGAAACAAAAACCCTACATGAATTACACTGTGCATGGGAAAAGAACATGTTCTAGAACTGTGGTAAAGGTTGAACATCTCTGCTCAATATGGCTGAACTACTGAACTGTACGATATAGGGATGAACTCTTAATAAAACTTTTTTTTTAAGTTAAAAACACTGCCTGGACCTGTGCTATCCTCACAAGTATTCTTCTGTTTGAGCCCACCTATACAACCACTATGCCAATCCATCTTGCCCCACTATTTTACCAAGCATGATGTCCCTCTTCAGGGACTGGTCTCTCTTGGCAGCAAGTCCAAAGTACACGAGACTCTCCATCCTTGCCTCTTAGGAGTAGTCTGGTACTTCTTCCAGGACACATTTGCTTTTCTTTTGACCTGGGTTAAGCAGGCCTTTTCCCCTGCACATGAAATCAGGATTACCTCGTCCACAGCATTTCAGAGGTTTATGTCTTTGTTTTCTTAGCTGCTGTCTGTTCAATTGTTTTCCTTAGCTACTATGGAGACATGTCCATCTCATAGCAACCTTATGCACAACAAGGAAACACTGTGTGGTCTCTTACCATCCTCACAAGCAGAGCTCTGTTTGAGCCCATTTTCACAGGCACTGTGTCAACCTAGCCTGTTGGGGTCTTCCTCTATTTTACTGACACTCATGATGCCATTCACAAGGAAATGAATCCTCCTGATAACATGTCTGTTAGCACACTGCGGATGGATCCCGAGTTTATGTGTGTTTCGCAATCTGTTAACGGTGGGATCACGAGATAACTCGTGATTTCTACACACTGTCTTCAGCTGCCATCTGCTTGGATATTTTTTAACTACTTCGTCTATTTAGGTGTTTACATCAGTAGTGAATGTATAAAACTTGATTGTCTTCATGTTCTTTTTGTGTATTTAGCATTTTAGTGCATTTTGGTTAAATCAAATAGTTACTATTTGTTCGAATTGTTTTGCAAGGAGTTGTGTACTTCTCATGATCAAACCTCAGTGAAATGTAAAACATCACCTAAATCGCTCAAGTGGTCTCCCGTTACACATGAAGAAATTCTTAGCCCTAATTATTCTAATTTTCCAATGTAATATGGATTATGTTGATCATTTTTACAAGAAATTTATAATTTCATGATTATAGTTCATAAAAGTAATAATGTTCCGCATATATTGCAAAATATTGTTTCATAATGTGAGACGTTTTATATTCAAAAACTGAAAGTTATAAATAAATATGATAAAAAGTTGATGAGATGTAAACCCATTTATGGTTTAATGCAAAAAAACCCCACCAAACCTAACAGCCGTAAAAATACACGGCCCCTTGGGTAAGTTGGTAAAAAAAATCCAGTCTTTAATGTGTTAGGTTTTTAGATGCTTTTCCGAAGTTCATGCTCCTCCACATGGAAAGAATTCACAAAGCAGAAACACAAAAGTGGTGAAAGTAAAGCTTTTAATAGTACATTTGTTCGATTCCTATGTGGGACATGCCCCTGGCCTTGGCTTCCCATGAGAAAGAATTCATGCTGAAGCCTAGTTTGTGATCCAAGTGGGTTTTTATAAAGGATGGAAGTTTCAGGCGTTACAGTAACTGAATACAAGCACCTTCGTGGCACTGCACACCCATGTGGCGGCCTGAGGCCAGAGAGCCAGAGACCACGGCCCAGCCAGGAGGAAGAGCAGCCCACCTGGAAAAGAGAGCAGGTCTCCTGGTTCGCCGGTTTGGCCTTTTTAGGGCCTTCCGCTGGTAGTTGTGGCTAAGGTACTGTTTGATCTCATTGGCTGAATTAAGCCCACCTGGCCTAGTTTGGGACCCACCCAGGTGTATCGCCTTCCAGGCTCCAGGGCCTGAATTTCCGCATGGCCTTTAGCCTTTATGGGCTTCCAACTTTCTGTAGGGGAGCCCCCTAGGCATGGAGAGGAATAACCCCCTATCTTGCTACCTAATACATTCTCACAAACAAGAAGGGCTGTTTCCGGAGGGAGAGTAGAGGGGCGCATCATGTGGTCACAAAGCTCTTGATCCTTGTTGTGATTGGGCTTTACATCAATTTCATGATACCTGTGTGGAGGTAGGGGTGGAATCCAACCTGTCAATCAAGTTGTAACTAAACACTTCCTGGAGGGTGTGGCCTTTGTATAAGAATGAAAGCAGAGATGATTCCTTTTTTGCCCCTTTGCCTGCCTGCTGGGACTACACATCTTCAGGGGGACCCTATGTGGGCTGCTGACCCTGGAAGACAACCTCCAAGTTGCCTGGTGCACTACCATGTTGCTATTGTTTGGAACTTTCCCTAATTTGTTGACATAAAAGCATCATTGAGCTTAAAGGTTCAATTTCCTCCTTTGAAAGCTGTCATCGAGTCCAGAGCGCTCCAGTTTTGTAGTGCAATACTGCCTGAGGAGTTTCCATACTCCTGGAGCTAGGCTACAGTTCTGCTAGTCTTTCCAAAGTTCTGGAAGTTTCTTTGGCAATACCCTGCTGTACTCCCAGGGAGGTCCCACCCCTTGCCCCTTCGGTGATGACAAGTCTTGGTTATGGTGAGACACCTGGGGCCCTCTCAGACTTTGCTAGAGGGTATTTATTTCCCTAGTCTTCCTTGGCAATAGGCCACGGTTATTGAAGTGTTTAATTATGCCTTAACTGGTTGGAAGAATTTGGTTAAAATGACATTTTTGCATCAAACAAGTCAGTCCAATACTGAGAGAACACGAGGTAAATTCCAGTGGAGCTATTCTAAGAGTGCAAAACTGGAACCCCAAAGAGGTATTAGTATTAAAAGGAAGGAGGTTGTCTTACTTTTGGCTCCTGCTTAGTGACATTGCTTAATAGTCAGTAAGGAAATTTTCATGACTGACATTAATATAGGTCTGGTAGGGGGAGATGGGCTGCTGGGAAAGAGGTAGACTGGTTTAAGGAAAAGGGAACTGCTGGTGGAAAAATGTCATCCAATCTTTTCTGGCCTAAGGCAGTCCCCTGATAGGAGATAGACATTTCTCAGGCAAATCTTGCTTAAAGCTTTCTACACTGGTCAGGGCCTATGGGTTTTACATAACTGTAGATCAGCAGGGACAGCCAGCACACCTGGCTGAATTATAAGAACTGGGTGGTAGAAATGACAAGCTCAAAGTGACTGAGGTATAATCCCCTGGGAGAACTTATCTGTAGCACCATCTGAAGACCATCCTCTGGGTCACCTGTGTGTTCATCTTAGCCTGCTTGGGCTGGGTCCAGGGGGCCAATACCGACGGCCTCCATAGCTTTACTCGGAAATGGGGACTCCATGTCCTATTTCCTGGAACAGCCAGTAGGAATAGATAGGATTACCAAAAATGTCCCTTCCCGACTGGTTGGAACTAGGCTTTAGACATCCATCTTTGCAAGTTTTTACAAGAACTGGGTCTCCATGAAGATTCAAGCGAGATCGTTTTTTGCTCTTCTTGGGTCCGGGAAAGACCACACTGACAGAATGTCTCCTGACATTGGTCGGCTCTCGCAATATTATTGCTGCATTAGGAATCCTTGGGCATCGACCACTGGCTGTTTCATGAGGAAGAGTTGCCCATCTAGAAGCCCATGGGAGCGCAAGCCTGTAGGGTGCTTTGGAGTGAGTCACAGGTGGAGAACCACTGTGAGTGAGTCCTTCCAGTTAGCTGGGTTACTTGTGTCAATTTTCTAAAGGTCAGTTTTCAGTATTGATTAATTCTTTTTATATTTGTCCTGAGGATTTGGTTTCCATGTGTATAGGAGATTTGAGGCTATACCTAAGTAACTTGGGTGACTTGTGAACTGAAAGCAGACCCATTGTTACTATGGAGTATTTATGGAAGCCCAAACCAAGGGATTATTTCTTGAAATAAGTTTTTCGCTGTTTCACAGGCCCTTTTGCTATGGTGCGATAGACTTTGGCTCACCTGGTGAAGGTGTCTATGAACACTAGAAGATGTATGACTGCTGGCATAGATGGGACTTGAGTATACTCTACATGCCAATCTAGGTGATATAACTCTTCAGTCTGGTAAATTGAACAGTAAGAGGCCACAAACTTAAAAGTTAAGCCCAAGCTAAGAGGCTCAAAATTGTCAAGTAAGCAGAGTTTAACAGAGTTTTTAGCCGAGACATGTAGCATTATGAAAAGCTTTTGCTACTTTCCACTGTAACCTATGTGGCAACAGGAACTTGCTGTTCTTCTAAGGTGAAGGCTGAATTCTTGGTTTTTAGCCTGTTCTTCTTTGGGGAATTAATCTGGGAGGGGCAACTAGTTTTGAGGAACCAAGCCATTGTTGGCAACCAATGAGATCTGAGTTGATTAGGGCCTGTTGAGCTGCCCTGTCAGCTGTTCGGTTGCCTGGGAAACCTCTGAGTTGCCTTTTGGGTGTCCATGGCAATGCATTACCGCTACTTCAATAGGCTTCTGGACAGTCTATGAGCTCATTAACTTGACCCTCATATTAATGGGACTCCCCTGACTGGTCACACACTCCTGTTTTCCCATGATTTTAGAATGCACTTGAAGGACAAGGGACCTATACTTAGAATGTATGTATTGTGTTAGATTTTTTTCCCCCTTGGCTAGATCAAGGCCTGAGCAGCCCTTGTGGTATATTGGTTACATGTTGGGCTGCTAATTGCAAGGACGGTAGTTCAAAATCACCCGTTAGTCCTTGGGAGACAGATGAAGCTTTCTATTACTGTAAAGAGTCACAGTCACTGAAACCCAAAGACGTCTACTGTGACCTATCAGGCAGCTATGAGTCAGTGTTGATTCAGTAGCAGTGACTTTCAGTTTGAGTCAAGGCTAGAGTCAATGCTCTGAGGTCAGCTAGCTGAGCTGAAGCTGCCTGGGGGCCTTGATGAGTTGGTGAGTGAAACTATGCTGTACCCAGCTCCTGACACTCCATTGTTTACAAAGCCACTGTCATCTGAAAAGCAGAAACATCTGCTTGGAAAAGTGATTGGTCTTTTGAGATCTGGCCAAGGGAGACTGTTAATAGAAAGTAGTTCAAAACAGGAATGAAGGGCTCCGACTCATTCTTAAGGTTGGGGAGTAATGGTGCTGAATTAAGCTTGCAATAAGATTTGACCTAACAACAGGGTTTTCTATACGAAGAATTTGTTAATTTCACAGGCAATGATAGTGTTTTGCCTGTAGGATCATGGAGAGCCTGTGGTTGGTAGGGACCTCTAAAGTTACCTTCTATGGTAAATTGAACTACCTCTTGGACCAGGAATGCTATGGGAGCTATCACATGTAGGCACGGTGGTCAGCTGGCCAAGGGATGATCTAGTTTTTTTGATAAGTATGTTACTGGTTGAGGTTGGGGGTCTAGATTTTGGATCATAGGGTGACTCCCTTTCACAGACATACAGGAATGCATTTCTTTGAAAGAGTTTGGAGACCCAGTGATGAGCTTGAAGCAGAAGAGACCGAAGTTGGGGTACTCTATTCTTTTGTTCTGACTTGATGGCAGTGAGCTTGGATTCTTTTGAGGAGTCCATACTAGAGAAACTTGTTAATAAAAGGCTATAATCTTTTGAGGGTTTCGGGCTTCAAGAGGTATTGCTGCTGTCAGGAAAACTAGGTGGGGTCCTTCAGGAGCATTTTTACAGGAGCTGTATATTTAACTTGGCTAGGAACCCACATATCACCAACTTCAGGATCTATTGTACTTTCCCACTCTTCTTGAGTTGGGTTTAGGGTATCCTCTGAAGTGAGGAATAGTTTGAAGGCTATTACACAAAGGCTATGTGTTAGTCTGGGCACATTAGAGAAACAAATCCACAGAAACTCATGTATAAGAGAGCGTTTTATATAAAAGGTAAATCCACATCAAGAAAACATCCCAACCCAGTACTGCCCAAGCCCACAAGTCCAACATTAGCCCATATGTCTGACACCAATCCACAAAGTCCTCCTCCATCTCACAAAACACATGCAATGATGCCAAATGCAGGAGGAAAGCCGAATCGGTGTGCATGTAAGTATCTCAGCCCTGGCAGGGGTCTCCACTTGGCTGCTCCAGCACCCAGGGATGCATCAAGGTAGATCCATGTGGCTTCTCCTCAGGGATGTCTTGTAGGATGTGAGCCTTGCCAGCTGAAGCAGGGAACTGGCTAAGGCAGCTGCACCCTGGTCCGACCATCAGAAAACAAGAGACCTGAGAACTAGAAAGGTGATGTTCACCGAGACATTTATCTCTCTGCCTTTCAATCAACCCCACATGTGCTTATTGGCCAGGTTGGCACAATAAACTTTAACTATCTCAGGCTAGAATAAGCCCCTATGACTGTGTGTGTTTGTAATTTTGACAATATGTCTTGGCCTAGGTATATGGGTGCACATTTAGGAGCTAATAGAAAGTTATGGTAGAAGTAAAGGTTGCCCCACAATCACCCCAAGGGTTAGGTAAAATGTTTGACTATAGACTTCTCTGATACTCCCATGATGGTGCATGTGTTTGGGGAAAGGGGTCTGGGGAAGGTGGTCAGGACAAAAAGGTGGCCTTAATATCCAGGAAGAAACCCCTGGCCTACTTTCCACACTCATGCTCACCCAAGGCTCCAGACTGGTAACAGCAATTTCTTGTTGGTAACTCATCTGAGCTGGGCTGCCTCCATCTCGGGGTTGCAGTTGGAGACTCTCTGGTGAACAAGTCTACTCTTTGATCTTTCCCAGAGGACAGAGTATTGACCAGTGGCCAGACTGTTTATAGTAATAGCACAGTCCTAGTGGAGGCCTATTCTTATGCTGACATACCTGACTCTTTATGTCGACAGATGCTATTTAGTTATTGCAGGCAGGACCTGGGCATGCCTAGTCATTTTCCATTTCTTCCTTTCCCGAGCTCAAGCTTCTTGAGCTCTATCTCCATTATAGAAAGAAGGTTTGACAATGGTAACCATCTGGTCTATAGTAACTCTGACAGATGCCTAGACAAACGTTTGAAGCTTTTTCTGGTGATCTGATGTAGCCTTGGTGCGGAACTTATTATTTAATATGAATCACTCATCATATAAGTTCAAATCTAACGTGGTATGTTTAATTAGGGCTTCTCTCAACCTTCTGAGAAGTTTATAGGGCTTTCATTAGGTTCCTGGGTGATAGTCATTATTTTAGAGTAATAGATAATAGATATTTTGCCATCCTGACTTCAGTCCAGCATTGATAGACACTAGTAAGTGCTCCTATGCCCGCTTTTCCATAGAATCACTATAATCCCAGGTAGGGTCCGTTGGAGACACAGCGGTTTCTCCTACTGAATATTTCCCACTCATCATGTGTAAGCAATCTGAAAATTTCTTGGTTTCTATTAGTACCCTCTCTTTCTCAAAATCTGTCATGATGTGTCACAAAATTCCCATTACATCCTTCCAGACCAGGTTATGGTTAAGGGTAAGTTGCTGGAAGGTATCTATATATTATTTTGGGTTATATGAATAGCTGCCGAGGTCACTTTTAATCTAACTTTCACTAGAGCAAAAGGTGTAGGAATCATTCAGCTGACTTCACTAGAGGTAGTACTCTGGAGGGGCCCTTTCCTGGCAGGTCATTTTGAGGTTTGGTTTTATTGGTGCACTCGGAGCTCTGTGAGTACAGAGTAAGATGAAGACTTCTCAGCCCTAGTTTCTGGCTGCTTTATAAGTGTGTGGCACATTTAGAAAAGAGGTCTTTATTGTCCTTTAAGAGGATACATGCTTGTTCATATTTTCCTAGCCTTTTACAGAAAAGATCTAATTGCATTAAGGTAGGGATGCAGAGACTTCCACGCTGTGGTCAGGACTTCCCAGCTCCTATTCCACACTGCGACAAGGAAGTTGTGCAGAAGAACATTAATGTCAATTCCAAACCAGTTAGACAGGATCCAAAGCAAAGTGGTCACCTCGGGAATGGGTTCTTTATTGTCCACCTATAAAACAACCAGCAGTAGGTGAGAGACCCCGTGACTGAAAGTCTTTACCAGAGGCTCCAGGGCTAAGAGTGTGAGGGCCTTGGACAGATATCTCTTTCCTCAGGTGTTGGGACCCACGGTTAAGTCTTTTGCCAAACCCAGATTGTATTTTCAAAAGCAAGCCAGGTGTTTGATGACCCCGCTCATGGGAGATATTAAACAAATTCTGGATATTTTTGCCCGACACAGAACAATCATGGAATAGTAATTTTTTATTGTTCTTTACCTGTGCTGGGTTTCTTCCCTTTCCATATGAGGTTGTTAATCAGTTTTTCTATTTATTTGAAGAACGCTGCTGGAATTCAGAACGGGATTGCCTTATAGTTGTAGATTGCTTTAGGTAGTATTTACATTTTCACTATATTGAGTCTTCTGATCCACGAACACACGGAATGTTCTTCAATTTGCGTACATCACTTTAGGTCTCTTGTAGTAACGTTCTGTACTTTTCTTCATATGGTTTTTTTTGTTTGTTTGTTTTGGGGGATTAGAGTTATTCCTAGATATTTCAGCTTTTACATAGCTATTATAAATGCAAATGATTCCTTGATATCTTTTTCTGTATCCCCATCACTGGTATAGGAATTCAGTTGAATTCTGCTGGTTAATCTTGTATCCTGCTACTCTAATAAACTCCTCTATTGTTTTCAGCAATCCTATATAGGCCCAATAGTATATTGTCTGCAAATAACAAAAGTGACACTATCCAATTATACACCCTCGATATTTTACCACTGTTTTATGGCATTTGGTTAGCATTTCCAAAAAATTATTCAATAGAAATGGGGCTAAGGGGCATAATTGGGTTCCCTTGTTGAGTGGAAATGCTTTCAGCTTTTCTCTATTGAGTGTAAAAGTAGCTGTTGTTTTTTGGTATATGACCTTTATTATATTAAGGATTTTCCTTTTAATTCTATCTTCTTGAGAGTCTTTATTAGGAAAGGGTGTTGGATGTAATCAAATTCTTTTTCTGCATCAATTGATATGATCATATGGTTTCTGGTCCACTTTTTTGTTGATGTGGTGAATTAAATTAATTGGTTTTCAAATGTTGAACCACTTCTGCATCCCTTGTATGAATCCCACTTGGCCAGTATGTATTATTTTTGTGTGTGTGTGATATGTTGTTGGATTCTACTGGCCAGGATTAGATTGAGGATTTTTGCATCTATGCTCATGAGAGATATCGGTCTGTCATTCTCTATTCTTGTGTGGTCTTTGCCCCATTTTGTTATCAGGGTTATGTTGGCTCCATAGAATGGGTTTGGGAGTTTGATATCCATCTCTGTGCTGGAAAGTTTGTGTAGGATTGGTGCCAGTTCTTCTCGAAATGCTTGTTAGAATTCTCCTGTGAAGCCATCTGGACCAGGGCTCTTTTTGGTTGGGAGTTCCTTGATGATCTTGTATATTTCTTCTTTTATTATGGGTCTGTTCACGCTCTCAAGGTACATATGCATTAGTTGGGGAAAGAGTCATTTTCCAGGTATTTGTCCATGTGCTCCAAATTATTGAATTGTTTGAATACACTTTCTTAGTACTGCATAATTCATCTTTGTATTTCATTGGGGTCTGTTGTGAGTTCCCTTGTTGCACCCCTAATTTTAGCTATTAATATCTAGTCCTTCTTTTCCTTTGTTAAGTTTGCTAGCAGTTTGCTGATTTTGTTGACCCTTTCGAAGAACCAACTATTTGCTCTCTTGATCCTTTCCATTATCTTCTGCTTTCCAGTTCATTTATCTCTGCTCTAATTTTCATGATTTCTTTTCTTTTGCGGTTAGTAGGATTATGTTGTTGGCTCTGTTCTAGCTGCTGAAGGTGCTGAGGTAAGGCACACACTTCTCTTTTCCATGTGTGCATACATTGCAACCAAGTGACCTCTGACAACTGCCTTTGTTGTGTCCCTCAGGTTTTGGTGTGTTGTGGTGTCATTCTCACTGTTTTTCAGGCACGTTTTAATTTCCTCTCTAATTTGGGGTAATACTTACTGGTTTTGAAACTTTATTATCAAGTCTCCAGGTGTTTATCTTTGTTTTTTTAGTTCTTTCTATTGTAAATTTCCAACTTTATTGTGCTGTGGTCATAGAGGTGGTCTGAATGACCTCTATGTGCTTTAATTTTTCTTTAGCTTGACTTGTGCCCCCCACATGGGGTCTATTTTCAAGTATGAACCATGTGCATTGGAGAAGAATGTATATTTTATTTTTAATATTGGAGAGATCTGAAAATGTCTATTAAGTCAAGTTGTTTGATTGTATTATTCAGATCTTTGTTTTCTTATTGAGTTTCTTACCTGTTTGTCTATCTTTCTTTGAAAGCACTATATTAAAATCTCCTACTATAATTGTTGATCCAGTCATTTCTCTTTTCATCTCTTTGAGAATATTGTTGATAAATTTCTAGGGTCTTTTGTTGGCCTCTTATATGTTTATTATGTTTATGGGTTGTCTACTGATCCCTTGAGCCCATTCTCATCTGTCCTTATTTCACGTACATTGAAGTCTATCTTGTCCGAAATTAGTATTGCCACGCCTGATTTTTTTTTAAATTGTCAAATCCTTGGTAAACTTTTCACCATCTTTTGACTCAGTTTATTTTTGTCTGTGAGATTGAGATGTGTCTCTTGAAGGCAGCAGATTGCAGGATTTTGTTGTCTAATCCAGTCTGCTCCCCTTTGTCTTTGAATATATGTGTTTAAACCATTAATGTTCAGTGTATTTAAGTCTAAATGTAGATTGCTTGCTGCCATCGTGTGCTGTTTGTGTTTAGTATTTTCCTTTCCTCTCCTTTATAGGATGTTGTGTGTGTGAGGACTTTCTCCTTGTCTTCATATCTCCATTGGATCTGTAATGTTTTGTGTACTGTTTGTGTTCAGTGTGTTAGTTTCTGGGTGGTGTTACACCCTGTGGCGGTCCAATGTCTGTAAGCTGCAATTGTTGTTTTTTTGCCTATAAAGAACTGGAAAGTATTTTTTGTAAAGCTGGTTTTGTTTTTGCAAATTATGTAAATGTTTCCTTATTTGTGAAAACTTTTATTTCTCCTTCAAATTTGATGGAGGTTTTAAGTGGTGGTATTAACCATAGGAAGCCTTCCCTTCAGTATAGTAATTTTGAAGGATTTGGAGAGGAGGGTTATGAGAGATGCGATTTTACTTGATAAGTTAAAGGAGGTTGTGTGTTACTGAGATGGAGGGAACAGGTTTCAGAAGTTATCGTGGTTGGAGTAAGGGAGAGGTATAATGAATCTACCAGAGCCCTTATCAACCCCGGTGTATTATGTAGGAAGAGAACACTCTTTCCGTTATTGTGCTAATCACAGTGAATCCCTGTATAGCTCAGAACTCTCTGCTCCTTATGCATGGTCCTAAGATATAAATGGGAACTCTCCTCCCTCAGCAGATTGCTGTGGTTTCCAGCATCCCAGGCCTCCAGGAGTTTGAGAGGGTATCTGTGGGATTCTCCTGAGGGAGGAGCAGCCCCAGCCACTTCCCCACACTGGAGCCACTAAACTGGAGGCGGGGGTGGAGCTGTGGAGGTGGGGGAGCGCAGTGTGGGGACAGAAAAGCAGGGAGTTGCTGCTACATCAGCAAGGGAAGCAAAGCACGGCAGGCTCTGTGAACAGTCATGCTCTCTGTGGAATAACCGACAGAAGAGAAGTTTGGGGTCTTGTGAGACCCAGTCTCACATCCCAGTCCCCCAACATGGCTATCTTACCCACAAATCTGGCAATCCCACAGTGAACTGTTCACACAGGCAATCCTATATTGGTGCTATCTCCCCAGAACTCCACAAGATCTCTTTAAAGTGTTAGTTTGAGGACTGAGGTGTGGTCATGGCATTTTCAAATCTCTCATATGCACGTGAAAGTTGGACATTGTATAAGTAAGACTGAAGAAGAATCCTTGTATTTGAATTGTTGTGCTATTAAAGAATATTGTAACTAACACATACTGCCAAAAAAGATTTTTAAAAATCTCTTGGAACAAGTATGACCAGAATGTTCCTTTAGAGTCAAGGATGACTTCCTCTTACATATTTTGGACATGTTGTCAGAAGAGACCATTACCTGTAGAAGGATATTACACTTGCTAAAGTAGAGAGGCAGTATAGCAGAGGAAGGCCCGCAATAAAATGAAAAGACAAGATAGTTGCCCCCATGGGCACAAGCATGGGGACAATTGTGAGGATGGCCAAAGACCAGGAGGTATTTCATTCTGTTGTGCATGGGGTCACTATGGGTCAGAAATGCTTCAATAGCAGCTAAAAATAACAACAACTGTCATCATAGCCTTCTCCAAAGCAGGTGTTCACAATTTATGTTCTCATACAATTGCCTCCTTTGAATTTGGATTTTATTATTTATAATCCTGGCTCACACAGGCTGGTGTGCTTCTTCCTTGTGAACTTAATTGATGGCTCACTTAAACGGTAACTTTTTTTAAGGCAAGACTTTAAGATCCTGCATGCTATCCTTTCTGATAACTGGGGACCATCTGGTCTCTTCACCACACTTGCTGCAAGACCCATATCTTCATGAAGGCAAGCATTGAGCAGGACCTTGTCATAAGAACAAATTGTTCTTAGATAGGAGCTAGAGTTAAGTGGGACCCCCAAATCCACTCAGATATCTATGATTTATTGATGTCTCTGGTTCTCTTTAGAGAGATCCTTAATATTTTGAGATAGAGAAAATTATCAATCATATATTAATCTGGTCAATTGCATAGAATTGAAAACATTGTTGAGAAAAGAAAATTGTGGCTTCAGACCACAATACATGAATTGTTGACTTATACAGATTAAAATCTTTTTTTTTTCAGATTAAAATCTTAAGTGACTGGACACTATTTACAAAATTAATGGGAGTTGGTAATAGGGAAAAAGTTTTCAATAGCACTTATTCACAAAGGTAGAACCATGCCTACATAAGAAAGGAAGGAGGGCACTGGAGTAGTAAATATATGGTCATCTTTGGACACCGTTCATTAGGCACTCTCAAAATAAGAAACCTGAACAAAAGTCCAACAACTGCCAGTTCCATAACCTTGGGAGAGCGGTCATCTGCTTCTCCTCACACTAGGGCATTTGAGCCTTAAGTCCATTGATGTATGTCAGTTCCTTAAATCTGCTACAGGTGAGCTTGAGGTAAAGCTCAATTCACTTGGTGGGATTTCCACATCAAATCCATCTGTAGTGGCCTATGAAGGATGTTGTGCATCTTGAAAGTACAGAGTCTAAATTTCCAATAGTCTAGAGCCAGTAGTCCACATAGCCTGAGTCACCAAAGGCTAACTACAAACTTGGTCAAACACGTCCAATTAGGTGTATAATACTGGGCATATTCTCTCATTGGATTCTATATACATATTGTCCCGCCCCCCCCCCGCCCCCCTCAGTTGGGGGTTGTTCTTCCTGGTTTATCCAGAAATAGAAATGTTATTGCCTTCTTCAATACATATATC
>NW_022106189.1:13609485-13644674 GCF_000313985.2 Echinops telfairi | reverse complement strand
TTTATCCAGAAATAGAAATGTTATTGCCTTCTTCAATACATATATCCCCACCCCCAGTCATCCTGACTTGAATTCTCAGTGATGTTTGCTTATCAGTTGGTCACAGTTTAAAATCAAGTTGTAAAACTATTCCCTGCTAAGGACTCTGGAAAAGAACTTCTATGCATGTTGTCCCGCCCCCCCCCCGCCCCCCTCAGTTGGGGGTTGTTCTTCCTGGTTTATCCAGAAATAGAAATGTTATTGCCTTCTTCAATACATATATCCCCACCCCCAGTCATCCTGACTTGAATTCTCAGTGATGTTTGCTTATCACTCTTGCAGGAGTATCTGATGATTTGAGATGATCTTAGCACAATAATGGATGGCAACAAGTGAAGATTGAGGAGAATCGATGCATTTGAACGATGGGGCTGGAGGAGAATATTGAAAGTGCCATGGACTGCTAAAGGGACAAACCTATCTGTCTTGGAAGATGTATGGCCAGAGTGATCCTTACAGACAGGATGGTAAAACTTAGTCTTACATATTTTAGACATGTTACCAGGAGAAACGAGTCTCCGGGGAAGGACATCGTGTTTGGTAAAGTGAATGGGGCAGTGGGAAAGAGGAAGACCCTCAAGGAGATGGATTGACAGTGTGGCTGCAACAATGGGCTCAAACAGGAACAATTGTGAAATGGCGCAAGACCAGGCAGTGCTTTGGTCTGCCGTGTAGAATGTCAGAACATCTCAATGGCACCTACCAACCAGTTTTGATATTTTCCCATTGACGTTTGTCTTTGTTTCACTTTGTTATTGTTTTTAGTTTTTTATTGTTGTTATTTTCATTTCTTTGATTTTTTTTTAGGTATATGAAGTTCAGGATAGGTACATTTATAGAGACAGTCCCTGGATTGATGGCTTCTTGGGGATATGGCAGGGGAGGTTGGGGGGAAATTACAATGAGTACAAGAAAGAAGATAATGCTCTAAAATTGATTGGGGTAATGATTGTACATCTTTATTGATATGATTGAACTCTTGAATTGTATGATATGTGGATTATGTGCTCTTTAAGAAGAAGGGTTGTACATATTTACAAGCTCACCAACAATGTATAAGAGTTCTATATTCTCTGCACCCTCTTCAACATTTATTGTTCTCTGTTTTTCTGAATTGGGCTATTACGGTGGGTGTAAACTGTCATTTTTATTTCTATCACTTGAATGGCTAGTGACCTTGAGTGTTTCCTCCTGTATTCCTTAGCCATTCTCGTGTTGTCTTTTTGAATCATCTATCCATGTCCTTTGCCCACCTTTGAATTGGATATTTTTTCTTATTAAGATGTTGCAGAATTCTATAGCTTTTAGTAATTAGTCCCTTGTCACATGTGTCATTGCTAAAGATATTTCCCAATCCTTGTGTTCTTATTTTTATCTTTGATGAAGGCTTTTGATGTAGGTTCCAGTGAGCTATATTGCCTTCCTTAAGTTTATCCAAATTTTCTTACTGATGATATTTATAGCTCTGGGATTTAAATTTAGGCCTCGAATCCATCTTGTGTGTGTGTGTGTGTGTGTGTGTGTGTGTGTGTGCATGGGTGAGGTATGGCCCTGTTTCATTCTTCTGCGGATGAGCATCTGATGTTTAAAGCACCATTTTCTAAAGAAGTGCCCCTTTTCCGTTTAATGTTTGTTTTTTTATGGGGGAGGGGGTTGTAGAAAATCAGTTCATGAAGGTGGACGCTTTTAGTTCTGGGGTTTCTACCATATTCTACTGGTCTCTGTATCTATCATTGTACTAGTACCAGGCTGTTTGACTACTGTCACAATGTGGTAGGTTTTGAGGTCAGATAGGGCCAGACCTCCTACTTTGTTCTTCTTTTTGAGAAGTTCTTTGCTTATTATGGACTCCTTCCCTCTCCCTTTGAAGTTGGTAATTAGTTTTTCCATTTCTTTAAAGAATAAAGTTTGGGATTTAGATAAGAATTGCATTGTATTTGTAGATGACATTAGGTAGTATTGACATTTTCATAATAGTAAGTATTCCTTGCCATAGCACTGGATACATTTCCATTTGTGTAGGTCTCTTGATTTCTCAAAATAATGTTCTGTAGTTTCCATTGAACAGATCTTTTGTGTCTTGGTTAGGTTTATTTGAGATATTTCATCTCTGGGGTGGCTATTGTAAATGGTATTGCTTTCTTGATGTCTTTTTCAAAGCTCTCTTCACTGGTATTTAGAAATCTGATTGATCTCTGTTGGTTAGTCTTGTGTTCTGCTACTTTACCAAATCCCTCAATTGCTTCCAACAGTCTTTCTAGGGAGCCTTTGGGTTCTTTCTATATAAACTGTATTGCCTGCAAATAGCGAAAGTCTCACTTCTTCTTTGCCCGCGTTTATTCCTTTCGTTTCTTTTTGTTGTCAAATGGTTCTAGCTAAAACTTCCAGCACAATGTTGAATGAAATTGGTAATAAAGGGCAGCCTTGTCTAGTTCCCATTTTCAGGGAAATCTTCTAAGTTTTTACCCATTGAATGTGATATTGGCCATTGAATTTTTACATATGGCCTTCACTCTGTTAAGAAATCTCCCTTCCATTCCTATTTTATTGACTTTTTATTAGAAATGGTGTTGGATATTGTCAAATGTTTTTTTCTACAGCTATTGAAATGATGTGGGGTTCTTACTCATGTATTATTGATGTGGTTGGTTACACTGATTGCTTTTCCAATGTTGAACCATTCTTGTAGTCCTACTTCGAATCCCACTTGATCATGGTGGACTCTTATTATTATTATGAAAGGATTTCTATTGGCTAGAATTTTGTTGAGAATGTTTGCATCTACATTCATGAGGTCTCTAGTTGTTTGTCTTTGTGGAACCTTGACCTGGTTTTGGTACCAGGGTTATTCTCGCTTCATAGAATGAGTTTGCTCTCCCTGTCTAGGTGCTGGAACAGTCTGTGCAGAATTGGTGATAGCTCTTCCCTGAATATTTGGTAGAATTGCCCTCTCAAGCCATTTGATCCTGGGCTTTTCTTGATTGGAAGTTACTTAATGACCTTCTTTCTCTATTTCTTCTTTGGTTAGGGGTCTGTTCAGATTTTCCTTTTTTGTTGACAGTTCTCTACATTAATTTGAGTAGATAGTGTATTTCTAGGTATTTTTCCATTTCGTCTAGAGAATCAAATGTATTGGGGTACAATCTTTTGTACTACTGTGACATAACTATTTTTCCCTATTATACCCTCTTTTTTTTTTTTGCTTCCCCTCCATCCCTTCTTTCTCCCTGTTATCACCCTCAATTCTGGCCTCCTCCTATTCATCAGTCTTATCTATTGATGTATAAACCATGTTTCTTCTTTGTTGTTTTTTCTTATAACCAAGGTGATATTAAATATTGATCTTTGTAAGAGTGATTGAATTTGCTAAGCAAAATGTTCTCTAGTTCTTGTCTTGTGGTGTTTAAGGGAGTTATCATTGTTTTTATTGATGTATAAAATTCCATAGTATTAATGTACCAGAGCTCGTTTATCAATTTCTCTGTAGTTGAGATTTTTAGTTATCTTCATAGTTTTGTTTATTTTCATCTTTGTTCCTCCTCTATTTTGGGGTTACTTTGAGTGTTGCTTTCAATGTATTGATTTCTGTGTGGTGTTGTCCCATCTGATACTCTCAGATTTGCCTGCCGTTCTTGATTCTGTTCATAGTCACTTATTTAATATTCTTCGTAATGCTGGCCTTGTTTTTATAAACTCCTTTTGTTTTTCCCTTGTCTGGAAATACCTTCATTTCTCTCTCATATTTGAGGGATAATTTTGCTAGATATAGGATTCCTGGTAGGCTTTTTTTTTTCTTTCAGAATTTATATATATCATGCTATTGTTTTCTTCGTTTCTCTTTATCCTTAGCAAGTTTCCTTTAGGAAACTCTTTTTCTCTAGCTGCTCTCAGGCTTCTCTCCTGTTCCATGTGGATTGGAGCTGTTTGCCTGTGATATGTCATGGTGCCTTTCTTTTGAGCTCTAACCTATTTGAGGACCTCTCAACTTCTCCAACTTCTCCAATAATAATTTTGTCCTCCTTTCTGATGTTTGGGAATTTTCTTCCATGATTTCTCATATTATTTTCTTTGTAGGTTTTTTTTTTTTCTTCTTGTTCTAGGATCCCATTGAGATGTAGGTGGTTTCTCTTGATAGTGTCTCATATCATTCCTAGGTTTTCTTATGATTCCTCTATTGTTTTTAATTGTTTCTCTCATTGATTTTAGTGAAAGTGATTGTTTGCAAGATCACGGATTCAATTTTCCTTATCTTCTATTCTGCTCCTCAGTTCTTTTACTATGTGCCTAATTCTGTCACCTCATTGTTTATCATTAGAGATTTCTGTTGGTTAAAGGATTTTAGCTTTGCAACTTCTTCCACTGTTCTCATGAGTGTGCCACACTTCCCTTGAGAGGTTCTACACATCTGTCTTCTGAATTCTGTTACTGATGATTCCAGGGCCTCTTCTTCAGGGTATTTCATTGTGTTTGGGTGATTTTTGGTCATTTTGTTTGTTTGTTTTTCTTGATTTTGGGGATTCAATGTGATTGATTGCTGTTTCCTCAGGATCATGGGGCAGCTATTAATGGTATATGAGCTACTAGTTTATGTAGAAGTAATTGATTATATCTATTAACATGTGAGAGGTCTAATATGAGTGGTAAAACATACAGTGTTGAAATACAGGAAAGGGGAGAGAGATTGGTAAATGGGGAATTGTGGGGTGAGAGGAAGAAGAGAGGAAATAAGATAAAAGCAATTATAGTAATTGTATTTCTGTCTGGGTAGGCTAACTGATTTATAAAAATCATGGGAAGTGTATTTTAATAGAAATAATCAGGATTAATAAATTCTAAGGAAATATATTTCATGAGGGGAAAAAGAGCGCAGTAAGTTATAATAGGTGACTATGCATGGAAAAGAAAATACAAAAGAGACAAAATCCTGTTGTGTGGCTTGGATATTGGTGTTGAAATTCTATTGGTGCATTAATGTGGGCATTTCTGTGCACCACTTAGGATTTTAAAAAAAGAAAAGAAGGAATGAAAAGCCCTTTGTGTGTGGGTGTGCTTGAATCTACAGGCTTGCTTGTTTTTGCTTGGGGGGAATTCCGTATTCTTAGGAGGGTGTGGTTAAACCAGAAGAGGACAGCTGAATAGAAAATGGAAGTGAACAAGAGCTAGGAAAAAAGATAATAAAATTAATACAATAGGACAAAATTACAAAAACTGAAGAAAATAACATGATGTAAAAAATAAAACCACATGTGGGTAGAGAGTCCTGCTCCTTTGTTTGTGTTACTGTGTGTACACTTGTGCTCTCAGAGGGAGGGAGGTGGCATAGGGGAGGGGGTAAGGCACCAGAAGACAAATCAGGAAAGGAGGAAGGAATACAATGGCTAAAAGTGATCAATTGAAGCTTAGGTACCGATTATATTTACACCAAGCTGCCCATGCAATATGTTACCCACCAGAACCCCCAGCTGTCAGCAGGTAAGGAACGTGGCTGGCTGGGTTGCTTCAGGGGCCAGAAAAAATCTGATGTGCTGGAGAGGAACAGGATTCAAAGAAGCAGCTGGTGCCACTGGTCAATGACAAAGTGGAGTCCGTCTGCAGGCAATTCTACTTTCACTTTAAGCGCTTGCATCTTGTGGAAGTAGTTAGATAGCTTTATGTCAACTTGAACATGTATGAAAGTGTGGGGGTAGACTCCAACATGTCAATCAGGTCACAGCTGAGGGTGCTTCCTGGGAGGTCTGGCAAAGATAGAGAATGAGTCTGTGGAGGCCAGCCTCTCTCTCTCTCCTTCCCCTTTCCTACTTGCTGGACTTCCTCTGAGCTGCTGGAGCCCTGCCTTTCTTCCACTGACACAGGCCTCTGCGCCTGCCTGCCTGTGACCTTCCTGCATTCTGCATCATCGCATGTGGCTGAGTCTGAAGGGGCGCTTATGGACTAGTATGGACGTATGGACTTGAGTTAGACTGGTCTGGGGCACTTTCTTGATACCTTATAGTAATAAAGCTCTTATACTTTTATGGTGTCACTGGATTTGTTTCTCTAGTCAACCCAGCCTAACAAAGATCTATTTCACTTTTCAGTTGAATTTCTCCCTGCCAGGAAATGCAGACTATTCCTCTGTGTGCAACCTCTCGAATAGTTACATTAACCCGTGCTTGTTCTCTGGCCACAGCTATATTTTACTGTCCAATATACTTTTTTTTTTTTACTAGTGAAACACTGTGACGTTTTAGGTCTCCAGGAATTTGTCAGTTCATAGCCACTGTGTTGAATTCAATTGTGTCCCACAAACATATGTATTGTCAATTCTAACCTGTGTGTGTGGTTATCAAAAGGAAAGCTTTTAATGGTAAATTCCAGTAGACAAGAGCGGGCCATCACATGAGGGAGAGTAGAGAGACACATGGTTGTAAAGCTTTTGATTCTTGCATACATTTCCCCCATGCCTGGTTTCCCTCCACTTTCACTGAGGACATGTTTGAATGTCGGCTGGCTCTTTGTTGAGCGTGTATCATAATTAGCATGTTTCTTCCTGTAGCCGTCTAGGTCATGGCTGATTTTTTATGGGCTCTCCTTTTCCTATGGCCTTGCTGTTTCTTGCTGATTAGTGGGCTGCTCTGGGGAATGGCCCCTTGTCCCTAATTCCCTGCCTAACCCAATGCAGTCCCGGCATCCTCACTTCTAATGGGCATCCTGACTGGACTTATACCGAGACAGGTCTGTGGTTCCTCTGGAAGTCCACGGTGTCTTAAATGTTCTTCCACAACACCATCATTTAAATGCATCCGTTTTCTTGCTTTCCTTCTTCCTCGTTCAGCTTTCACATCCGTATGAGGAAATCACAACTACCAAGGCTTGAGTAAAGTGCACATCAGACCAAAAAATGACATGTTTTTAAAAATGTTGTAATGCTTTATAGAGGGCCTTTTCAGCAGATTTCCTAGGCATAATATTTCATTTCATTTTGTCATTGACATTTTCATAGGCATTGATTATGGAATCACGTAGAATGAAATATTTGACAACTTCAGCTTTTTATCTGTTTACCATGATTTTGTCTATTGGTGCAGTTGTGAAGAGGGTTTTATTATGTTTAACATTAAGTTGTAATCCATACTTACAGCTGTGTATCATCTTTGAGCTTCATCAGTAAGTGCTTTGAATCTTCTTTGCTTTCAGCAAGCCAGAGTGTGTCATCTGCATCTTGCAGGTTGCCAGCCTCTGGCATCATTTGCTCAGCATACGGATTGAGTACATATGGGAAAGTTTATGACCTTCACATACACTAGATTGTAAGCCAAGCTGTATATTCTTGCTCTGTTCAAATAACCACCACTTTATCTATTTCCAGGTCCCTCATGATGAGTACAATGAAATGTTCGAGAGTTCCCATTCTTACCAATATTATCCATATTGTTTCTCACACACAGTCAAATACCATTGCAGTCAATAAAACACAAGTAAATATTTTTTTCTTGTATGCTATACTTTCAACCAAGATCTATCTAATATCAACAATGATTTTCCTTGTTCTTCTTCTTTTTTTTCCTTGTTCTTCTTAATCAGGTTTAAATTTCTGGCAGTTCCCACTTGATGTTACTGCAATCGGTTTTTAAATTATCCTCAGAAGAAGTTTACTTGCAAGTTATATTAATTATATTGTTTGATGATTTCCATATTTGATCATTTTTATGCTCTGGATCACATTTCTTTGGAATGGACACAGACTCATATTTCTTCCAGTCAGTTTCCCATGTCTTCCATTTTTTTTGTCATAAATAAGTGTGTGTTTCCAGTGTTGCTTCCTATATATAGTGAGACTAGCAATGCTCTAAGATACGGCCCCTTCAACTAAGTAGTCACTTCCTGTGTGTCCTTGAGCCCACCTTGATACTCTTCTTTGACAGGTAGCCAGGGTACTTTTAGGAGAACCAGAGGCATTGTGAATGCTCTCTTATCAGAATAACATGGACCTAAAAATGAGGTTGCCTTTTAGGTAGGGTAGGATCATGATGTGACTACCTCATTCAAACTATAAAAGGATCTCCCAGAAGGCCAGCCTCCTTAGCAGGAACTTTCCTGCCAAGATTACTGTAAGTCTCTAACCCCCATGTAAATAAAATGATGTCTCTCCGATTGCTTCTTGGTCAGTTCTTTGGCCTCTTAGTTTCTTGCAGACTATGTATAGAGTCTCCCTCTCTTGGAAGGAAGCCTGAACACATCCATTTGCTGATACATGTCGATTGATATTCTATACATTTCTGGAGGCATTTTTTTTTTTTTTGCTAATACTTTCAGTGTACTTTGTACTTCTTCCTACAATACCATCAATTCTTGATCCCATGCTATAACCAGAAATGTTGAATGTCAACCAATTATTTTTGGTACTCACTGTGTCAACGAGTCAATGCTAAATCATAGCTACCCCCCTGTGGGTTTCTGAGACTGTAACTGTTTATGGGAAGAGAAAGCCCAGTCTTTCTCCTGAGCAGCTGCTGGTGATATCAAAGCCCTGACCATGCGGATTGCAACCGAACATGTAACCACTACACCACCAGGGCTCCTTTCTTTTTGGTATACGACTGTCATCTTCTTTTGATGCGCCCTGCATCATCCTATATTTTGTTTGCAGAATCCTTCACTCTTGCATCTCGAGACTTGAATTATTTTTTTCAGTTCTTTCAGCTTGAGATATGCTGAGCACATACTTCTCTTTTGGTTTTGTACTTGGTCTTTGTACACTTCATTGTAGTAGTTGACTTTGTCTTTTTGAGTCATCCTTTGTAATTCTCTGTCAGCTCTTTTACTTCATCATTTCTTCCATTCACTCAAGCTACTCTGTTAAATAGAATACGTCAGAATTTCTTTTGACATATAATTTGACCTTTTCTCTCTTTTCTGTCATTTAGCGACCTTTTACTTTCGTCATGTATGATGCCCCTGCTGTCATCCTACAACTCAGCTTTGGTCACTAGTGTTCAATGCATCTCATCTGTCCTTGAGTCCATTCAATATTCCCTCCCACGTTATGTGAACCCACATACAATTCCCTTCTCTGCCCTCCGTATGATCAGATGCTGATGGGATCTTTGTGAGCCATAAGATTTTCACTGGCTGGTTTTAGGAATTAGATCACCAGGGCAGGCCATCTTGGTCTAGGAGTTCTACTGAATCATGTTCAGGGTCATAGTAATAGGCAAACATCCATTGCAAGAAATTGAATTCAAGTTTCTCCCGTGGAGGCAAGACACCTATTATTGAACAACCTTGAATTTCATAGTCAAAGAAAGAAGGAAGGAAAAAAAAATCCCCTGTGTTTCTGTTTCTTAGGGATCCATATGAGTGTTTGCGGGAGGAAGTATAAATAATTCATTCATTTTGGAATTTTGAACTTATATTTACCACAGTGCTTAATATATCTGAATCTGCAAGTAAACAATACTAGCCATCTAATGTTAAATTAGTTTTTAAAGGAAGATTCTTTCAAGGACCTTGTGTGTTAGAGAAGTATTCAAGGTAACTCTGATAATTGCTTTAAGAGTCAGTGGTCCAGTGCCTTCCACGAGGGAGAGCAGGGTTCAATTCCTAGCCATCGAACCTCATGGGCAGCCACTACTCACATGTTAATAGAGGCTTACAGGTTGCCATGAGGCTAAATAGTTTTCAGCGGAGCTTCCACATTACAGATGGGAAGGCTCTCTTATGGGTGAGTCCGGTCTAACTCCATGGCAGGTAACAACTCCTGGCTTTACAAGGCAGGGATCCATGTGGAGGGGATCCTACAATCATTATTTGTTTTTACTCTCTGAGAAAAAAAATTAGATGACAGACTAGTGAGCCTCCCTACCCCTCACTTCAAATTGTTTCCATTTTCCAATTTACTGCATCCCTGTCCATGGGGAAAGATGCCTAGTAGTTGAAGTGTCCCCAAGGAAGCTGTCCAAGGAAAACAGAAATCTGGCAAAGCACTTCCGACCTCATGAATGTGCTACAGAAGTGAAAGAGCTTAGATACTATAACTCCCTCCCAGTATCCCTTAGAAACTATGAAAGGCCTGGTTTGAAGTGCTTTTCTGAAGCCTAGATGCTTTAGGAATCAGAAATCATGTTCTTATTTGAGGTGATTCGGAAAATGTCACCTTAAGAATGTAGAAGAGCAATGTATATGAATTTCCCCCCTTAAATCTGCAGAAGGTAGCTCTGTGGTCAAAGTAGTCTAATTGCCATGAACTCTAAACTATCATTAAGGATTCTAAAACAAAGCTGTGACCATTTGGAAGCAGACTGCCAGCCTGTCTTTTAAGACACCTCTGGGTGAGTTTGGACCAGCAACTTTCAGCTTGTTTTAAAGTGCTTAACAATTTGAACCATTTGAACCATTCTGGAACTTCCAAATAAATCAACACCTAGGAAAGCAAAGTCCTTAAATCTCTTTTCGCCTGCCTATTGCTACATACCTAGCTCTCTATGAACTTATCGTATCTATCTTATTACTTTCTATTTATAAACAAACAGGTTTCTGTTTTTTATTTGCTTGGTAGAGATCTAAGTTCTTCTTTTAAAATAAATGTATTTAAGTAAGAAATGGAGTTTATTTAAAGAATTATATGAAATATAGTACAGGAATATTAGTATGATGAAAACCATAAAATGGTAGAGGATTGCTGAAGTTTGAAAAATGGTTATTTATTTATTTGCTTTTAAATGTATGGTCTTTTTTAAAAAAATCATTTTATTAGGGGCTCATACAACTCTTATCACAATCCATACACACATCAAATGTGTAAAGCGCATTTTTACATTTGTTGCCCTCATCATTCTCAAAACATTTCCTCTCCACTTAAGCCCTTGGCATTAGGTCCTCATTTTTCCCCTCCCTCCCCGCTCCCCCATTCCTCATGAGCCCTTGATAATTTATAAATTGTTATTTTGTCATATCTTGCCCTGTCCGACGTCTCCCTTCACCCACTTTTCTGTTGTCCGTCCCCCACGGAGGAGGTCACATATAGTTCCTTGTAATCGGTTCCCTTGAAAAATGGTTATAAGTTATCAGTTATTGGGAAAATTCTCAGATATGTCTGAAAGGCAGCCAAAGATTACCATGGAATTCCCCAATCCCTGTTAACTCTGATCATATGCTTTCTGATTTACATATTTGGAACTGGAATTATTTTGGTGATGGAAAGATATTTTGACAGGCGGTTACTTCTTTACATAAAGAGAACTAAAACTAATAATAATAAAGTGTTGACTGTATTGGGATCAACCCCATAGTTGTTGACACTCATTAGTGATAACAACACAACTAAGAGTGGCTGGAATATACTGACTTTAGATTGGACATGATCTGTACCACAGCAGGGATATCACTTTATTTTCAACAAATGGGGATGACAAACTAAAGGGATGTGCTAAAGCTGCTTGTTAGGTACCCCCAACTTTTGGGGACCTCACGTGCCCATAAGTAGTCCCTTTATGGAGACTACTAGACTAGAATATCCTTCCTGTGTGACCTTGGGAGCATGACTTGACCTCTGTATGTTGTAGTTTTCACATCCCCCAGATGTAATGGCTGCAGTTAAGAGAGGTCATGTAACTCAGCCAAGGACCCTCAGGAAGGACCTTCCAGTCCTGTTACCACGGGGGTGACTCTGACTCAGGGAGACGTCATGTATGAAGGAATCAAATTGTGCTTGATAGGTTTTACAATGGGTAATTTTTCATTAGCAGATATCTAAGCCTTTTGTTTGTTTGTTTGTTTGTTTGTTTGTTTGAGGCACCTCTGGATGGATTCAATTTTCCATCTATTAGGTTAGCTACCAAGTGCATTAATCACCATCAGCGACTTTCAGAAGTAATGTAAAAGTTGTCTTTAGAACTCAGGTCTTTCTGCTCTGTAAGCTTCTTTTTTCTTAATCCCCTATCATATTCTGCTGGCAGCATTCTCCCATTAAAGAGGCTTTATGAGCGATGCTTACACAGAGCTGGAGAGCAGCCTAACCTCCAAGCCTCACCTCCAATGCTACCTCAGCCTGTCTGCCGGCCACATTTTCATCGCCGGGATCCTTCCCTAAAATGGTTTCAGTTTTACAAATGAGCTTGAGGCTTCTCTGGAAGTGGCCCATGTTGACAGCATTCGATAATTAGCCTTTCAGAATGTGAATGATCATGCCTCCCCTTTGCCAAGATGAAAACCACTGCAGGACACAAATGACTTCCTCCTTTTCATAGCTCAGCCCCAGAAGAGTTATAGCAAAGAAGACATCTGACATCCCAAGAGCATACTCTCCAGAGCCTGTTATGAGTTTGGCCTGGCCCCTCCTGGTCTGGCCCTGCCTAGTGACCTCGGGGAAGGATGGCTTATCAACACCATGACTCGGCTCTTCCCATCATGCCAACAGGTCACTGGAACATTCTTTACAGGAATTAAGGAGAGAATACGTTGGTAATTTTGCCATTTTCAGATTAGATTGGCAATTTAAAATCCCTTTGGGGGGCTTATGAGTAGGGCTCTAAGGTGCTACTGACCCTGGTCATATATTTTCAGTATCCTCATATGCATGTGGAAGATGAACAATTATTCTTTATTCAGGAAAACCACAAAAGAGCCCGTATGTTATAGTGCTTGTGAAGAGTATTCAAAGTGCCATGGATTTCCAGTAGAATAAACCCATCCGCCTTAGAAGAAGAACAATTAGAATGCTTCTTGGAAGCAAGGATGGGGAGACTTTGTCTCATTGACTTTGGACACGTTATCAGGAGAGATAATTCCCTGGAAAAAGAACATCATGCTCAGTGAAATGGAGAACTGGCCATCAAGAACTGGCCAAATGGAGGGAGGCCATCAAGGAGAGGGATTGATACACCGGCTGCAACAATGGGCTTCAATAGGACAACTATTGTGAGGATGGTGCATGACTGGGCAGTGCTTCTTTTTTCTGTTGTGCATAAAGTCACTATGAGTTGGAACCAATAGGTAGCCCCGACCACAATGGTGGGGTAAAAGGAGTACCAGCGACACAGTGGGTAAAGCACTTGACTGCTAACTGGAAAGTCAGTCGTTTGAACTACTGGCTCACTGAAGCACAACTACACATTGTGGCAGACTGCTTCTGTACAGAGGTATGGCCTTGAAAACCCTACAGGGCAATTGTACTCTGTACTATGGAATTGGAACCAACTCTATGACTATGAGATTTGTGTTCATTTAACCTCAAAGCATAGTAGCATGTTTTGAAACTGCTTGTTTAAGGATGTTCCATGGACTCTTTAACATCATTCTCCCAAAAATGAACTCATTACCTCCCTACTTCACCCCTATTGTGCTTCTCTGGCATTTTCCTGTAAAAGACACAACATCCATCACGTTACACAAGCAAACATCTTGGGGCCATTTGAGTTCATCTGTTGATTTTACCTTTTAAATTTCTCTCAAGCCAGCCCATTTCTCTCCATTCTAATATAAAATATCATTATCTCTTTAATAATGCACTGTTTCACTAAATTATTTCCTTTAGCCTCTTTGAGCCTTGCCCATCTTTGCTCCCTGAAGCTTGTAGAATGATCACCCCACCCCAACCCCCAGCTATAATGAGGGATAAATGATTTGCAGTAAGCTGTATGTATTCAAAATATACAGTTTGGCAAGTTGTGACATAAACCGGAGAATAAGTAAAAAAGTATCACTATTAGGGTTCCAGTTCATACACACATGGATTATTCCAAACAAAAGTTGTTTAAATACTGCCCGTGAGCAGTGGAGGGCTGCAGACAAGTTCTTTCAGTAATATATTTGTCTTATTCTTGTTACAATAACTCCAGGAAATGGTCCAATCAAAATAGTGGTTTCTGAGGGGGTCTGCTGGATCATTTCAATTCAATGCAGTGGCCATCACAGAAGGTTGTAATGCTGTTAGTTTGGGGGACTCCAAAGAGGTTAATATTGAGATTTTTCTCAGGGGACACAGGATACTTACAGCAGTTTGTGAACAAGTTGAGAAAATTGAAAACCTCATTGCCGAGAAAAAAGACATCCAAGAAAGTTGGACAAAGGAACTTTTTTTTTTCCATCTCAACACACCTGCTCATTCTTTGATGGTAACAAGGTCTGGCTAAAAGAACTGCATTGAGAAACCTTATTGTGTCCAAACTACAACACTGATCTTGCCACTCGAGACTTCATTTTGTTTCTCAAATACAACAAACAGTTTAAATGAACATGATTTGAGTCCCTCAAGAATGACAAACTACTGTTTGGATGTGTGAATCAAAGAATATGGAATTCTTCAGTGACGTATTGTTGTCTTCAGTTGACCACAGGGCCTAACCCAGTGTCATAGTGAAGGGTAAACTCATGGCAATAGAGCGCCTCATCTTTCTTCCAAGGAGAGGCTGGTGATTTGGAACTTCTGACCTCATGGTTAACAGCCCAAAGAGTAATTCACTGCACTACCCTGGTTCTTTATCAGTGAAGGGTTAGAGAGAAGGAACTGTTACATTCAGAAGTATGAGGGAGTACCAAAAAACAAACAAAAACAAAATAGAATTTTTTTTCAAAGCTATGATTAAAGTGTTTTTACAAAATAATCTTATCATCTTCAATGAACCCTCCACTACACTTAATACATTTGTCAAATCTGTGAGTCCATTCTTGAAACATTTTTCAAGCTCATCTGTTTGGATGTCTGACAGCACCTCCCTCATTTCTTCCTTCACCTCTTCTATGTCATCAAATCACTCTCCTTTCATGACCTTCTGCATTTGAGAAAACAAAAAGAAGAAACACAGAGTAAGGTCTGGTGAGTAAGGTGCATGGGGCAAGAGAGGCATGCTGTTTTTCACCAAAAACTGGAGGACTGAGATGGCTGCATGAGCAGGTGCATTGTTTTGGTGGCAAAATCAGTCCCCCATCTTCCACAAATCAGTCCTTTTTTGGTCATACATTGCAACACTCCCTTTTCAGAACCTCTAAATCAGTGGTTCTCCAAGTTCCTGACGCCACTACACTTTAATATAGTTCCTCGTGTTATGGTGATTCCCAGCCATAAAATTATTTTTGTTGCTACTTCATAACTGTAATTTTGCTACTGTTATGAATTGGGAGACCCCTGTGAAAGGGTTGTTTGACCTCCAAAGGGGTCGCGACCCACAGGTTGAGAACCACTGCTCTAAATGGAAAGCTTGATTAACAGTCTGACCCAGTGGAACAAACTCCAAATGTACTATCCCCCTCACATCAAAAAAACAAATCTTTGATTTTGTTAGGTTTCTTGGGTGGGAAATGCCTCAGTTCTTGGCTTCCCATGAGAATGAATTCACCAGCACGCTCACCCTTCTGCCTCCTAGTAATTCCTCTCAGGTTGATTGCTCCAGCACCCCCAGGATCTCTGTGTCCTGCTCATTGTTGATTTTAATTTTCTAGTTGTTCCCCTTCTATGGCATTGTTTGCTCACTGCCCCCTTCCCTGCCTCCTCCTCTCCTTCAGTCTCTCCAGATCCATCAGTTTATTGCTTTCTCCTTGGGCTTGTTTCCCATGCCTATCTAATACAGGTAGGCAAACCAAGAATAACGTCGACCATACAAAAAGAAAACAAAAGCTTGAATAAAAAGAGGGGAAAAAAGAAAAAGAAAATAATATATACATAAAATAATAATAGCTAGCAAACCCCCCCCCCCAAAAAGCATAGATAATTCAAGATCTGTCCGCTGACTTTATGACTATGCCTCCACTGGTCCTGGAGGGTTTCACAAACTGCCCCTCCAAGACTGAAGTCTATTTGGGGGGGCTCCTCAGGGGCGTTGTGGCTTTACTTTGCTCCTGTAGATGATCTGTTATGTTCCCTTCTTGGTTTGCCCCAATTGGGCAAGGGGGTGTTTCAGACTGGACTCACTCCTGCCCTGTGTCCCCAGTATTGTCCTCTGTTGAGGTATGCTACAGCGAGGGGGCAGCATGTCAGCCCTACAGTCCTCTCTGAGCCTTAGCAGCTCCACGCAGTTACATCATCCTGAAGGCTTGATGTGCCAGTATGGGGTCTAGTCCCTCATTCTCTCTTTTTCTTCTTGGTTTGCTTTTGGGTGGGTGTGTTTTATTGTTTTAAAATTGCTGAGCATTATTCCATTGTATGTGTATGGACCAATAGATTTATCCACTTACCTACTGATGAAAATTTTGCTTGCTTCTGTTTTTGATTTTTGGTTTTTTTTTAAAGCAATTACAAATAAAGCTGCTAAGAACACTTTATATGCAAGATATAACTTGTTTGCACAAAGAAATTCAGTTCTGTTATGTAGATACCTAGAACAATAATAGTTAAATCATATAGTAGTACATGTTTAACATTTTTTCTCACATGTTTAACGTTTTAAGAAATTGCCAAAATGTTCTTCTAACTGGTTGTATCATTTTAAATTCTAGCAAAAGATTATACAATTTGTGAGGCTTCCCCAATCCCAGCTATGTGAACCCCATCCCCAGAAGATTGCACTACAGAGGACAGCACTGAAGATGCAGCCCAGGGAGAGTAGCAATTCTGCCCAGAAAACCCTGGAACAAACTAAGAGGAAAATAGAGAGAGAGAGAGAGAACCTCATCCTGACCCACCAAACCCAGAGGATCACACTCCTACTCAGTGTAGCCAAGGCACACAGAGGACTATCGGACCGGCCCCAGTGGTCCATAGCATTGCAGGGAGCAGCACTGGAGACACAGTGTGGGAATTGTGCCTGCTATGACACCCCTCCACCGCCACTCCCACCTCAGACCTGGGTGAAGCACAAAGGGAGCACAATAGAACAGCAAGGGGAGCAAAACAAGGAAGTTCCCAAAGGAATACCGAAAATTGACTCCAGACTCAGAGGGCAGAGCTTGGCACCTCATCGGACGCTATTGGAAAACATACCTAAGGATCAGCAGACAGACCTGGAACCATTCGCAAAGATCAACATATAATCCCTCCACCCCCACCAGGGGAACAAACAAAAGAAACATGGGTGAAGGGAGACAGCAGATGATGTAAGATAGAGAAATCATAATCATTTCACAAGGTGGGAGGGAGGAAGGGAGGGATAAAAGAGGAGCTGATACTAAGGGTTCAAGTAGAAAGAAAATGCTTTGAAAAGGATGGTGGTAACATATGTACAAATGTGCTTGATACAATTGATGTATGGATTGTTGTAAGAGCTGTAAGAGCCCCCAATAAAGTTTTATATATATTTATATATTTATATTTATATATATAATCAGTTGCTTGAAATGCTTCACAACATTTGATGTTGTCCATTTTTAAAATTTCAGACATTTTTGATGGGTGTGCTTACTAACACACTCAAGCAGCCATGGTGACATAGTAGGTTCCATGTTGGGCTGCTAATGTTGTTTTGGTTGGGTTCCTCTCATTAATAAATGGAAGACTCCAGTCTAGAGTAGTGGGCTATCCGCTGAGCTATGACCACAAGGTTAGCAGTTCAAACTCAGTAAGAAGCATTAAGTAAAGTATAAATATGGTTGGTAACAAAGTGGGTTACACATTGGGCTGCTACCTTCAAGGTCAGAAGCTTGAAACCAGCAGCCACTGCACTTAGGAGAAAGATGAAATTTTCCACTGTCATAAAAATGTATAGCCTCAGAAACCTATGGGGTCGTTCTACTCTGGCCTGTAGGTTTGCTGTGAGATGGGCTATATCAATGGTGATGAGAGTTGGTGCCACATCCACACTGTTTATAATTCGATCTCATCCTTTTTGTGTTGATTTGTTATCATTTTTGGTTATGTGTTTATTCAAGCTCTTTATCCATTTTCAATTAAGTTGTTTATTTTATTATGGAATTTAAGAGTTATTTATATATTCTAGATATAAGCATTCCAACTTCTTCATTTTTCCAGAGAAGTTTTCAGAAACACTAATGATCTTTTTCTGTAAATGTTTGGTAGTGCTTACCAGTGAAGCCATCTGTATGTGGAGTTACTCTGTCGGAAAAACTTTAACTACAAATTCAATTTATTTTATAGTTAAAGGCAGTCCCCGGGTTATGAACAAAATCCATTCTTAACAGTGCATTTAAGAATTGGTAGGCCAGTCTGAAAAACTATGATTCTTATTTGGCTCAGACTTTGGACTGTGAACTTCAAGGTCAGTGAGTCAACTAACAAGCTGCTCTTCTGGAAAAAAAATGCGGCTGTCTGCTTGTGTAAAGATGTACAGTCTCAGAACCATCTATGTAGGATCACTGTGAGCCAGAATCTACTCGCTGGCAGTAGGTTTGTGTTTGTTGTTTAGTTGAAGAAAATGCTGGAAATCTTTTTAATATTTAAAAGCTGCACTTGCAATAAGTGAAGAATTTGTTGGGTATGAGCATTGGTTCAGTCATTTCAAAGTGAGGGCCACTTTACCTCACATCAAAGGGCAAGTTAAGAGTTGTCCATTTATCAGTTAATCCCCAGGAACTGCCGGCCTGGGACTATCTAGGTTATCTATTTCTCCTTAAATCAGCTTGATAATCTGTATATTTCAAGAGATTTGTCCATTTCACTTATCTTGCCAAATTATTGTCACAAGTTGTTTATAATATTTTCTTGTTGTTATTTTAATCTCTGTAGAATCAATAATTATGCCATCATTATTCTTCCTGATGAAGATAATCTGTGTCTTCCCTCTTATGTTTCTTGTCTACTCAGACTCAATGTTTATCAATTTTATTGATCTTAACAAAAGAACAAGTTTTGGTTTCACTTATTTTCTCTATTGATTTTAGTATTGCATTTCATTTAATTATTCTCTGGTCTTTTTATTTCCTTTATATTGCTTCTTTGGATTTAATTTGCTCTCTGCCCCTCCCCCCGCTCCTTGCCTCTTAGGATAAAATCTGAGATCATTGATTTGAGGTCATTTCCCCCCCCTAAAAGTGAGCATTCATTACCTTAAACAGTGAAAGCTAGAATGAAGAATAATAAAATAGACGTAAAAATACATCTGAGAGATGATCGATAATGTTTAAGCACCTGAATTCAGTTACACCTGCAAAGCAATACCCCTAGAGCTTTCAAGCACATGAGACAATACATTATTTTATTTAGACCTAGTTTTGATTGGGTCCCTCTAATTTACAAATTGAAGAGTCCTATCTGATGTGATGGTCTACACACTGAGCTGCTAACCACAGGGTCAGCACTTTAAAGCCACTTGCTGTTCTGGGACAGGTCTACTTTGTAGAATATGACCCAATGGCATTGAGGGAATTTTTGTTTCATGGTTTGGTGTAAAATAAAAAACCTCAGAGCAAGCAACAGGAAACCATTTTATTTAGTACCCACATGAATCAAAGTTGGCAGTAGATATATGATATTTGTATTCCCATTTAAATTTCACAAGTAGCCTGAAAAAACTGATATTAATTACATTTTTAATGTCTTTTAAAAGCAATTTTAAAAATTGTGAATTAGGTAGGGCTACTTCTGTAAACAGTTACAGGCCCGGAAATCCACTATGAGTGACTTGATGGCAGTGAGTTTTGGTCGTTGTTGTTGTTGTTAAATTTCAGGTTATCGGGAACAACAAGTGATCCAAATTGGTGGTGTGGGATGCCTGGTAGGACATGATCAAGGGTAATGTAACAAAAGAGGAATTGCTGAAACCCTGGTGGGGACTGAGCATGATAGTGGGACAGGAGGAAGGTCAAGGGAAATAGAGGAAAGAGCTGAGAGGTAAAGGGCATTTATAGAGATCTAGATAGACATGTACATATGCAAATATATTTATATATGAGGATGGGGAAATAGATCTATGAGCATATATTTATAGGTCTAGTATTAAGGTAGCAGGAGGACATTGGGCCTCCACTCAAGTACTCCCTCAATGTAAGAATAATTTGTTCTATTAAATTGGCATTCTATGATGCTCACCTTCCTGATACAACCGCTGAAGACAAAGCGGGTGAATAAGCAAATGTGGTGAAAAAAGCTGATGGTGCCTGACTATCAAAAGATATAGCACCTAAGGTCTTAAAAGCTTGAAGGTAAAGCAGCCATTTAGCTCAGAAGCAACAAAGCCCACATGGAAGAAGCACACCAGCCTGTGTGATCACGAGGTGCCAAAGGGATCAGTTATCAGGCATCAAAGAACAAAAAATCATATCATTGTGTGCTCACCTCCCTGATATGATCACTGAAGACAAATGTGTGCATAAGCACATGTGGAAAAGAAAGCTGATGGTGCCCGGCTATCAAAAGTTATAATGCCTGGAGTCTTAAAGGCTTGAAGGTAAACAAGCAGCCATCTAGCTCAAAAGCAACAAAGCCCACATGGAAGAAGCACACCAGCTTGTGCAATCATGAAGTGTCGAAGGGATCAGATATCAGGCATCATCAGAACAAAAAATCTTACCATAGTGAATGAAGGGGTAGTGCGGAGTGGAGACCCAAAGCCCATTTGTAGGCCATTGGAGATCCCCTTGCAGAAGGGTCTCGGGGAGGAGACGAGCCAGTCGGGGTGTGATGTAGCAACGATGAAACATACAACTTTCCTCTAGTTCCTAAATGCTTCTCCCCCATCCCCACTATCATGATGCGAACTCCTTGCAAGTCTGGCTAGATCAGAGGATGTACACTGGTACAGATAGGAACTGGAAACACAGGGAATCCAGGGTGGATGATCCCTTCAGGACCAGTGGTGTGAGTGACGATACTGAGATCATAGAGGGAGGGTGGGTTGGAAAGGGAGACCAATTAAAAGGATCTACATGTGACCTCCTCCCTGGGGGATGAACAACAGAAAAGTGGGTGAAGGGAGACATCGGACAGGGCAAGATATGACAAAATAATAATTTATAAATTATCAAGGATTCATGAGGAAGGACGGAGCAGGTAGGTAGGGCAGAAAATGAGGACCTGATGCCAGGAGCTTAAGTGGAGAGCAAATGTTTTGAGAATGATGAGGGCAATGAATGTACAAATGTGCTTTACACAATTGATGTATGTATAGATTGTGATAAGAGTTGTATGAGCCCCTAATAAAATGATTTTAAAAATGTCAGGTTATCAATTTTTGCATTTAGTAATTAAGTTACTTATCAAGTCCCTCCAATAGCTTCCTTCATTTGATTTCTAACTTCTCCCTCTTAAATAATATTATCCTACCTTTGGTAGTTATATAATTGTTCATCAATTTGAGAGAATTAAGAGTGGGGGCGTGGAGTCTAGCCTGTCAATCAGGTCATAGACAATGAGGCTTCGTGAGGACCTGGCCTTCTCCTGAGAATTCTTGGAACTCCTATATTCCTACTTGGAGGCCTGAGACACACTCTTGGCTCACTCCCTGTGAGACATCCCTGTTGAGAAAACACATGGAAAAAGGCTGATGGCATTCAGAGCCTTGGACCTAAAGGAACCACGTGGAGACCCCTGCCAGCACTGAGATGCTTACAACACCACTAGATCCACAAGACTTCCCACCCACTGGCCTGTGATCTTCCTGAATTCAGCCTCATTGCATGTGTTTCATGCGGTTGATGAGGACTTTATAGATTGGTTTCAGACATAAAGGTTAGTGGCGAACTTATGGACTTGATCTGGACTGGGCTGGGATGTTTTCTCAATGATCAATTGCTCTTGTATATAAAGCTCTTTCTTATACATATATGAATGCCCATGAATTTGTTTCTCTAGTTTACTCAGATTAACACACTAACACACTACCTTTCATCCAAGTTAACACCTGGTTATCCTCTAGCCTGTTGCTGCACCTTCGCTCCCTTGCCCTCCCCTGCTTGGGAAACATCAACCTGTTTCCTTTAATATGAAGACCCTTGTATTGAAGTTTTCTCTATAAAAAGTGGGTTTATACAATATTTCTTATTTTTTATTGACTAATTTCATTCAGCATAATGTTTTCCAAGTCCCTCCATGTGATGACATCCTTCCTACTTTCATCATTGTTTTTTTAGCAATGCATAGTATTCCATTCCCTGTGTGTACCAAAGGGGCATACTAGAAATAAGTACATTATGTACATTAAAAGAGTAAAAAGAGAAACCAGAGACTGAAAATATTCTGGCAGCTATACATTAAATAAGGGACTGATCTATAAAATAAATAGAAAGCTTCAGCACTTCTAAAAGAAAAAAGACAAATAACCCAGTTTAAAAACTAAGCAAAGGGCTTGAACAGAGAGTTCACAGAGAAGACATCCAGTTGGCCGACAAGCATATGAGAAAATGATTGTGATTATGAGCCTCCCAAGAGATGCAAACCAAAACAACATTGAGACAGCACCTTACACCATTGAGAGCAAAGTTAAAAACAAAAACAGAAAAGCAATGAATGCTGAGGAGGGTGTGAATTGATTGTAACCTTCAATACCGCTGGTAAGACTACAAATGTGCAACCACTGTGGAAAGTGATATGGTGCCACCTCAACAATGGGTGATATAAGTCCCTACAGCACAGTCATCTCTCTGCTGAGTAAACAAAAAAGTACGCATCATAACTGCCAGGCAATGTCACCTGTACTCAAGACTCCACCAGCCCAGTACCTCCTCTTTGTAACACAGTGGTCCAAGGACCTCAAATAATTGACTTTGAAATCATCTCGGATGCAATGTTGTTTGGGGACGTGTGTGAGGGTTTCCTCAAAATTTCCTAAGAGTGTCATTTTACAGTGAAGAACTGAAATCTGAGGGCAGAAGCATAGCAATAGACAACTTGCTCGTCACCATAAGCTTGTCTGACTCGGAGCATCCCCTCCTGTGTCAGAAGTGTCCTCTGTGGAGTTTGAATGTTTTAGAAGTCGATTACACGTACCATAGTCTTCTGCTGAGATGTCTCAAACTAAAACACTCACTGCTGTGGCGGTGATGCTGCCTCACTGTCACCCCACAGAACAGGGCAGAACAGCCCCCGTGAGTTTCTGAGACTGTAACTGTTTATGGAAGTCGGAAGCCTCGTGCTCCTCTCTTAGAGAGGCTGGTGGTTTCAAACTGTATACCTTGTGGATCGCAGCCCAACGTGTAACCACTATGCCACCTGGGTTCTTTGAGCTGTCTCTAGATGGAATCAAATCTAGATGAACTAAAAGTTTGGTTCACAGTAGAGCTAGTAAACATCTGCACCATCCTGGGACTGTGTCTATGTACAATAGGATAATAAATAACATGAATCAAGAGAAATTAACATTTGTAGAGTGAAATAAATAGGCTTGAGTGTTTCAAAGTATTTAATCAGAATAAAGCCAATTGGTATCACTTGTGGGGAGTTCAATCCACTAACTTCTGGAAAAGGAATCCTGGTGGCACACTAAATTAAGCATTAGGGTTTGAACCGCAAGGTCCATAGCTCAAACCCACCAGCTGCTTCCCAAGAGAAAGAGAGACAGTCTGCTCTTGTAGAGATTTACAGCCTTGCAAACCCTTTGTAACAGTTCTTCATCCTTACAGGCTTGTATGAATCAGTATTGACTCAAGGGCAGTGGGTTTACGTTTGAGGTTTATATCTTTTTGAAATACAATATGGTCTTTTCATATGCATGAGATCACACCAAGTCTTACAACCCACTAACAAAATACAGGCTTCCCTTGATCCACATTCTGGTCCTGCTATGTAAACTAGGGAGGTCCAATCACCATTTTGGCTTTAAATCAAGTGTGAGACTTGGTGTCTCTCTAGAAAGTTGTTAGCAAAGAGCTAACCAAGAAACTATATGCAAGTAATAGAAACAATATGAGATCTAACATCTCAACAGTTGCCAAGACTAGCAAATAATCAAATTCTGATCACAAATATCTCCAAATACAAGGTGACACCCTGTACCAGCTTCAAAACTGCCAATATATTTCTTAAATCCTTCGTTTCCACTCATTTCCTGACCGAACCTTGGCAACACACTGACTCAGAAAATTTTAAGTTGTAAAGGAATTGAATGATTAACCAGAAGAGAAATTCTACAATTAGGAAAAGGGGAAGATACCACCTCCTGGGTGAGTAAGGCTTATTAGAATCTGGGGAAATGAATGTTTTTTAAAAATATATCCATTTTTTAAATTATATGCTGGAGGCAGGTGAGCATTTTTGTTTTCCAAGAACATAATACACAGAAAAATATTCTGAGAAGTCCTCATGGAGAAACATAGACATTCTCTGGGGCACCCAGGATAATTCTGGTGGAGAACATACCTGGGTCTTTCCTGAGAGATGAAAAGGTGAAATATGAGATAGTGATGTTGCCAAAGGGGGCATTATTGGAAAGAGAAGAATGGCTAATGAAGAATAACATTTTTTTGCCTATTTAATAATGCACTCATTCATTCATTTAATTCAGTAAATTATAATGGAGCATCAAAGTGCGCCAAAGCTGGTGAGCAATATTGGGTAAACAATGTTAAGGAGGACCCAATAACAGTCTTCCAGTAGCTCCTATCCACACATAAGCAGACATGGACATTATAAGATTTGTTTTATAGAGATAAACCGTAATCTTATATCTTTTAGGTGCAATCAAGTCAGTTCTGACTCACAGAAACCGCATGGGGTTTTGTTGACTGTAATCCTTAAAGAAACAAATCACACTCAGAGCTGTTGGGTAGGTTTGAACCATCAAACTTTTGGTTAGTATTCAAGCACTTAACTACTCCATCACCAGTGCTCCTTGCAGTACCCTGTTGCCATTTTTGTTAGGTGCCATTGAGTCTCATTTCAACTCATGGTGACGCTGTAAGACAGAACAAAGCGTTTCCTGGTCCTGCACCATCCTTACGATGGTTGTCATGTTTGAGCCCATTTTTATTGCCTCTTGGTGAATCCATCTCAGTGAGGTCTTTTCTTTTCACTCACCTTCTACTTTACCAAGCATGATATACTTTCCCAAGAACTGTTTTCTCCTGATCATATCCAAAATACATGAGACACCATCTTGCCATCCTCTTTTAAATGGAGCATTCTGGTTGTACTTCTTGCAAGACTGATGCTGTCTTTCTTTCTGGCAGTGTAGCAGGAATCCTAGAAGAGGTAAAATGTGGCTGCAGAATATAATTGAAGAAGGCTTCTCTGATGAAGTGATGTGGACCCATCCCCATCACTATCCTCTCCATGAGCTTTCCTGACTTCCCTTGAGCCAGGCACTCTGTTAAATATCTTAACTAAGATTCTGTGACTTGCAGCCTCTAAAATGATCCCTAATGGCCCTGCCTCCTGATATTCACTCCTGTGTAAAACTTCACATTGAGTTATGACTGGCCCAGTGACTCAGTTTTAAAGAATATAATGTACTAAAGTGATGGTATGTCATATCTGAGAGTAGATGACAGAAGGACTCAGGTTACCATCCCTTTCCCTGTCTCTTCTCTTGTCTCCTCCCCTTGTCTCCCTTCCCCTCCCTGACCCTTCTCTTTCTCTTCATTTTCTTCTCTCTCTGTCTCTCTCTTTCCCCTTACTCTGGAAGCAATCAGCTGCCATATGTGTGTAGTCCATTGGAGCGCTCTACGTCCTATGGTACCCCGTGAGTACCTTGGTTTACCTCTCCCATCTGCTTTGGAACGACTGGAGACAGCCCAGACTGGCATTGAGCTAATCTTGTGCAATGCTTTGAGACAGAAGCAGGTAACTAATCACCCGGTTCTTGACACACACGCCCGCCCAAATTGTGAGATTATGAATGTGTGTTGTTTAAAAGCCATTGAGTTGGTTCTGACTCATGGTGACCCCATGTGAGTCAGAGGACTCGATTCTGTAGGGTTTTCAATGACTGCCTTTTCTGGAAAAATCACCACACCAAATGAATGGTTTTCCTAAAACCATTGGAAAGTAAAATCTGATAGTAAGAACCTGCCTGAATCTCACTGGCACTTACATCTTTCGGGACAAATTAGACCATCTTGGAGCTGTGTAACTCTACAAGCATTTATCTGAGGAGGAGAAGAGGCGAGGCCTGTGGCTTCTGTTCCCTGACTCCCTATCTGGGAGGGCACAGCCCTTTTGCAGGGGGGCGGCCCATGTTCTCTGAACATAGAGTCTGCAGCAGGGTAGAGCACAGTGCAAAGACAGGCTCCCTCAGGGCTTTTCCATTGCGTTTCTTGTTTTATTACTGGAAACATTTTCTTCTTTGCATTAAAAGGTTTAGAATTTCTCCACGTGTTTAAAGCCTTCCCATTTCCTTCACTCTCACAGGTTATCATGGATTTTTTTCCCTTTCCTTTTAATTGGCATATCATTCACATATCATACAACGGTTCCATCCTATTTAAATGGCTGCTTGTTGGTAAAGAAACCTTTAAAACCAGACACTGTCCTTTCTGATAGCTGAGCATCATTTGACTTCTTCACCACTCTTTTCTATATCTTCATTGATTTCTCCATGAGAGCAAGTGTTGAGTAGGCCCATGGCATCAGAAGTAATTTTTCTTAGATTAGGGCTACAATTAAGTGTGAGCCCAAAGTCCATTCATATATCTATCGTTTATATATGTCTCTGGCTTATTGGAGAACATTATAAGTTGTCCCCATAAGCCATAAGGTAATTCTATAGTACCATTAGTGTAGCCAGCAGTATAGAATTTATAACCGTTATCATGGCTTTTCATTTAGTACATGCTTTCCTCCCTACGGCTTGCCTCCACAGGAACAAGGTACCAAGGTCCTTGTGGTTCAGAAGGGCTTACATATCCTCATGATTCCAAAGGTGCTTTGACTATTTTGAGCAGAGACAAATGGTAAAACCTTCATTAAAATATACTGTCAAGGATTAGACCTGAACAGGAATATATATTATCTTTGAGTTTTGTCTGAAAAAAAGATTTAATAGGTGAGGTGCTTTTGTATAAGTAAGTCAATTTTCCATTATCACCAACCTCTGTGAATATGGCTCCTCTCTCATGACACAAGTACCTGGGTGGTGCAAATGCTGCTAACCCAAAGATTGACCTTTTGAATCGACCTTGAAGTGTCTCAGAAGAAAGGCCTGGTGATCTACTGGAAAAAAATTCAGTCCTACCGATCACAGTTCTATTCTGACATGGGGTTGCCATGATTTGGGATCAATTTGACATTAACTAGTTGGTTTCCTTGTGATTAAAGAGGTGCCATCTCCCAGGGGTAGTTAGAATAGAGCTCAGAACCTAGCACTCAGCCTGACACATGGCAGTTACTGAATTTGTACAGTTAGAATAACTGAATACACAAAATACAACCCAATGCCTTTGAGTCAAATCTGACTCATAATGATCCTATATAGTTTTAAAGGCCATAAATCTTTACAAGAGCAGATAAATTCATCTTTCTTTCAAGGAGTGGCTGGTGGCTTTGAACCACCTATCTTGAGGTTAGTAGTCCAATACTTAACCAACAGTGCTTCCAGGGCTCCTTCCACCCTGCCATCAAGCTGATTCTGACTGATTATAATCCTATAGGTTAGGGTAGCACTGCCCTTGAGTAACCCACCACATCACCAGGGCTCCTTTACACCAACTATAGGTTGACCCACTTCCAAAGAATTAGAACACTTAACACTAAGAGATAGAAAATATATAGTTTCAGAAGTGGTAGGGGGACAATAAATATGTCAGAAGAGGTATTAGACAGATTTAGGTAATAAAATAATTTTGCATCGATATGTTTTGTGGATGTTGGTGATTAATATTGATCTTTTATAAAGTGTATAAAGTAACTTATGCATGTTATTTATTTTTTCTTAAAAAGATGGAAATAATTTTCGTTGCATTCTGTTATGTATATTTTAGTGAGTGCTGGGGCATCGTGGGTTCAAGCCCACCAGCTGCTCTGCAGGAGGAAGGCGCTGCTCCCATACACGTGCACAGCTTCAGAAATCATGGGCTAGGTAGGCTCTCTGTCTTACAGATATGAGTCAGAATTGACTTGACTGTAGTAGATACTTCATGTCCTTGCAGTCCTGGAGCGGTGTCACTTCACATACTCATTTACTAACCAAAATTCTGGTGCTCAAGGCCCCTTGAAGTGCCTCAGAAGAAAAGCCTGATGATCCACTTTCAAAAACTTTGCCACCACAGACTCTACAGAGCAGAATTCTACTCTGACACAAATGGAATCCACTCTACTGTAACTGATTTATATGTCCTTAGCTTGCTTGATTTCTTTCTAACACCGACTAGGATTAGACATTCCCTCTTCCAAACGCGGGTGGATGCTTAGGAAGCATAGCGCTGAATGAAGTTGAAGGCTAAGTAGGTTTTCTGGAATGAAGGGGTGAATGGAGGAATTTGTTGAGCCCCTCTACTCAAGTCCACAGCATTGCTTTCTAAAGAGACCTCATATTTCCCTGATGGATCGACCCCGTGCCAGTCAATAAATAAGATCTGATGAGACTTTAATTTGAAGTGGCATTTCCTGCTAAGGTTCCTCTCAATCTTAAGTGGAGCCACAGAGAACAGGAGCAAACCAGAAAAAAAAAAATTATAAAACAGGAGACCACACTTGTTCCCCGCTCAAAGGAGAAAAAAATCGACATTCATCTTAAATTACCTAAGACTTCAAATTTAAGCTCAATTTGCTGTAAGAATTGTATCCAAATCTGGGATAACTCCATTCCTTTTATTTGGGTTCGATTTTTTTCTACTTCTGGTTTTTATTTTTAGCAGTGCTTCAATTATTTTAAGATGATAATAATCATCAGACTTTTTCAATTCTGAATTAAGTTGAGCAAGGCCAACAGTTCTCTTTTTCAAAGTCTTCAATAACCCAAACTTTCACAGCCCCACATTCTGCTCCCAAGACATTAACTCTAATTAAGCTAATCAAACCCATACACAGTTGTAAGAATAAAAAGTACTAAAGAACAAGACGACTCTATGAGAAACAGATATTACACAATGAAAATAAAACGAATTCTCCAGACTTCTTTAACTACTGTTCCATTAAATACATTTATTTTTTAATGGGCTTTGATCTCATTTCACTTCATAGACCAAGATGTTGTCATTAGAGGGATGAATTACTTCCTTTAGGCTGACCTCATTCATATTCCATACCAATAGCCAATCCTATTACAACTGTAATTGAAGATAATCCAGTTATAACTTTTATTTCAAAATATAATATGATCCCTTTGTACTTGACAAATCTACACCAAGGCCAGCAAAACGCAAAGATCCCATTGGTATGAATCAGAACAAACTGTCCCTGTGAGTTGGTTTGGAGAAAGTGGCGCCTGAGAAAATGGAAATATCAGCTTTCTGTAGCCACCGAGGGAAACTGTACTTTTTCTTCTAACAAGCAACCTTAGAGTAAGGGTCAGTGGTCCTCTGCCTTAGGCAGACAAGTGCTGGCGTGGACCTTCCCCTGAATGACCTTTACTGATAGATTTGCCATCATTTTTCTTCTCAGCTTTTATAGATCATCTTTCTCACTATAGTGCATTATGTTTTTACTCTTATAGAAGCTTCACAGCTGCTTTTATCGTTTATTACTTTACTCCAACCTCTAGTCCCATCTTTTTGACATCACGCAATGCGAGCTTTAGCCTAAATACCATTCAACCAATGAATAACCTTCTCCCCATGCTGAGTAGTCTGGGGAAAGATAGACTTCCAACTTGTCCAAGTGCTCTTGACATTGGTCTTCTTGAAGCTGTCTTAGGAGTTCATCAGAAAACAGGCTCTTTTATGTACTTGGTTTACCATCCAGGATTATTGCAGAGGTTAAATAAAAAGTATTTTTTAAAATAAATGTTATAAAAGTATTTTATGCAACCCTGACAATTTGACATTGAGTAGTTCTAGAAGAAGGCATTTCCAAGGAATTTGAATCATTACCCTCTGCAGTACACAGCTATAGGCAGTAGCCATAGCGTGAAATTAATGGATATAGTTGGAAGTTGAAGGCACTGGTTGGTACTGGTCACACTAAACATTCACCTGCTAGCTAAAATATTGGCCATTCAAATCCACCTGAAGCCCTTGAAAGACATGCCTAGTAAACTGCTTCCAAAAGGTCTTGGAAATCTTATGAATCAGTTCTACTCTGCACACATGGGAAAACCATGAGTCGGAATCATCTTAAGGATAGTGTGTTAGTCTGGGTAGACTAGAGACACAAATTCATAGACATATGTGTACAGGAAAAGCTTTGTATATAAGAGCAATTGAACATTGAGAGAACATCCCAGCTTAGTCCAGATCAAGTCCATAAGTCCGATCTATAAATTCCTCTTCAGACTCACAAAACACATGCAATGATGCCGAATGCAGGAAGATCAGTCTAGTGGGTGGAAATTCTTGTGGATCCAGTGGCGGTAGAGGTATCTCCATGCTGACAGGGGTCTCTTCATGGCTCCTTCAGCTCCAGGGCTCTAGCGTAGCTCCATGTGTCTTATCAGCAAGCATGCCTTGCATGGTGTGAGTGTGTGTCCTGCCTCCAATGAGCTATTTGTCTCAGTGCCTCCAAATGAGGTCATCAAGCTGCGACCTGATTGACAGGCTAAACTCCACCCCTTCACTCTTAAATCTCAAATTGACAACAGATTATGTAACTACCACAGAGGGCTAACAATAACAAGTATAAGGTCAGGGATATTGGAGTCTTACGTAAAATTCTCACCTTCCATATCAGACACCAGGGTTTAATCCCTGCCAATATACTTGATGCACAGTCACCCCCCTTCAATCATTTAGGCTTATGTTACTATGTTGCTGATCAGGTTTTAACAGAACCTCCAGACTAGCATTGACTAGAAGAAAGGTCTGGAAACCTAGTTTAGGAAATCAGCCAATAAAATTATAAGTTAAATCACAATGATCTGATGTGCAACCCATATGGAGACAGTGCAGGCCTAGGACCAATTTCTGTCTGTTGTACTCAGGGTCACCATGAGGCAAGGGTGAACTATACCACAGCTAAACATAAGGCATAAGGATCAAGGGGAGAACCAAATTTGAAGAAAGCACAAGTAATAAAGGCAGAGAAATTACTGAGAAAAGTGGTTTTTGATGCAAAGGATACCCACGAACATATGTGTGTGTGTGCGTGTGTGTGTTTATGTGTAGATAAAGGAAAAATATCTGAAAGGATAAACACAGACTCAGTATGTGCTACTTCTGGGGTGTGGGATGCAGTATTGTATGAATTTTTTAACTATAGCTTTTATCATTGTTAAAAGTCATCATAAAAGAAGAATCAGGGAGAAGGAAAGGAGACTGTAGTCCGGTCCTGTTTGGGGAGGGGAGGGTGACACAGAGAAGACACACGATCTGCATACACCAGTGTCATACTTTGACACCCCTCTCAGACGTTGCTATCTACCTTTAACGATCCAGCTCTACGTCGTCGCAGAAACACCACAAGTGGCTGCCTGAAGCAGACACAGACGTATTTTCTCACAGTTCAGGTGTGGAAGCCCCAGAGCGCCAGAAAGCCTGATGGCATGGGGGAAACGTCTTTGCCCTTTCGGCTCCAGTTTTGGTTCTTTGGAGATCTCCATGTGGCTTGCGTTGATCTTCCCCCATCTCTGCTAACTAATTGATTCCTTTTATATTTTGTAACTCAAACCACATCCCAAACTAACCCTACCATATTCAAATAACAAGAATTCATTCCCACATGGGATTATAACCATAGGCATGGAAATTAAAGTTGACAACACACATTTTTAGGGGACCGAATCCCATTTGTAACACCATCTACATGTCTGTGCTAGAACTCAACTTTCACTTTCTTTAAGTTGCTTTCTACTCAGCAGCCTGTTAGTGCAGAAATCCCTGAGGGTTGCTGAGACTATATCGCATTAGGGCAGTGGTTCTCAACCTGTGGGTTGTGACCCCTTTGGGGGTGGAACAACCCTTTCAAAGGGTTCACTCGATTCATAACAGTAGCAAAATGACAGTTATGAAGTAGCAACGAAGATAATTTTATGGTTGGGGGGTCCCCACCACATGAGGAACTGTATGAAAGGGTCGCAGTAGTAGGAAGGTTGAGAACCACTGCCGTAGGGAGTAGAAAGTCTCCTCTTTCCCCCACAGGACAGCTGATGATTTCAAACCACAAACGACAAAGATTCATGACAAGGCTGACAAACTGAAAAAATTAAAATCAAGCTCAGGGAAGGTTTTCCATTACTCTTGTCAAATTGGTCCTTTTTACTTCCTCTGGCTTTGGGATCATGTCAAAGTGATTGCGGAAGTGGGGCTATGTCACCAGGGAAGTAGCCATAGAAGGAAGAGATGAGCACATACGATCAAAACGCGAAGTGTTCTCTTCAGAGAAGAGAGGGAGAAAGAAGAGTCCGTCGGAGAGCCAGGGGTGGTCAAGAGAGAGGAGCATTGAGTTAGAGTTGTGCAAGGAAAACCAAGAGGTCTATAAAGCACTGGTTTGAATAAAAATCCTCCAGCCTCCTGCCAGCATGTCCATTGTGATGACTTCCATGTTGTTATGATGCTGGCAGCTGGGTCATTGGTATTTCACATAACATTGAGAGTCACCCATAGTGGTCAGGTTTCAGCAGAGCTTCTGACAGACTTGAGAGAAAGACCTGGTAATGCTAAAAAAAAAAATTTTAAAAATAAAAATAGCCAACAAAAACCCTTTGAGCTGAAAGAGAGAAGATTATGCAATATAGTGCTGAAATTTGAATCAAGTTTGTGAGGCAATCAGAACAGTTTCAACAATAGATTCAAATATACCCACAGCATAAAGGTGGCACAGGACCAAGTAACATTTTTTTTAGTTATACATAAAGTTGTCATGAATTAGAGCAAACTCGAGGATAACTAACAACAAACAGCATTATTAACTCTGATTAATTGGTTTGCAAGTGACAGAAATGCAACTCAAATTGGTTTAGCAAGAAAATTATGTATTTTCTCCAATAATTAAAATAACCTGGGACATACTGGCTCCACTTTATCTAGCACATTCTGCCTGAGAAGCATACGGACACCATTTCATTTTCTCGTTATACCACCATCCCAAACCATTTATAGAGTGTGCATACATCTATTATGTATTACCGTTTTAAGCTTATTATTTGGAACAAAAAAGCTGGCGATGGATTTGATTTCTAAGACCATCATTACTAAGGAGCAGTAGACTGCTAGTAAAAGCTATAGGGGACATCTTATGGAATGCAGCACATTTGTGGACAGATACTATAATGTTGCCTTACATAGAAAAAGGACTGTATTTCTAAAGAGGACTTTCTTGGCTGTATCATGTTACTTTGCACTTGAAACAACTTTTAAAGACGAAACAAAGTTTTTCGTGACCGCTTGATAGGACTGAGAAAAGAACAGGAATTCTGAAGTGTCTATGTGCGCTCCGAGTCTAATGGCATCGGTTCATTTCCAACTTCACTACCAACTACTTGCATGCACCTAAGACGTTACTTAGCTTCTTTGTACTTTGGCTTCCTTGTCCTTAAAATGGGAAAACCACAGTTCCTTCCTCTGTTAGACTATAGGTATTTGTTTTCAGTGGACTGTGATGACATCTAGCTTGACTGTGTTGCTTGCAGTGGCCAAGGAAACACTGGCAGATGTAAGCTGTGTTTGTTGCAAGTCTAAGCTTTTGTGACTTCTGCCATTGTAACTTTTCCTACTGCCCAGAGACCTGCAGATTCCCGAGTAGGGGTAACTCCTTCAACCCGGGTATTCAAATCGAGCAATATGGAATAGCGATGAGGTCTACCTGGAACAAAACATTCACATAAGCACAAAATACATGTTTGGGGGATGGTTGTTACAGAAATATACAGTCTAAGTTGACTGATACACTACTTAAAATGTTGTGAGGTCTCGACATGATAATGCTTACATATTCTTGACATTACAGAAGCATTATTACTTTTACTATCTTCTATCTTTTACTATCTTCTTAAACTTTCCCAAGTTGTATAAGATGCCCGGCTGCTGACTAAAAGGTTGGTGGTTTGAGTCTCCCAAGAGACATCTCAGGGCAGGAACGACCTAGTAATCTATTTCAGAAAAATCGGCCATTTAAAATCCTATGGAACTCTATTCTCACATATATAAGAGTTGGAATCAACAAGACCGTAACTATTATTTTGTTTGGCTTTTATTGTCTTTTAAACTTGGGCAATTTGTCATAATTACTGAGGGGCTATTATATGCACAGCATACATCTGCCCCTCCCTTGCTCCTCAGATCTGATCAGTTCCAGTCCAATAACTTCTCATTCTAGGAAATAAGTAATATTTCATGAAGAAGGAGAGAACGACTGCATAAAACAATTCCTCATCCCAGAATATTACATTTTTGGCACACATGCCCCCCCAAAATTCTGGTCCCAGAAACTATTTCTAACAACTCAAGACTTCATATACAGGATGGTATATCTCTTTCTGAACTCGTATTTCCAACCTCCTCCTGTACATCTAATGAGTCCTGGTGGCCCAGTGGTTAAGCACACAGCTATTAACTGAAAGGTCATTGGTTAAAATTCATCAGTACTCTATGAGAGAGAGAGTTGTGCTAGTCCTCCTACAAAGATGACAGCCTTTGAAACCCCAGGGCAGTTCTAGTCTGCCCCACAGATTCTCTAAGACTTGGAGTCTACTTGACAGCAACAGGTTTGGTCTTTCCTACACATCTCAACCTAAAAGTTGCTCTACCAATTCAAAAGGGGCAAGTCCAAAATGAAACTCGATTTCATTGTTTTCCTGAAAAAGCTGTCTTGCTTCTTCTCTTTTCTATTTAGGCAATAAATGTCTTTCATAACTTTCCATGTTCTATGTGCCATTCTAGAGACTAGACTGTCAACTGCCAGTAATCATTGAGTTGACACTTACTCATGGCAACCTGTGTCCATAAAGAACTCTGCTAACATTTCTTACTTCTTTAAAAAAAATCGAGAATTGGGTGAAAGTCGATGAGCAGATGATCAGATTTGCATTCAACAATTCATGCACATTTTGTTTCATCTCAATAATGGCAATCCCCTCAACGTACCATCACTCATTCCACCCCTCCCCGGCTTCTTGTTTCCATTCTTCCTCCTTTTCTAATCCTCTAATTTTGTTCTTGAGTATATCCTGCCCTTTTGATCTCAGACGGTTGATGATTCTAAGGTATGTGTACCTAAGTAGTGTTGTTGTTCCCCTTACCCATCTCTCTATTGTTTGGCTGAAAATGAAATGAATTTGTTTCCAGATCTGAAGGGATTAGGCACTAGAGACTTGGAAGTCCCCCCC
>NW_022106189.1:13601985-13609385 GCF_000313985.2 Echinops telfairi | reverse complement strand
GACTCTAGCTGACTAATAATCCTGTTCACTTTTGTGATTTTGAATTATGCTCCAAATGTTTCCCCGCTCTATCCAGGACCATCAAATGTGATCCTTTTCAAAGCCGTTTCTAGGGTAGCTGGGTACCATCTGGTCTCAGGGTTAGGGAGATTAATGTTTGTGGGTTTCATTAGTCCCTTGAATCAATTGTTTTCTAGTGTTGAACCAGCCTTACACACTAGTATGCATTCCACTTTTTAATATGCATTTTATATACATTAAATATTACTGAGAATTTTCATGTACATGTTCATGAAGCATATTGCCTATACGTAGTTTCTTTTTTTAATGGTATTTTTACCTGAGTTGGTATCAAGGTTATGCCTGCTTCATAAAATAAATGTGAGAGTCTTTAATGCCCTGGAATAGTTTGAGTAGAAATACTGTCAGCTCTTCTCTGAATGTTTGGTAGAATTCACCAGTGAAGCCATCGGGTCCCAGACTTTTGTCAATGGCTTATTTTCACAAATAAACTGCCATCCTTACTTCTGACACACCTCTGAGTAGACTTGAGCTTCTAAACTTTCCGTTAGTAATTGAGCACACTAACCCTTGACATCACCCAGAGACTCCTGATGGCCAAGATTAGAAGACTATAGAAATGCAAGCAGCACCAATTATAGTGTGTTCTTCTTCAAAAGCTTGCAAGTGACATGATGACTCTGTTCATGGCCTTTAACTTCTAGTGGAGAAGATAGCAAATACAAAGTCAATTACTAAGTTGAAACACAACTTGTGATAGTGATAAGTGGCCGGCGGAATATAAACAATATACATAAATAAAATATATGTGGAAAATAAAGTGATATGGCAAAGAGTAACTTGGGTTGGGTGCCTTTAATCGGGGTACCAAGGACAGCATCTTTCAGGAGACTTGGATGAGAACAAAGAGTGATCATGTAAAAGTTAGGCAGACTGTTTCACATAAACGAAACACAGGAGGTGGCAATAACTCGGGTAGTGGAGAAGTAGAGTGCAGCACACTGTGATGGGAAATCATGAGTGAAGAGAGGGTGGCAGAAGATGAGGCCTAAGAGCAGGGTCTAGGTCAGGATGGAATGTGCAAGCCATTTGAGACCTCTATCCTAGGCCTAGGCCAGGAAGATTGTAGGTAGGAAGTTGCTAGCTTAGCTGGCATCTCTAGTCACGCAGTTTCACAACTAAACAATCTGTGGGCCAAACTTTGACCCCTTGGTCTTCCTCTCTCTCATCTAGATAGCAAACTTTATTCTCTCCTCGAAATATACCTCAACTTATGCTCTTTTAGTTCATTGTAGGGTCCTTGTCTTTCTCACTTGAACTTTTTCAGTGGCATCCAAGGGGCTAGATACATACAGAAATGCTCTGACCTTGCTGCCAAAATTAAGTTCTAGTCCCTTAAGATCTTGGCCCAGGTTTTACTGCTCACAGATTAAGGTCCACATCTGAGCATTGCTCTTAGCTTCTTGATACCCTCCCATCCCCAAACACCTATCACCTTTAGGTTCTCCAAACTCCTTCCTTTATCTGAAACATGCATTCCTGTTTATGTACTAGTATTCATACATGTTCTATACCTTATGTGAAAGTCTCTCTCCAGTTAAGTTAGTTGCCATCAAGGCAACTCGGACTCATTTGGTGACCCCACTTGTGTCAGAATAGAACTATCTTCTATAGGATTTTCAGGGACTGTTTTGTAAAAACAGTAGACCACAAGGACTTTCTTTTGAGGTATGTTTGGGTAGACTTGCCCCTCCAATCTTTGGTCAGTTGTGGCATGTGTTAGACACTGGCACTGCCCAGGGACATTCTCCAGCTGGTAAATATCAACTTATTCTTCAAGACCCGTTTAAAAGAAGCTTGTGGGAAGCTGCCCCTCATTTGCTCACACACAGCTATGTGTTGGTACAGCACTTTGGGTGCCACCCACTGCAGCCTTTGTCAAGTTGGTGGCAGAGTTCTCTCGGCACAGGAACAGACATCAATGCCAAGACCGTGCAGGTGACCCATTAACAAATGAGTCACATGGTCCACAGAGACCCTACAGAGAGAAGGAGGTACACCTGACGATTTTCCATGGCAACTTTGCATGCCCATCCTTGGGTACAGCTTTCAGCCACCACAATGATTCAAATGCTGTCATCCAAGTTCTTCAACTGCCTATTGGGATTTAGACAAGGCGGAAATGCTGTCTCTCCTTCCTGGCATCTCCGGAACCCATTAAGTTAAATCTGTCTGTTAATGACCACAGATAAAAGACTGGATAATTTGTAACCAGTCATCAGACCACTTGTCAAGTCAAGCTAATGACAAGTTTAGTTTAATAGCACACACATCAGGGTGGACAGAAGTATCACACAGACCTCCCATGGCTGACGACTGCCATGGGATTGTGTGTGCGTGTGGGTGTGCACGTATGCGTGTATAAGATATGTATTTAAGAAGTTTATGGTCATAATATGATCATACTCATGAGGCTTCCCAAGTGGGTTTACAAAAAGAATAAAGCAGACAGTGCAACTACAAGTCTTAATCTCTAGTCTCAAATTTCTTTTCTTTTTTCTTAATAGCCTAATAAAATACCATCTAGAACTCTGAGTGAATGCTTATTGGCAAATAATAATCATTTAGATTATTATAATAGTCAATATTTACTCAGTGTGAGCCTGGCAGGAATGATAAAAATGATAGTAATGGGTGTGAACTCAATATGCTTAATTCTATTAGAGCAGGAAGATGATCAAATTCTTATTGTCTAATAAGTCTCTTGGAGAAGACCCAGCTTACTCCTCTTTTCAAGATGGGGAAACTAAGGTTTGTCACCACTTAGCTTATTGCCAGAAAAGACTAGAATTTAAGTACACAAGTAACCCCAATGCTCACCAACAGTCTGTAAGTTTTTAGTACCATAGTGACTTATTTGTTCCTATGGCACTGGAAGTTAAGTCACCAGTATTTCAAATACACCTATGGTAAACAAGTCCCAGCAGACCTTCTAGACTAAGATGGACTAGGAAGAAAAGCCTGGAGATCTGCTTCTAAACATTAACCAATGAAAACAGCAGAATATTGTCCAATAGAATATTGGATAATGAGCCTCCTAGGCGGGAGGGTACTTAAAACACACAGACTCCCCACCTGCCAGTGAGCCCCTGAGCATGGCATCACCCAAGGGTCTGAGTCCCAACCAGCAAGTTACTCAGAAAGTCCTGCCTATAATGTAAGCTATCTTTATAGGGGAATCTACAAGATGAGAGCAATTTTGTGGTAAAGATCCAGCTCTTATTCTCACTGCCCCGGAAACACTTACTGAATAACTGTTGCCTGTGCATGCCTTTGCTCCCTCACCCTTTCTCTTCTGGTTTTTAATTGTGCTCACAAAGGCTCACCCCAATGACTTGAAACATCTCAGTGGCAGTCACAAAAGCAAGGGAACTCCAAGTTACGGTCACAATTCAGCCTCCAATCTCCCCATTGTGCCTAGCCACGGCAGTGGGTTCAGAGCTGTCGGGGGTCTTACATATCTCCTACATGCAGCAAAGTGGGGGAACAATGTGACAAATTATGAACAAGCTTGGAGCCCAGTCTGTGGAATTCTTCCCTTTGTGAGCCTCCATCATGTGTCAGCTGGGTTGCTGGGCTGGAGGGGGACACAAGGATGGGAACATCCTAGCAGCAGGGGGCCAACCCAGTGCTTGAATGCTTGTCATACTTGGGAGCACTGCCTGCTCTCTGCTTGTAGTCTCTCATTCTTGCTCTTGCTCTGCTTATTTTAAAAAAAAGAAAGAAAGAAAGAAAAGTTGTTTTCTATCACTCTCTATGTCTGAAGGGACTTCCAAGGAAAACAAAAAATATTTTCACTCATTAAAAAAATTGTATATATAATTTAAATATCACAAGCTTGCAAAGGAACAATAAAGACCCTAACAAGTTCCTCAGAATTCATTCTCCCAGAATAATTTCAAGGATGTGGTGACAATACGTGGTTCTAACCCTTCCATGTCTTAGAGAAATGACTCTTCTCCTAACGTCCCCATGTCTTGGTTTTCTTATCTGTAAAGAAACTAGATAATACGAGTACCTGTCGCATGTGGTAAAAAGCCCTGGTGATAGTGCTCTCTACATTAGGCTGCTAACTGCAAGGTTACCAGTTGGATTCCACCAGTGACGCCATGGCAGAAAAAGAAGGCATTCTCCTCCCATAAAGGCTTACACCCTTGGAAAAGTAAAGGTTTGGTTTTACTCTGCCATATAGGGTTGGTTATTCAGTCAGAATAGACTCAGCAGGGGGTGCCACACACGCCTGTTGTAGAATTGCTGTTTTCCTGTCCTGAGAGGGATCACCTTTGAAAGTCCTGGATAGAGTTAGAAAAAATGTGGAGTAGAACTCACAATAAAAGAGACTTGGGTTACTGATCAGAACTTCTGAGACTATGGCCCTAAATTACTCTTTAGCCTGCAATTGATCTCACCTCAGTGACTCAATTATCAGCCAAATGTTAGACAATATATATCAATTTCCAGCCAAATGATAGTAGACAGGAAAATTAAAAAGTGATTTCAGCAATACATCAACAGGGAACTGGCAGAAATTCAGGCCAGATTTAGAAGTAGATGTGAAGTAAGAGCTATTGTTGTTCCTGTCAGATGGATCATGGCTGAAAGTAGAGAATACCACAAAAAATTTTACTTGTGTTTGTTGATTATGCAAGATAATCAAACACACACATACACACACACACACACACCCTAAACTGCAGGTAGCACTGAGAAGAATGGGCATTCTAGAATACATTATTGTGCCAATTCCTACTCATATTGACCCAAAAGGACAGGATCGAAATGGTCCTGTGGGTTTTCAAGACCACAAGCCTTTAAGCCTCATATTTCTCCCATGGAGCAGCTGATAGTTTTGAACTGCTGACCTTACAGTTAGTGGTCCAACACATAACCACTGTGCACCCAGGCTCTCAAGAGACACTAGTCCTTGGGAAAGGACACCATGCCTAGTAAAACAAAGGGCTGCGAATTTGATGAGATGGATTGACACAGGCGGCACCATCTGGTTCAAACATAACAATTGTGAGGGTGATGCAGGACCAGGCAGTGTTTCATCTATTGCACTTAGGGTTGCTAAGAGCCAGAACCAATTCGATGACACCTACTAGCAACAACAACAACAACAACAATATACAAAGAGCATTAAAACCTCCAAGCTCATTGCCATGGAGTTAATTCTGACTCAAAGCAACTCTGTAGGGCAGAGCAGAACTGCCACTGTGAGCGTCCTGCCCTGTACCTCTTTAGTCCTTTTGAAAATCAACCATTTAAGAACACAAGAGCAGCCTTTGCCCAAGGACAAAGTTCAGAGGGTTAGGAAAGAAAGGTGAATGGGAAAATGATGCTGGTGAAGAATATTGAAAGTACCGTGGAAAAAGAAAACAAGGAAAGGAAATGGGATACGTGATGGTACCGTGAGGGGGTTGCAATGAAAAACTGATGGGCTGTTCTGTACACATTCATTCAATTCACAATGAAAAGGGTTTTTTTCTAATTAAGATGAGAAGCTAATATATATAAAAGAAAATGTTGTTTGGGGTCATCTTGAGTATGTTTTGAACTCTTAGTGAACTCTGTGACAGAACAGAACTGCTGAACAGGGTTTTATAAGCGACAGTAGCTACAAGAGGAGCGTTAGTGCTGTAGCAGGTGAAGAAGTCAGATGCTAACTGAAAGGGGTGTGAAACCTCTAGCCAATAGCTTCTTGGTAACTGTCTGCTTCTGTAAAGATTTACAACCTTGGAAACGCCTTTGTCCCAAAGGGTTACTATGAATTAGAATGGACTTCGCGACAGTGGGCTTGGTTTGGTAGCATCTTTACAGGGAGAGATTGCTAGGTCTCCGTAGGACCATGGACTAGGTTGGAACTGCACATATATGGAGAGTTACATTCACATACAAGACTTAGAACCATATCTGCTAGGTACTTGGGCAAGTAAAACATTTTTGCTACAAATTCACAAAAAATTAGTCCCCTAACATAGCAAAGTGTGAAGCTATTGTTTCTGAGCATATCTTCCATCGAGGTCATAGATTCCCAACCGTATTTGGCCTACTGCCCCATTTCAAATGAAAATTATCAGGGGTCTCCAGCAATTAAAACCTTTATACTATAGTCCATAATCCAGAATAAAGTATAGATATCTGCTTTTGCAACTCACTTGAATAGTTACAGTGCCCCCGGGGGGTGGGGGGTGGGGGGAGGGTGGCAGTATCACCGATTTTGAGAAATGCTGGTCTAAGGTCCATACATGCTAAAGACATCTTCCTAATCCTTCTCTAAAAAATTCTGAACACTTTGTTACACCATGTCAAACAGCAGCTTCAGCATCCTTCAGGGAATCAAATCATGTACCTTTTAAACATTCTTTAAGTTTAGGGAATAAAATAACATCTGAAGGTTCAAGATCAGTGCTATAAACGTAGTGTAAGATTTCCTAAGGAAATGTATCTAGGACAACGTTGAACAGTTTATTGTCCTGCAGGAAAAATTATTTTGTTGAAACTTTCCTGGTAGCTTTTTCTCACCAATGCAGTTTTTAAATTTCTTAAAATACTTGATCCATCTACACATTGTTGTTTTAGGTGGAATAGCATTCCGACAAACTTGTGGCAGAGCTTAAATGACTTGGGAAGAGGTCCACTTGTGGTTTACTAAAACATATTCAATATTAGCCCTGAACTCAAAAGCATTTTCTCCCATGGCACAACAAATGTCCTTTAAAAACAAAAACAAAACAAAACCAAAAAACACCCTAAGAAAACTAATGCAAGTGTACTACTGAGAGAACGTGTCAAGTTTTGCAAATCCCAGAATAATATCAAAACACAGTTTGTTTGCACTAAGCCCGTGCATGGATGAACTGGGACCCTGTCAGCAGTACTGCCCCCTCCCCCGCCCCCTCCCCCCCAGGGGAGACACAGGTCTACTCTGACCCACATGGGTTTGCCAGGTGATCCTGTTAGGTTTCTGGGATGGTTTAGCTGGGTTCTTGCTTCTCAACACGGGAAGAATTCACGTGGCAGAAGCACTTTTGTAGATCCAAGTAACAGTTATGAGGGAAAGGGAAGCTTCGGGCATTACAGTCTCCGAAAGCGCATGGATCTCTGGAAAGAGTGCAAGGCAGCATGGCGGAGGCTGTGGGAGAGAGAGTTCACGGCCCAAAAGGGCCGCTTCACGGTAGCGTGAAAAACCATGTGGGAAAACGGCCATTAAGGGGAGTCCACAGAGCCAAAAGAGGAGTCCAGGAGCCAAAAAGAAGAGAGAGAGAGAGAGAGAGAGATCCCAGCTCGGACCTGCAAGAGGCACCTAAGAGACAGAG
>NW_022106189.1:13561944-13601885 GCF_000313985.2 Echinops telfairi | reverse complement strand
CCGGGTTTAAGTGCTTGAGGGTATTGGCCTATCTTAGTGGCTAAGTTCAGGTCCATTTGCGTGAAGTAATGTCGCTGGTGCCTAGTGTGGGTTTGCCCAGGTTGATCTCTACCTGGTGACCCAGGTCTGAGCATGCTCAGCTTTAGATTGTGCCCATAGGTGTCTCATGTGTGCCCGATTTCTTTCCAACCCCTTCCTTGGGGCATGAATGGACACCTAATTTTGGCTTAGTGTAGGCACTCGGTGGAGGCAAACCCCTTTATCCCTACTCTTCCTACCCTTGAACTCTAGGGAAACGTGGTTTACTGGTTGAACTGTCACATTGTCTACAATTAGTGAGAGCATGAGAAGGGAGCAGGGTTAGACATGATCACCTATGTTGCTGACCAATCACTGCAGAGTTTAAGCAATATGGGCAAATTGAGACACATAGGTAAGACAGATCAATAAAACAGTATACATTTCAGAGTGTCATTAATTGAGGTGAGGATAAATATCTTTCTGCATAAATACTATATCACAAGAGAATTATATTTATAGTATTTTTGAGTAAAAGGCATTACAAATGGCACGTAGACCTCTTGTGGAGGACAATTTGATAACTTTGTGGCAGTCCCTCATTTTGACTTTCTTCTACTCTATAAAGCCACGAATGAGTGCTTTTCAGGAGGCTGCAGCTCCTGAACTTCAGCCCTTTCCCCAGGGACAGGCTGAGGTTTAAAGGGAGATGTGGGGTTTCATTGTTTGCTTGAATTAGAAGATGACATTTTTTGCTTCCCTTTCTCCCTCTCTCTTCCCCAGGCTTGATAAATACACCCTTTCTCTTCACTGAGATGCCCCAGCCTAAAGGTGCGAAGCGAAGGCTCAGGTATACCAGTGGGACCCCCCCAAATCTTGTAAATCTAAAATGGATTCTCTGTAAGTGCAGACAGATTTTTCACCCTATCTCAAGCAGCACTTCTTTCACTAAACCTGACTTTCATTTTGTAGCCCATGTTTCTTCTTGATCGGTATAAGAAACAAACAAACAAATAAATAAATACATTGGTATAAGAAAGAAAACTTCCGGTAAGAGAATCAAGACACCCAGGCACACATCTGGGAGACATCGATATTGTTAGGCAAATTTCGTCCCATGCTCCACATTCCAAGAGAGATTAGTATGTGCCCTCTGATGAGGGAGCCCCCCTGAAAGAGAAGGTCCCAGTTTACAAGCAGATTCCCCAAAGAAGCAATTTCTTTGCCTTTCCTTTGCCCCATGGACATGAGTAACTTGGGAGACATCTCCTCTGGCAAAATCGGCCACAGTCCTCCCCCCTGGAGCAGGCTTTGATTTGATTTCGGACAACAAAGATGGCTTTGCAGTTTAGCTTTAAATTATGAGGTGAGTAACCTTTCCTTTCCTCTCTCCTCCAAATGGAGGCTTTCACACCAAATTTTGTTTCCCCACAAGAGAGGAAGAAATCATGGCCTCCTCATGACAGGGAGGGCTCCCCGGCTCCTAAGCTTTTGTGCTTGCTGAAGAGTGTGGACAGTCCTCTGGCAAACAGCATTTGGCGAGATTATTCGACTAGTCACAGCCTTCAAGAAATAAATATCTAACACCTTGTTCTCTTTTGCAGTTCAAAAGCCACTGTCACTGGGGTACCCGGGTGGTTTGAAAAAAGACTATAATTCATATGCAAACTAGAGGAGGATTTTCATGATTTTATACGAAAATGTTGAAACGCTTTGATCATGAATTGTAAGGAGGTGTGAAACAGTGCCTCGGAAACAGACAGATATTTGTGTAAGCATCCTTTATGTATTGCCAGTGAGGAATAATAACATATCAAAGCCCCAACTTACCTCATCTGCCTGGTACAGCCAAGGCATAAATAAAGGGGAACAATGGAATTACTATTGCTCACTCTTGGAGAGCCTGCGACATCACTGTATTCTTTATAATCGCTGGCAAGAAGATTAATGTTTTGTTAAATATCAGAGCAAGGTCACAAGGGGGCTTGCAGGCCTGTCTAAACATCGAGTCAGTAAGCTCTTTCTCTCTCACTCGCTCTTTTTTGAGGAAATGAACTCAGAGCACTTCCTCGACTTGCAGTGAGTTTTGCTTCTAAACGTGGGCCGGCATCATCACTTCACTTTGAACATGCTCACACACACATGCTGATAGATAATTGCACACACATCTTCCTCGAATGATATTTGGGGACAGGCTTGATTTAGTTGTGACATATGGGCAGTGTTGTTATGAGTTGACCTTGTCCTTTTAACCAACGGGGATAATTCATTGCCTGTCACTGTGGTCTGAAGCAATGGGCTTGTGCTTATGGGAGTGACTTAATTGGGGTCTTCAGGGGGGCTTCCTACGAAGACAGCTCCATCATTTGCCTGGCTCCTGTTATGTTTAGGTGGGATGCCCATTTGTACAGATGTTTCCAACAGCAAACAGTTCATGACCCAGAAAGAACAAAATGTTTGGACTTTCCCTGGTTTTCAACACTTGTTCAAGCCAAAGGGCTTTCACATTCCGTGCACAGATCAGAATGCCCAGCTAGAGGCTGGGGAGAAAGACTCCTTCGTGGTTAGAGTCAACCTTGAAATTTAATGGCAAAAAAAAAAAAAATTAGTGGCAGTCATGAGTTTGTCCTTTTGATTTCTCACTTCCCAGAAGTAGCGTTGTTAGTTGCTATTGCCACTGTTGTGACTCGTGGTGACCTCATATTTAATAGAACAAAACATTGGCCAGTCCTGTACCAGATTCATGATTTGTGTGTTTGAGTTCATTATTACACTTATTGTGTCCACCCACCTCATTGAGGGTTTCCTTCCTTTTCAATGACTTGACCACATTTGCTGTCCTTTTCTAGGGATTGGCCTTTCCTGATGACAGAGCCAAAGGCATCAAGCCAAAGTCCATCTTCGAAAGAACATTCTGTAGCCTTGCTATCATGCAGAGGGCATTGGAAGGTGGATCACGGCAGATGTAGTTGGGTTAAAATGTAACATCTTATCTTTTGATCTCCCTTTTGGTCAATTTAAAAGCTGCTCTAGTGTTTAATGGTTTCTACTTGCTTTTCAATTAAGAGTTTTCTCTATTTTACTTTGTTGTTGTTAGGGTGTGTGTGTGTGTGTGTGTGTGTGTGTGTGTGTGTGTGTTTGGTATGTTTTCGTGTATATGAAATCTAGGCTAGGTAAATATATAGAGACAATATCTGGATTAATGGTTCTTTGGGGGTATGGCAGGTGAGGTTGGGGGGAAATGGGGAGCTAATAACTGTGAGTATAAGATAGATGAAAATGCTCTAAAATTGATTGTGGTGATGATTTACAGCTCTTCTTGATATGATTGAATGATTGAATTATATAACATGGGCTTTATGTGCCAATAAAGTTGTTTTAAAGAAAGAATAGATAGCATGTAAAAATCTACTGTGAAGATACCATCATCACTACTGTATGTGGATGTGAGTATTATTTGTTAAAGTAAATAAAATATCGCCTTAAATTGTTATAAGTGGTCTCTTTCTACTAATCAAATTCACATATAAAGTAGAAAAAATAAAAATAAAGAACACTCTGATTGTATCTTTTCAAAGACTGGTTTAGCAGAGAGAGACAAATGACCAAAAATCCCACAGAAAAATCTCTATCTTCATACAAAAAATTTCATCAGCATCTCACCATTTGGCTTTACCACATCACAAAGAAACTCCACATCCATCCCCTCCATCATTTAAGCCTACATTGTTAGGGCATCCCATGCCTTGTGTGTAGCATAGAACATGTCATCTGCTTTCTGCAGGTCTGTGGGAGATACTAGAACCAAAAATCCATTGCCTTGGAGTTGATTCTGACATATAGTGAACTTATAGGACAGAATAGAACTAGGGCTAGAATAGGGCTTCCTGTGTAAATAATCTTTACATAAGCAAACTGCCATATTTTTCTCCCATGGAGTAGCCGGTGAGTTTAAATTGTTCACATTTCAGTTAGTAGCTGAATACTTAACCACTGCATCACTGGGTCCCTTCAGAAAATGCTACAAGTTCTTTTTTCTTGATTAAATGTTTTGAAAATGATGCCTTTGAGAAGGTTGAGCCTATGTTTTCCCAAAGGGAATGAGTGATAGCACTTAAAAGCGTGGAACCAACAAAAAGGTCTACAAATACTACTAGTGCACAAGAAGCACTAAAGGGTATCTTTTCCCTTCTGGAGGAGGAGTTATAGACGTTACAGGACAGCACTGAAGTGCAGCTCAGGGAGAGGGGCACTTTTGATCAGAGCACACGGGAGCAAATGAAGAGGGAAGGAGAGAGAGTGGAACACATCTTGGCCCACCAAGCCCTGAGGATGATGTTCCTGCTTAGAACAGTCAATGCACAGAAAGGACCATAGGGCCGGCCCCACCATGAGACACAATGTCCCTCCCTGAACCATAGTGCTTTGAGGGGCATCACTGGAGGGACAGTGCAGGAATTATGCCCAATCTGACCCCACTACACTCGGGTGAAATGTTATGGGCGTGCATCAGAGTAACAAGGGGAGCAAAGCAATGAAGTCTCCATGGGAATACCAAAAATAGACTTTGGGGCCAGGGCGTGGCACCTCATCAGACAGAAAATACTCCTTAAGATCAACAAATGGACCTTGTACTATTTATAGGCTTTTCTTTCTTTTTTTGTTTATTGTTGTTTTGTTTTGTTCTTTCTTGTTTTTGTGCTTATTACTGTCTCTGCATATCTATCTAGATAAGCTAGTCAGGATAAACAATCTGGAGGAAAAAACAACTGGACTGATGGTTCTGGGGGACATGGGAAAGGGGGAGGCAGGGGAAAGGAAGGCGAGAGCCAACAAGCCAAGGGACAATGGAACAAGTGATCTGAAATTGATGGCGAGGAGGGTATAGATGCCTGGTAGAGCTTGATCAAGGGTAATGTAACCGAGAGGATTTACTGAGACCTGGATGAAGGCTGAACATGATAGTGGGACAAAAGGAAAGCAAACGGAAATAGAAGAAAGAACTGGGAGGCAAAGGGCCTTAATAGAGGCCCAAATACAGGCATGTACACATATAAATATATTTACATATAATGATAGTGAAATAGATTCATGTACAAATATTTATAGGTTAAGGTAGCAGACAGACATTGGGCCTCCACTCAAGTACTCCCTCAATGCAAGAACACTTTGTTCTCATAACCTGGCATTCCGTGATGCTCACCTTTCTGACATGATCACTGAAGACAAAGTGGGTGCATAAGCAAATATGGTGAAGAAAGCTGATGGTGGCCAGCTATCAAAATATATAGTGCCTGGGCTCTTAAAGACTTGAAGATAAACAAGTGGTTATCTAGCTGAGAAGCAACCAAGCCCACATGGAAGAAGCACACCAGCCTGTGTGATCATGAGGTATCAATGGGATTAGTTATTAGGCATCACAGACCCAGAACAAAAACATCATATCATTGTGAATGAGAGGGAGTGTGGAGTGGAGACCCAAAGCCCATCTGTAGACAATTGGACATCCCCTTACAGAAGGGTCACAAGGAAGAGACGAGCCGGTCATGGTGCAGTATAGCACTGATGAAACATACAACTTTCCTCTGGTTCTTTAATGCTTCCTCCCCTCCACTATCATGATCCCAATTCTACCTTACAAATCTGGATAGACCAGAGCATGTACATGGGCACAAATAATAGCTGAAAACACAGGGAATCCAGGACAGATAAACCCCTCAGGACCAATAATGAGAGTAGGGATACCAGGAGGGGAAGGGGAAGGTGGGGGGAGAAAGGATGAACTGATCACAATGACTGACTTACAACCCCCTCCCAGGGGGACGGACAACAGAAAAGTAGGTGAAGGAAGACATCGGTCAATAAAAGACATGAAAAAATAATAATAATTTATAAATGATCAGGGTTCATGCGGGAGGGAGAGTGGGGAAAGGAGGGGAAAAAATGAGGAGCTGATACCAAGGGCTTAAGTAGAAAGAAAATGTTTTGAAAATGATGATGGCAACATATGTATACATGTGACCCACACAATGGATGTATGTATGGATTGTGATAAGACTTGTACGAACCCCCAATAAAATGATTTTATAAAAAGTTACAGAAGGGTGTAATAATGTCTCTCAGTGTCCTATGTAGCTCACTACCCCACACAGTCTGTTTTTAAGTTAAAGCATCCATTTCAAGGATACTTTCTTGTTTGTTTTTCTAAGATGTAAAAGAGACAGCTTGGAATGAAGGTAGGTATAGGAGGCAATTTGATCTGAAAGGGAGGATGTCCTGACTTTCAGGACTTGCTTCAGCCTCCCTAATGCAGTGACAGACAAGCAGTCACACGTGTGGTTAGTGTGTGCTATTGAGTGACCCTGCAGTGCAGAGAAGAACGGCTCCCTATCGTCTCCTAGGCAGCACTTTGTATGGGAGCCGCTGGCCAGGTGTTCTTCTCCTAGAGCAGCTGATGGGCTAAACTGCTGACTTGTCATTTAACAACTGGACACTCAGCAGTTGCACTGTCAGCGCCTCTTAGAGTCGTGGTTACTACGCACTACCATGGTGGCTTTGTGCTATATGTGCCTAGTGAGCATTTTCCATGTGACTACTATACCTACGGGGGAGAGTTTTAAACTTTAAAAAATTGATTTAAATTTAAATAGTCACATTTATGTAGCAATGACTGTATTGGGTCGGTGTCCCTTGGTGCAATCGATTGAAGGGCAGTGGGTTTGAGGTTTGGGGATGATAATTCTCTAACTGTTGTAAATTCTAATTTTCCTCTTAGCTTAAACATTTGCTAACAGATGACAAGGAACAAACTTTATTTTAGTTGGAGAGAAAATAAAGCCAGTTCATCTCTACAAAGAGGTTGGGAGGGATGATGTGATGATAAGACAAATCCAGGGAGACAGGGGGCTCAGGTCCCCTGTGGCCATCATATTCCTTGATTCATAAGGTCAAACTTTATAGCTCTGTTACTGCCACCATTGATAATCTCTATTAAATAGATGTTATCTATTACATTTCTGCATTAAATGAAAAAGGAAAAAGGCTTCTATGTTTTCCTTTTAATTCAGGCTACAAAAGAGCAATGGATGGGCCTAAGATGTGAAATAAGACTTAAAGAGGTAGAAATGATTTCTATATCATGTCGTGTATAGTTCTTCTACTGAAATTTTAGTGAGAAAAACTTATTCAGATCACTAGGGAAAAAAGAAAAGGAACTATAAGAATGAACTGAAAGTCACTTACACATAGAAGTCTCTCAGGGCTAATAGTAAGATGAAGCAAGGAGGTGTGCAGGGTGCATAATTTAAGAAGGTCCAGGCTCGGCTCTCAGGATCTTAAAGTATAAAATCCATACAGAGAATGACTGCTTACCTAACTAAGCCCTTGGCCCCTGGCTTAAAACCAACTAGTTTCCTTTAACCTTCAGAATAGAACTGTGCGCTAATAGGTTTTCACGACTGACTTTTCGGAAGGAAATTGCCAGGCCTTTCTTCCAAGTCACCTCTGGGTAGATTGAAACCCCTAAGCTTTGGGTTAGTAATTGAGTGCTTAACCACTTGTAACACAGGGGTTCCTGGCCCCTTGCTTAACCCACAACCATTGATTCCAACTCATGTTGTTTTTAAGTGCCATCAAGTCGGTTCTGACTCATAGTGACTCTATGTACGACAGAGAGAAACATTGCCCAGTCCTGCACCACCCTCACACTTGTTCCTATAGTGACCCCATAAGGCAGAAGAGAACTGATCCATATGCTTCCTGAAGCTGTAAATCTTTAAGGAAGCACACTGTTTTATCATTCTCCCTTGGAGTGGCTGGTGGATTTGAACCAGAGATCATTTTGGATAGCAACCTAACGTTTAATGCACCGAGCCACCAGGGGCCCTTGCTTCCCTCACTGTAATTCTGAGTCTTCAGTGTGTAAACATAGACTTGGAAAAATACAGGGTGGTATTTGAATTTACTGATACATTCTCAGATCAGCTCTGCTAAATCAAGGCAAAAATGTCGTCTGCCGACTGTGCGCACACAGGAGTTTGCTGGCAGCTATCTTTGGTAGACCGCCAAGGTGAAGAGCTAGGACGTTTCTTTAGAGGATGCACCCTCCCCAGATGTATGGGAGGCAATTGTATCTAGGCCTTCTTGCTTTCTGTTCCCTTTGGAGGCTCAATGAGACCTCATCCAAGGGGAGCAGGTATCTGATAGGCCTGGGAAGGGACACCGCTCCTGAGAGCTTCCCAGGCTTTCTGGTTCCTGTCAGGCCCCACGGAGGAGAGTGAGACAACACCCCAGAGCACATGTCCTCTCCCCCTCCTTGGGTATTTATCTTTGTTTCCATTAGATATTTATTTGTGCTTTTTCCCAACTGTTTTGCATGTTGTTAAGAGTTAAAGAAGACATATTGTACATCCTAAAGAGAAGCAGTAAAAATAATTTAGCTTATTTCTTTCATGTCTGAGCGTATTAATTCTGGCTTACATAAGGAAATACGAAAAACAAACTGTAAACAAGGAATCATTTGGAATCAGATTGTGCATGAATAATGACACACATTCTCATCTAAGATGTGGAGGGGGAACTTTCATTTTACTGCCAGTGACTTTAAAAAATGGTCTCTCTCTGCTTTTTTTCTTTCCAAAGGAAATTACTCAGAATGTAATAAAAACATGTTTTCTTCTCTAAAAGGATTAATTTACCTTTTGTGTCATGAGGAAATAAATGCAATCAATACCTCAATCCTTCTTCTCTATGGAGAAAGACAATTTCCAGGTTTGAAACCTAAGACGTGGTCCTGTAGGGCTGGTATGCTAACATTTAAGAATCCCTGCTGGTGCAGTGGCTGAGCGCTTGGCTACTAGTGGAAAGGCCAGTGGAACAAACCCACCAGGCACTCCGTGAAAGCAAAACGTTGCAGTCAATTTCTGTGAAGATTACATTTTTGGACACTCTGTGGGGAAGATAGACCCTGTTTTATAAGATTGCTATGAGTTGGAATCAACTTGATGGCACCACCATTCGTATTAGGTACACAGATTATTTCTCTTATGATTTCTCTGATACTCAGCCTCATCTGGATCCCAAAAAGACTTAGGGGGAGTTTCTGTAGCCTCTTCCTTCGATGGCTTCCCTTTATTTCCTGTATCCATTCTTCCCCAACACCCAGATATGGAGGGCCACGAGGTATTTGGACCGGGAAAGGAGGCAAGTGAATCAGTACAGGCTCTAGCACCAGTGAACTATGTGATTTTGGACTTGTCCCCTAACCATGCCTGCTCTCACTCCCCTCATTTACGAAAGCGGACCCCAACAGTAGCTGCCATATAGCGTGTGGTTAGGGTTGGAGGTTCTCAAGTTGGTTCCAACTCATCGCAAGCCTATGTACAGCAGAACGAAACACGGCCTGGACCTGGGCCACCCTCACTATGGTTGCTATGGTCTAGTCCACCGTGCAGTCACTGTGTCAGTCCATCTTGGTGAGGCTCTCCCTCTTTTTTGCTGCCCCTCCACTTTACCAAGCCTCATATCCTTGTCTGCAGACTGGTCTCTTCTGATGACATGTCCAAAATATGTACGGTGAAGTTTCATCACACTTGCTTCTTCCCCGATTTGTTCGTTTGACAGTATGTGCTCTCAATATCCTTCACCAGCACCGTAATTCAAATGCTTCCGCTCTCCTTCAGGCTTCCTAATTCCATGTCCACTTTTCACATGCATATGAGGAGATTGGAAATACTATGGTTGGCTCAGGGGCACGTTAAGTCCTCAAAGTAACACCCTGGCTTTGCAGCATTCTAAGAGATCTTGTGCAGCAGACGACCTAATGCAATGTGTCTTTGGATCTCTTGACTGCTGGTCCCGTGAGCATTTATTTGGATCGAAGCAAGACAAAAATATTCGACAACTTTAGTCTTTTTTCCATTTATCATGTTGTTACCTATTGATCAAATTGTGAAGATTTGGGTTTTGTTTCATTTTTTACATGGAATTATAATCCATGCTTAAGGCTATGATCCCTGGTCTTCATTAACAAGTGTGTCAAGTCCTCCTCATTTTCAGCAAGCAAGGTCGTGTCGTGCATATTGTAGGTTGATAATTAGACTTCCTCGGATCTTCATATAGTTCAACTTCTCTGATCATTTGCTCAACATACAGATTGAGTAAGTATGGTGAAAGGATAAACACCTGATTCACAGCTTTCTTGATTTTATTTTATTATTATTTTTAAGATCATTTTATTGGGAGCTCTTACAGCTCTTATAACAATACATACATCAACTGTAGCAAGCATATGCATACACACATTGTCATCATTATTTTCTAAACATTTACGTTCTATTTGAGCCCTTGGTAACAGCGCCTCCCCCCCCCCACACCAACCTCATGACCCTTTGACAAATTGAAAATTATTATTATTTCTTATGTTACACCAACCGTTTTCTCCCTTCCCCCAAGGTTTCTCTCCACCTTCCTTCCCCCTACTCTCCTGGTGCCACTACTTTAATTTCTGTTCCTGGGCAGTTTATCTGACCTGTATTCCAAGTGTCCTGAGCTCTTATCTGTACCATTGTAACTGCTTCGGTCTATCCCAGAGTGAAAGGCAAGATTGGGGTCATGATCGTGGGGCGTGAGGAAGCTTCAAGGGATCAGAGGAATATTGTGTGTTTCATCAGTACTATACTTCACCCTGGTTGACTCATCTCTTCATTGTGATCCTTCTGTGAGGAGATGTCCCATTGTCTACAGATGGGTTTGGGGTCTCTACTCCAACTCACCTCGTTCTCAACAATATATTTGCTTGTTTATTTGTTTTGGGTCTTCTGGTGCCTGTTACCTGATGCCATCAACAGCTTATGATCGCACAGGCTAGTGTGCTTCTTCCATGTGGGCTTTTCACTTCTCAGCTAGATGGCCACTTGTTTAATTTCAAGCCTTTAAGACCCAGATGCTATATCTTTTGATAACTGGGCACCATCATCTTTCTTCACCACATTTGCTTATGTACGTATTTTGTCCTCACCGAAGAACATAGGTATACACTTATGTAAATATATTAATTTATAAAAGCAGAGGTACTGACCTATGTACATATATTTATATGGCAATACATTTCCAATGGCTGTGATCTTTCAAATGTAGACAGACTGCTTCTCTGAGAAGGCTCAAATCTCCAACCTTTTGATCAGGAGATGAGAGTATTAACCATTTATAGCACCCTGGGACTGACCTCATTTTCTGGAGCATTGCTATTTACCTCTTCACCTTCATGCTTGGACTGGGCCTTTTCTGTTTAAAAACAACCTTTTGGTTTAAGCTCCCCACTCCCCATTAGCAGAATTCAACCTCCAATTGCAACAAAGCTATTTTAAAGATAAACTGAAGATTATTCTCACTACTTTTCTTTTCTTTGATTTTACTTTTATTGAATCCCAGATTCCAAAGTTGGAAGGATCTTTCAAGACCCATCCAGTCATCCAGCCACTTAATGAACAGTTACTGAGCACTCACTCCAACTTACTGAAAGTTGTAGGTTCAAGAAAAGCTTGAAAATCGACTTAATGAAAAGTCTTCCTTGAAAACCCTGTGGAGCATAGTTCTTTTGTATTTCCCATCAAGATACTTTGAATTAAAATCAACAGCAACTGGTTACTTAGAAGCTTGGAGGAAAAGAGATGCTTTTGTTTGGGGGCAAACAAAACAAAATATAAACCACCTACAATCTAAGATTCTGTGAGGAAAAAAACAAAAGACACCGAAACTAGCCTGCCACCCATGGTTGGCCTGCATTTCCTAAATTCAGATGTGAGTGCAGGGAGTAAACACCAACATCTGCACCAGTGTTCTGAGGCTTTGTGGGTCCAGGAACTCAGTAAAGGAAATCAGTGCCCCTGGAAGGATTTGGAAGTTGCTGCCAACTGGGACACCACCTTTTCCTTTGGCAGCTTTGATGGAGCTGCCAAATAACGGCCTCCCGAGATAAATCCCAAGTTTTATGTTTTAAACAAAGTCTTGCCAAAAAACCAATGGAGTAGACACCCAGGAAAACAAACGCACACAAAGACATTAGAGCATGTACTTTGTCGAGGCGGGAACCCTGCAGTAGCTGGCTGTTCTCACAGCTGTCTCTTCACATCTCATAAACGTCAGACTTGAAACAAAAGAGAAGGTAACGAGGTCTCACTTCAACGGAAGCAAGCCTGTACCTGCTCATGAACCCACAGACCACTAACAAATGTGTTAATTAGATGAGGTTGCTACCATTGTCAGGTACACAAATAGCTTAGACTCGAATGATCTTACCCTCCTCTGCTATTTGTTGAAATATTTTCAATATCCCTGATGATTCAACATCCATTCAGTCTGTGCATATTTGCATAATGTCCACTGTGAGCAAGGCATCCATTGGGATGTTTTCATGACCCTTATGAGGCTGTACTTTGTAAACAGTAAAGACTTTGGAGCCCACTAATTTGTGGCATGGGAGTGCATTTCACACTTGCCATCCAGGGCATAGATTAAGATGTTCTGAATCTCAATTTATTCACGTGTTGTTGTTAGTTGTCAAGTCATCTTGAACTCTTGGCAACCATAAGTGTAATAGAGAGAACTATTGCCCAGTCCTGCATCATCTTTGTGATCATTGGTCTTATCTTCCAGGACTACATCAAACATTATTCTTTGATGATCCATAAAGTATTCAATGGCTACCTTGTGGACGTAGGCTGCTAGGCTTCTTAGAAGCTGTCTTAGAAGCTCTGCTGATCCTGTCCACTATGAACAATGATGTTGGTACTTGGAATACCTCTGGCATAGCGTCTAGCAACACAGCAGCAAGTCACCACAATATGACTTATTGACAGATGGGTCGTGAATTATTCATGTACTATGGAAAAATGTTGACAGAGCCACTGTCTCTTACTTGTGTTGAAGTTAAAGAAGATGAGAGAAGGGAAGTGTCTAGCAGGTAGAAAACGGTACTTATTATAAAGAAGAAAGAGCTGGTGGAAGAAGGAAAGGAGAAAGAAGAAGGGAGAAAGGAAGGGGAGAAAGGAGAAAGAGTGGAGGCGGAAAAGAAGAGCAAAAGACACAGCTAGAGACTGTGGAAAAGGAAAAATTAAGATCTTGGCCTTCTTGACATGTTGATAGAACAAGTAAGATCGACACATTTACGAAGGACTAGGTTATATATAACTGGTGACAATAGAGACAGAAAATTGTAGCGGGCACTTTAAAGAGGTGGACAAAATCTTGCATTGGAATTGGAAGGCAGAGTTTGGGGCTGGGAAATCATCAGAAGAGGATAATTTGAGGAGACCTTGATACTGGGAAAAATTGGATAGCAGAGCGGGGCAGGAAAGGGAACTGTAAATGATCAGTTCTCAGACTGTCCTTTTCAGAAAAAATTACTCAGGGTCCCCCTTGGAACTGCACCTGTTGAACGATAGCTCCAAAGTCCAGGGTAAAGTGGAGCTATCGGTTTGAAACCCCTGGATCAGGGATGCATCACCACTTTGGGAAACACTGGCCTCGTTATCCTTGCTCTCAAGTCACTCGGGAGTCCCGGTGCTCCATAGGACTGAGTAGAACTGCCCTGTGGGTGTCAAAGGCTGCAAATCTACAGAAGTGTAACACTGCACCTTTCTCCCCCACAGCTGCTGGTTTCAAACTGCCAACCTTGCAGTTAGCAGCCCAACCCATAACCACTACACCACCAGGGCTCCCTATGCTTCCTCTAAATAATGAAAAGCTTTCGAAAAACAGAGAGACTAGATTGAGCGGGGTGTCTTCGTAGCGGGGGAAGGAGTCACAGCTGGCAGGTGGAGCGTGGTCAAAGATAGGCTGCAAAGATACCTTCCACCTGGCCTATGGAGACCTTGAGTGCTTTATTCTAAATGTGGCTAGGAGAAATGGCTTACAGAGGCGGAACTCCAAAGTGAAAGACATAATTCCAAATCATTTCACCCAGGATATGTCACTTAAGGATGAGATTCTTTATTGTTGAAACAGTGATGTTACCTCACCTCTGCAAAGTGTTTTCTTTTAAGGAATTGCTTCATAAAATAGTTTATTTAGTTCTGAAGACCCTTTGAGGACGTTCTTTATCCTAGGAATATGTCCGTAGAAGACTTTTGGAGGCAGTGGTAGGTAGAACATGACTAAAATGAGAAAGGGATTAGGAATAGCTTGCTAAGACACAGTCCCAGGCTTGAGCTAGCACGGAGCATAGGCGTGGACAATGATTGCAGTGGCGGGGAGAATGGGGAGAATATGACGATTTTCCCACTGGTTCTACCAGAATTGGGGACCAGAATGGTCATAGGTTTGGATTCCCTATAAGTGGTGTAAATGGTTAATACTATCAGCTGCTAACCAAAAACTCGGAGCCTAGAATCTACCCAGAGACACCTTGTTAGAGAGGTTTGGCAATGTATTCCCCCCATTTGGCACAGTCTACTTTGACACACCTCCTCTTGACATGAGTCAGAATTGGTTTGATGGCAACTGGTACTGAATGCTCAGAAGATTAGGGAATTTGTCTTCATTTTTCTTTGTTCTTTCTGTTTCTCTTATTACATAGAATATGTTGGTTTTTGGATGAACGAAGAGATGTGATGTGTTGGAGATGGAAACTGGGTAGATGACATGATACTTGTTTAAGGACAACATCAGATCACACGTTTTAAAATTCCCACTTATGGAATTTTATATCAAAAAAATTACTAAAAACAAAAGAAAGAAAAAAATTAAGTTGGCCAATGGTTACCATAGGTGAAAAAGGATGCGTTTTGCTTAGGGCACATTGAGTTTATGTTAATGGTGGTAGGATAATTTGATAAAGGATATTAATAATGGTGTATAACAAGAAGATCATAATCAATGACACTGAATTATATGTATAGAACTTGTTGAATTGAAGAATGTTTTCTTGTGGATATTTTTGCCACAATTTGAAAAAAATTACTGATAATAATGACTATAAGAAAGAACAAAATTGTCTAAAATTGATTGTGGTGATTATTATACAATTCTTCTTGATACGATCAAATTACTGAATTGTATGATATGTAGATGAGGTGCCAATAAAACTATTTTAAAATAAATAAATAATAATTAAAAAAAACAAAACAAAAAATTCCCACTTACCAAATGTCAAGGCGCCTCCATTCCCACCGCACTCCACTCTTTTAGCAGACATTTCAGTCTATTTGCTACTAACTTAAAGTTTCCTAGGGGCATTTCCTTGCATTGGCTTCAGTAGATCTGCTGTAACTCACCTCTTCAAAGTGTTGAAAAGCAAAGAGGTTACTTGGAGGATTAAGGTGCCCCTGAGTCAAGCCATGGTATTTTCAATAGCCTCATATGAATTTAGAAATTGGACATTGAATCATGAAAACCACAGAAAACATCTTCGCATTTGAATTATGGTGCTGGAGAACAATGTTAAAAGTCCCACGGACTGCAAAAGAACAAACCAATCTGTCTTGGAAGAAGCACAGCCAGAATGCTCCTTAGAGACTAGGATGGTGAGACTTCATTTCACATACTTTGGATATGTTGTCTGGAGAGACAGAAAAGGACACCATGCTTGGGGCAGCAAATGAGGAGATCTTTGATAAACTGGAATGACACAGGGGCTACAATAATAAGATCAATGTAAGAACAATTGTGAGGATGGCACAGGACAGGGAGGTACTTTGTTCTGTTGGACATAAGGTCACTATGGATCACAATAAACTCGATGGAACCTAACAACAGAAACAAAGGGCATTTCCATTGTGTTAGTCTCGGTAGACTAGAGAAACAAATCCAGAGAAAACTTTATATCAAAGAGAAATTGTGCATTAAGAAAACATCCCGGCCCAGTCGATATCAAGTCCATAAGTCTGATATTAGCCCATATGTCCAATACCAGTCTGTAAATTCCTCTTCAGACTCACACAACACATGCAATGATGCCAAATGCGGATGATCACAGGCCAGTGGGTGGTAAGTCTTGTGGATCCAGTGGTGGTAGAAGTATCTCAGTACAATTCATGGCAACCCTTTGTGCAAACAAATCAGACCCTTATAATTCAGAGGGTTTTCTTTGTTGTTGATTTTAATAGACCACCAGGCCTTTCTTGCTAGTTCAATTTCTTCTAGTCTAGAAGCTTCCCAGAATCCTGTTCAACATTAGAGCAACTCACAAGCTTCCAGTGATAAAAGGGTATATTGTCCAGAAATTATATCCAGGTCTCCCACCTGAAAAGAACCTAATATCCCTAAATCCCAATGGGGGCCGAGGCAATTCAGGGTAAAGTTTCTCCCAAGAGGCATTATATACATTTTAGGGATGCAAATAAAGGAGGAAACTTGCCCCATTCTATTCTGTATCTCCCAAATCCCACATGAAAATGCATGTGTTGAGTGGTGCAGAGCATAACTCCATCTGTCAAGAGTGTCTTAACCTCCAGGCCTGTCAACCTGCCTATTAACAGTCATTTCCAACACACCCTACACACTTGCTTTTCTCAAACTAGATAATTAAACTGAACTTCCCTGGACCTCTGTGCCTTTGTTCTGGCTTCCAGGTGGGGGACTTGGTGACTGCTCCCCACGCTAACAGACCCCATTTCCCTGCAGCTCGATTCTTCTGCTTCCCTTCAGCCAGTTCTCCGTTACACAGGCTTCTAAAGTCTCCTCCTCAGAAACATTGGGTTCTGTTATTTTCTCCCCTCAGCCTGCCATAAAAACATGGAATTTTTTCATTTAAAATTCATTTTCAGTCTTCTTTTATAAATCTGTCATTTATACAATGGCTGGAAAACTTTCTAAAATCAGTTACAACGTAGGAACCCCTTTTTTGGCATAATGTCATTTTGTACATTAAAGAGAGAATGACTGAAGGACCCCCCTAAGTGTTTCTCCTGCGGGGAGGGGGGCCTGAGGAGGCAATGGTGAGTGGGGGCTGTACCCCCTAAGTGTTTCTCCTGCGGGGAGGGGGGCCTGAGGAGGCGATGGTGAGTGGGGGCTGTACTGGCGCCTCTGAAATACGTCTCAGTATGCCTATGCTCAGCTCACGTCAGGGGTCTCGTGAGATGAAGAAAATAGGAAACTACATTTTTAAGGTCTTTGAAGGGAGGGTAGCAATGAAAAGCCACATATACCCCTTATGAGAGAGGACATCAATGTCATTTCCACATAAAGTTTTAGAATTGTACTTGATTTAAAAAAAAAATTCCTTTGAAGTAGTTGAAGGCAGCCAAGTGTCCGAGAGTGGTTCTCAGCCTCAATTGAATCATTTCAGGAGTTTTTACAAAAAATATACTGATTCCCAGGCTTCATTCTGGACCCCAGTAAAGAAAAGCCACCATCATTGGGCCAATTATGACTCATCGTGACCCTATGTCGAGTTTTTAAGACTTTAATTCTTTTTTTTTTTTTTGAGGCTTTAATTCTTTATGGAACAGAAAGCCTCATCTTTCTTCTACAGAATGACTTGTATTTGAACCTGACCTTGTAGTGAGCAGTACCACCGGAGCTCCCTCACACTGGCTCAGGCAGAGGTATTTTTCTTCCATCTCCTCCAGCCTGACGTCCTGCCTGGGCTTTTAACCTGTGGAGCAGTGACAGCAGACAGGCTTCTAGTCCCAATCAATATTAGCACCTGAACTTGTGTTGGTCATAAAACTTAATGGTTATACAAGGTGGCTTCCAAAATTTCATAGAAAAATTCTATATCTCTCAACTTCTCTTTTCCATGAACTTTTGGAAGCCTACTCATAATCTTTGCTACAGACTGGGGTTATTATAAGTCCCTTTTCTCTTTCTATTGACTTCTTTGACCAACTCAGGCTCAGAGAGATTAAGTAACTTGCCTAAAGTTACACAGCCGATTAGCTGAGAAAAGCTTTGAACCTAGGCAGCCTGATCTTTGGGCTTGTATTAGAGTTTAAATTTCTGGGCACTGAGTTAGTTACTCACTGGACTGTGATTTGGAAGGTCGATAGTTTATAGCCACCAGCCATTCTGTGGGAGAAAGGCAGGGCTTTCTGCTCCCATAAAGAGTTACAGTCTTGGAAACTGTGTCACAGGAGCAGTTTTACCCTTCCCTATGCAGTTGCTATGAATCAGAGTCGGCTCGATAGCAGTGAGATACGTTACAGTAGAAGCCTAAATCCATTTATGAGTCTGCATGAATTCAGTCACCGTTGAAATCCTTCTGACCATATCCGGCACTGTGACTAGCTTTGCCATTGGGCAGAGTGCAATGGAGAGTGGATTACTGTAACTCCTGGTGCTGCTCCAGGGAGAAATGGCCTAGCCCTTGGGGACTTGCCTGAGTCTGCCATTAATGGAAATTGGGGTGCTAGGGTCAAATGGTCATTAGTCATATCCTGCCTTGGTTGGAGGACACTGAACCTATCTTGTAAGCTCTTCTGTCGAAAATAATGTATGGGTCCCAATCATGGTTCTCAATTCCGTAGCCCCACCAGTAACTTGATATATTGATCTGCCACCAATCATGCTTTTGTGATAATTTCCTTTGCCCTCCCATGCCCTTTTTAAGTCTCCAAATCTCTATAAACCCTTGGACACTATTACAACCTCAATCTGATAATATCCCTTATACAGTTAATGTCTTTGTATTGTCTTTATCCTGTGTAAGACTTAATAAATGTTCTCTTGAAATTACATGTGAGACTTAGGGTCTCTTTTATAACCTAAAACAGGTCAGTGCTCTACCCACCTGCTGCCTTCCTAAAGGATATAACTATCTGTTTCTAAGTACCCCAAGTCTTTAAATATTTGTTAGTTTCCTTTTCTATAAAAGAAGGTGGACTTGTCTAGGTGATTTTTTAAGTTCTATGGCCCAGTTTTAAAGATGAAAAAAAAAAAAGCAGTCACAGAGAAACAGACTGTCTTGCCACCACTTTGCTAATGAGCCAGGACAAAGTCCACTCTCCAACCCAGGTCGCCAAGAACTAGCATGACATTCTTTCCTTGCAGTCACAATAAAACAAGTTGGAGAAGGTGTTTCCCACCAAAGCAAGTTTAAAAGACTGATACAAATTTCAAACCCATGTGCTTCTTCTATCTACCCAGAAACCGATGTACGGTAGGATTCAGTAGACTCACATTTTTATTGAGCACTATGGAACTCTGATGTAGGCGCTATGAAGGGAAAAGTGTGGTGTCATCTTCATCGGGACACACACACACACACACACACACACACACACACACACACACACTGTGAAACATGGGAGAAGAGCCTTTCCAGCTCACACTTGAACACCGGCACGTAGAGCGCGCTGCACTACCTTTCTCTGCCCCTCGCTTTGTGAGTCCGCTCCCATGAGAAAAGAGAATGTATTGCTCAAGGCAATTGATGCAAGTCACGGCCAATTTGCAGAAAAGTCAAAGACCTTTGCCCAGTTGTCCTTTCCCTTCTGCTTCCGGTCATGGACACAGATTCTATCTTGCCTCTCCACATGCATACCTGAATCTTTCATCACTTTTCAGGTTCGATACCGAACAGTTCAGAAGATGATCAGATGCCCGGGTTTGAGGTCACAGGCCCGGCTCCAGGACTGTCAGGAGGAGCGCCACCTGTGCTTCAAGAGCACAAAAATGGAGTGGACAACAGAAAAGTGGGTGACGGGAGAGACGTCAGACAGTGTGAGACATGACAAAATAATAATTTATAAATCATCAAGGGTTCATGAGGGAGTGGGAAGCAGAGAGGAATGAGGAGCTGATGCCAGGGGCTTAAGTGGAGAGCAAATGTTTTGAGAATGATGAGAGCAATGAATGTACAAATATGCTTTGCACAATTGATGTATGTATGGATTGTGGTAAGAGTTGTATGAACCCCTAACAAAATGATGAGTACAAAATATGCACTCTAACCCTAATGTCGTCCTGAACCTTAGGTTAAAAAGCATCATTACAGCCATCTATTCTACCCTCCAGTGTCTCCTGAGTCACCCAGATGACTGTGTGATAAGTAGCATTATCCTAAATGGTGTCCTTTGATGGCATCAACGGGATAAACATTGAAAAAGAAATGTGGCTCAGGTTTCTCCCCAGAAGAGGTCACTTGATGCCTATCTAGATCAATGAGTACTTACTTCCGAGTAAGCTTGGCAGTTGGTCTCAAGATGGGCAGACAAATAAAAAAGGGGAAACGATTTAATTCTTAAGAAAGAAGACATGAAATAAAGGAAGATAAAGAAAATCAGGAGGAAAACAAATGAAAACACCCCTCATTCAATTGTCACCTCTTAAAAAGACATTTCAGTGGATAGTGTGCAAATTGATTTTTTTTTTTTTAGAATGGACAATGAATCCTTAAAACATTTATATTCACACCGTGAGCATTTTAAAAGGAATACAATCCAGGGCCAAATACATTGTGACTGTATGCAAGTCCAGAGTAGGTATATCGTACCGTGATTGCCTATATGCTACCTCCCTCTTACCTTCTGGATCTGAGCCCACCCCTGGTGGTATGGTGGTGTTGGAGATCTGGGGGACTACAAGGAAGCTTCAGAATCTCTCCGTCAAACACTCAGACTTCATGAGTTCTTAAAACATGACCAAAATGCAGGAAGGGACAGATTTGATCCGAATGAATTCTTGGCTCTTCTCTTTAGCTAAAAATCTGCAACCAATACTTGGCTTTTTCTCTGAGCTGACACAAACATATTCTGAGGAATGGAGTCTTCCAACCCTGGCTCCGGGATACATTGAGTATCTAATATAGAATGAAGTTGGGCATCTGGCCTTCTGGTTGGCATATCCTATAGGTTTTCTGAGCCTAAAACAAGAACAAAAGTTGCTTGGGATTCCACTTTGACTGCTGACCCCATGTGCGTCAGAGCCCAATCTGCTCCACTAGGCTTGTAGTGACTTATTGTTCAGAAGCAGATCACCAGGCCTTTCTTCTGAGACTCAAACCACCCTTTTTTGGTTAGTTGCTGTGGTAGTTGGGTTTTTTTATCCACTAGGCTGGACCAGGATTCTCAGTATAATTTGGCAATTGAGGCCTCCCCAATGATATGATCTAACATAACGTAGTCAACTCCATGATGGCATCTGCTGTGAGCAAGCAAGCAGTGGTGGGAAGATTAGAGATTACTACTCCATTGATTGGGTCATAGCCCCAATGCAATTGGAAGTAAGTTCATCAGGCACGTAGCCGATTCCTATATAAATTGACACTGTGTGAAGTTAGCTATGGTTCCTTGTTGGTCCAGTTCCTATATCCATCTCACAAACCTGCCTGATGAAGGTCAGTCAATGCTGCAGCGATTAGCTTGACTTGCTGCCTGGCTTGTCTTCTTGCTTCCTGGTTTGTCAGCCCCACAGCAACCCAAGTCATGAAAAGCCATGAATGAGCCTAACTTGCTGATATTGAGTTCATTTGCTTTTGCCTCCACCAGCCTATGGTCTTCCTGCTTTCTGGCTCATCTCCCTGCTTCCTGGTTCATCAGCAGTGGAGACAAGTCAAGAAACACCTCCAGCTCCAAAGTTCACCACAAACATAAACCAGATGACATTTAACTGCTTCTACACTATGTGAGCTACCTTCTTGATTATAAAATTGTGTGTGTGTGTGTGTTTTCTCTAGAAAACTCAGCCTAACACATTTGCTTAGTGTATTAATCATTTGCACCACCCAGGGACTCCTTTAAGAACCCACTCTCACCTATGAGTGACTTTGGCATTTAGTCGTCATTCACCAGCTCTTAACTACCCTCTCAGGGTGGTTGAGTGGTTGCCAAATGAGAATATTGAAGTTTGAGTGCCCAGTCACTTGTCTAAAGTCCTCTGACTGATGTCAGTTTAGAAGAAGGAGATGGGAGAAGAACCATTTCATCAGGAGATGATACCCAAATCCTAGAACCCTAAAGCATTACGTATTGCTGAAAATCTAAATTTGAAATATATGTAACAGTGAATTGGCAAACTCGAATTACTTTCACTTCTTGAGGTCCTAAAGCTTGCTTGTAGATAAACTGATATAAACATATTTCTTAGGCAATACAATTTCAATACTAAACTAAAAAAAAAATCCAAACATCATCAGATATATAACACTGTTAGAGCAAAAACTGAGTAATGCATTTAAAATACATATTATTATATCTCCAAGACGTTTTCCCATTCCCCAAAAGCAATGTAAACAATCAAAACATATCTATGCAACAGGAAAAAAAATCCACTTTTGTGTTAGTTTTGGTCTTTACACATACCAATGCTCTACGTTACTTTCACTGTAATGAAGCTCCTAAATGTATCTTTGACTTGACTTTGAAGACAGAGACCATTTTGACATACCTTATGCCTCTAGCTTGAGTTTAATACCTTTAAGGACCTTTCATAAAGATGACAAATATGTAACATGCGTGCTGTCACTCCACCTTTCCATACCCATGGGAGACATTGCTAATCAGTCACTGCACTGAGCCTCTTCTTGGTCCTAGAAATCTTGAAAATAGACCAGTGGGTAGTTACTACCAACTGATTACAAATGACATGAAAAATGAAACCTTTTTCATACCTCTGTTCCACTGACTAAAGATGAAGGCAGTCTCAGATTGGCATTCTGGGAGGAACAGAACTTTGAGGTATATGAGAAAAAATACCCAAACCACTGGCAGTTGAGCCAATTCTAATTCATGGCCACCCTATGTGTATAGTCACAGCAGGACTGCGCTGCACTGAATTTTCAATGACTGGCTTTTCAGAAGTAGATCACCTCCAAGATGATCCTGGTGGAATCAAACCTCAAACTTTTCACAAAATCCACTGCTAGTGAATTGATTGCAACACACAGGGACCATATAGAAGGTTTATGAGAACATATCTATTTTTATAGAAACATGCAGCCTTGTCTTTCTCCCACAGAGCAGCTTAGGGATTTGAAAGCGTAATCTTGAGGTTAGCTGTCAAATTTCCACAGTGGCCCCCAAACCATCTCTCCTCTGCTGAGGGCTTCTTCAGAGAAGGGCTCATCAAACAAGGTCATGGGCAAGTGACTTTTCTGAGTGACCCTACTTAAGAGCTAAGGACAGAAATGAACGCTTTCCTTAGTGATGAAGCCTGGTCATGTGAGATCAGTAGGTGCCCAAGGCTATGGAAAAGGTGCCCACAGCAAAATAAAACCAGCACACAGAGTGGATTGAAAGCATCCCGGTGACTGCCATGAGACTTCTGATGCTTCAGGGAATCTTTAATCTTTATGTTGGTTTGGTTACATAAGCCAACACAGTGCCCTTTTATGACAAAGTTTGTTTGAGCCATAACTAATGTGTAATGTGATTGAAAATACTGACATCTGAAAACATGACTTAAGTCAATGTTTTGACATTTTCCTTGTTGTAAAGCTTTAGCACTAAGAGTCCTGGTGGCATAATGGATTATGTGTTGGGCTGCTAACCCCCAGTTCAGCAGTTGGAAACCATTAGGAGCCCCATGGGAGAAAGATGGGGCTTTCCACTACCATAAAAGTTACAGCCTCAGAAACCCACAGCGACAGTTCTACCCCGTTCCATAGTGTTTCTGTAAGTCAGATTTGACTCGATGGCAGTGAGAAAGCCTTATTAGTTTCACTAACTCCATGGGTAGCAGCAGAATCCTAGGTTGACTTCAATACCACCATATTTGATTAGGGATTGAGGGAAATAATGATATAGTGACTTTGGTGTTCCCTGACTCCTTTACTTATTAATGACTTTGTACTAAGATAGTTGACTCTTCCTCTACGTCATAAGTCTAAGATTTGCCCTGCTCATATCTAAATAAAAAACTCATTTTAGCAGGGGCAACTTTTAGGCCCTTGGATGGCCATCATGGACACATGTGTGGTTTAGGACATATTCCTTTTCTTTTCTATACTTCTGTGCAATCAAAAGGACATGACTGCGACTTCAAAGGTCTTATAGCAACGATGTTCCAGGACTGACTCTGCTTGGGCTCAACAAGGGTGAACTCTTACCTCTGGCTTAGCATTTCTCCATAATGACGAAATGGTCCTATGCCAGTACTGGAGCCATTACAAGACCACAGACTGCTTGCCTGCTCTTATCACCCATGGTGCACCATGAGCTTCAGATTCCCTGAGTAGGCCTAGGACTGCTGTGTCTCAATAAACAAACAAACAAACAAACAAACAAACAAATAAATAAACAAACAAACAAATAAATAAATAAATGATAGATAGGTAGATAGAAAAATAGAACACATTTCTCTGGTCTATGGTCTTCCCATTTTTTCTCCATTTCCACATCTCTCATTAGATGTAAACTTCCTCTGGGGTAACCTGATTATAGTCTAGTCCCCATTTCTCAGGGAAGCTAAGAAAGTTTTTCATTTATTGAACCTCCAGTAAATCACTGGGTAAGTAAAGCCAAATCTCAGACCTGGGCCTGGTTAGCAACGTTCTTCTAGGATCAGAAGCATGATAAAAACAAACCTCCTACCAAAACCCAGGAGCCGAGAGGTCACCGAATGTCACTTCATGATCCCTTACTTCTTATCCAAGTCTTACCTCACTGCAAATGAACAAGGTGAAGCTCAAGCCAACGACATAGCTAGGGCCTGTGGGATAAATGTGTGTGTGTGTTCTATTAAATGGATTCCTTCTTAACAAAAGGCTGTTCTTTGTGGGTGGATAATCTTTAAGGAGCCACAAAGCAGGCTCACCTCGAAGGAAGGGATGCCTAGCCGCAGAGACTTCCCAAGTGAATGGCACTTCGGATCTAATGTGGTAGGCATGTGGAAGAATCGTTATAATTTGTAGGCTTAAGGTATCAGAGTTGCTCTCGAAATGTGATGATACGACATGGTAATTTTTGCAGAAGGGAATGAGAGAGAAAAATGAGTGCTGATGAGAGAGGACCGGGAGACAATTCTTCATTCCTTGCACACAATGGTCACATAAGACTTGTGGCTAGGCGCCGCTGAGTGGATTCTGACTCACAGTGACCCTGTGCACAGCAGAACAGAACACTGCACGGGCCTGGGCCCCCCTCACAATTGTTCCCGTGCCCAAGGCCATGGGGCTAGCCATCGTGTCGATCCATTTCCTGGAGGGCCTTCCTCTCTTTTGCGTCCCCTCCACTTTATCAAGCAGAATGTCCTTCACTGCGAACTGACATATCCAAATATGTCATAACATGTCCAAAGTATGTAAGAAAAAGTCTTGCCATCCTTGCCTCTAAGGAGCACTCTGGCAGTATTTCTTCCCACACAGGTGGGTTTGTCCTTTTGGCAGTCCGTAGTACTTTCAATATTCTTCTCCAGCGCCACAATTCAAATGCATGGGTTCTTCTTTGGTCTTCCTTCTTCAATGCCCAACTTTCACAAGCATGTGAGGCAATTCAAAATACCATGGCATGGCTCAGGCTCACCTCAGTGTTCAAAATAACATCCTTACTTTTCAATACTCTAAGGAGGTCTTGGGCAGCCTATTTACCTAATGCAACACCTCTTTTGATTTCTTGACTGCCACTTCCATGAACATTGATTGCAGATGAAGCAAGACAAAATCCTTGACAACTTTTTCCTTTTCTCCATTTATCATGATGTTACCTTTTGATTCAGTTGTGAAGATTTTGTCCTTCTTTATATTGATTGAGTCGTAATCCATACTGAAGACTTCAATCCTTGATCTTCATCAGCAAGTACTTCAAGTCCTCCTCCCTTTCAGCAAGCAATGCTGTGTTGTCTGCATATTGCCTTCCTCCAATCCTGATACCCAATTCTTCTATAAATCATCCAGTTTCTCTGATGATTTGCACAGCACACAGATTGAACAAGTATGGTGAGAGGATACAGCCCTGTATCCTCCTTTCCTGCCGTATTCCCTTGTTCTGCTCACAAAACTGCTTCTTGATCCATGTTCCGCATAAGAACATGACGTTTTCTGGAATTTCTATTCTTCTCAAAATTATCCATAGTTTTATTATGGTCCACGTTGTCAAATGCTTTAGCATAGTCAATTAAACATAGGTAAACATCTTTCAAAACTCTGCTTTGAGTTACGATCCAGCTGCATTAGCAATTATATACTTCAATCCGTGTATGATTCTGAATCTAGCTGGAACTTCTGCCAGTCCCTCGTCAATGTACTGCTGTAACTGTTGATGAATGATCCTCAGTAAAAATTTTATTTTTATATGATATTAATTGAAATTGTTCTATAGGCTAAGTATTCTGCTGGGTCACCTGTGGAATGGAATCTCTTCCAGTTAGTCACATTTCTTTGGAATGAGTCTCTTCCAGTCAATTGGCCAAGTAGTTGTTATCCAGATTTCCTGGAATAGACGAGTGGGTGCTTCCCGCGCTTCCTCAGCTTGTGGAAACATTTTCATTGGTATTCCATCAATTCCTGGAGCCTTGGTTTTGGCTAATACATTCAGCGTAGCTTGAAATTCTTTTTTCAGTCCTGTTGGCTTTTCTTCCTATTAGGCTTGTTAACAACCTACCTCCTGAAATACTGAAATGTCATCTAGTTCTTGGTAGAATGACTCTGTGCATCATTCAATATTTCACCTATAGAATCAGAAGATTCCGTGACTTACAATGACCAGACTAGTTGATTTTAGAACTCATGTCTTCCCACTCCATAAGAATAAGAGTCAGGGGCTTAAGTGGAGAGCAAATGTTTTGAGAATGAAGAGGGCAATGAATGTACAAATATGCCTTACACAATTGATGGATGTATGGGTTGTGATAAGAGTTGTATGAGCCCCTAATAAAACTATTAAAAATAAATTTTAAAAATAAAGTAAAATAAATTTCATTATTAAAAAAACAAATAAGAGATGCTTATTCTTGAACACCTTACTTTCCTCATTCTTCTCTTTCACTTCTGTACTCCCATCACTGAGGCACTCAGGCATGTCTATTACCACCTTCTGGACTCTTCTAAGACTTCTTAAAAGAATGTGTGCTTCCTACATACAGCCACCTCAAAATTATTAATTCCATAAACAGACTAATTCTTGATTTTCAAAGGATCCTTCACTTTACTTCATGTAGGGCTTCTTGGCAAAGTAAGATCATTACTTTTGTAGATACTTGTATCTGATAATTTTGTAAATTTCAAAGATAATTTTATTTCCAGAGAGTGGAATAAAGAATCAAATAGCAGAAGTCCCCTGATGAAGCATGAGCAAGACCTCAATGGGAAATGGAAACTATGTGTTAACAAAGGTATGAATCTGGGTAAAGACACGAGTACAGAAGAAGAAGATAGGAACCCAGGCCTAGTCAGGTGAGAGGCCAGAGAAAGCAAAGACCAGGTAGTTTATATCCATAAACCGCAAGAAAGACTCCCAAGCCTTTCTAGTGGGACCCTAAGAGCTACTTCGGGTCCGTCCCTGCCTTCTCAAGCCTGAACCGGCAACATCTCCCCTAGTGATATAGCCTTCTTTACAGACAACCCACTGTTCCTTAATCTCCAGGTGTCTAGTCCAATTGTTTGACTTAGAGATGACAGTATCGTGTAAAATTCACCACCTCTGAACCGCCAGCAACTTAGTGGCAAGGGAGAAGTTCTTTGATTTGGCTAATGATCAGAGAAAACCACAGCGAATCATCAAGGTCTCCCTCTTTGGGCCCAACCCAATATAACTTCGCTACAGCAAAAGCAGGGTAAAGAATGAGAGGAATGGATAGGGGAACCTACGCACTAGGGCATTATGGAAACTAGCTAAGGGGCAAGAAGTTCTACACCCCGAAATTAGTTCCTTTACATATGTGTCAGGCCTTTCTTAGTTAGTCATTTGATTTGGGCTTAACTTCTTGCTATGTCCTGGTCACTTTTAACAGGTCTCATATGACAATTAAAGGCTGTTTTTGTTTTCTACTACAACAGTGTATTAGTCTAGGTACTTTGGAGAAACAAATCCACAGCAACTCACATATAAGAGAGAGTTTTATGCAAAGAAAATGTGCATCACGAAAACATCCCAACCCAATGCTGCCCAAGCCCACAAGTCCAACATTAACCCATTAACCTAACATCAATCCACAAAGTCCTTCACCTCACAAAACAGAGGCAATGATGCCGACTGCATGAGGAAAGCTGAGTCAGTGAACGTGTAAGCATCTCAGCACTGGCAGGGGTCTCCACACGGCTGCTCCAGCACCCAGGGCTGCATCGGGATAGATCCATGCGGCTTCTCCTTGGGGATGTCTTGTAGGAAATCAATCTTGCAAGCTGAAGCAGGGAACTGCTAAGGCAGCTGCACCCGATGCAACCATCACAAAACAAGAGACCCGAGAACTAGAAAGGCGAGGCTTCACCACCCATTTATCCCTCCGTCTTTCAACCAGCCCCACATGTGATTATCGGCCAGGCTGGCACAATTAACTAACTCAAACAGAAAAGACACATTTTTTAGAACACTTTGAAAATACTCTAATATTTGTGAACATAGATTCCAACGAGCTAAATCTATTTTCTATCCTCCCCCAAACAAACAAACAAACAAAAAACGGATTCCACAGGAATGCCACGTATGTGACCCAGGAAAAATAAGCTTATCTTTTTTACTTCTACGTAACAAGAACTCTTGGAAGCCCTTGAAATAGCAGGATAATTAATCTCTTTTCAACAACATCCTTGCTAGCTGAAAGTGAGGAGGATTTGAAGTACTCATTGACAAAGATCAAAGACTATGACCATTAATATCATTTACTTATCAACGTGAAGAAACAATTGGACCAATAAGTGACATCAAGGAGAAAAGATCGGAGTGGCTGAGAATTGCCTTCTATTTGAATCCACAATCGACTTCCACAGAAGCTGCAGTCAAGAAATCAAACAACATACCACCCACACGGGACACATCTGTGGTAAAAGACTTCTTTAGCCTTTTCAAGACCAAATTATTTTCTACTTTGAATTTTTTTTGGTTGAAACTATGTGTTTTCAGTAGTTTTCAATTAAATTAAAGTAATTTTTTTTTTTTAGAGACTGCATTTTGATAGACTTAGTGGGGCATATATGTTCTAAACAGTATCTGATGCAGGGAGTCGTGGAGTGAGGTCACAGATCATAGCATGCACTAAAAACGGGTTGCCGACTTCCCATTAACCACCATTGGTTTACAATATAGATAGGCACTCTATCTAGGGCAAGCATCACGAAAAGCAGACAGGTCACCTTGAGGACCGAGATGGGCTGAATACAAGCCACAGTATTTTCAATTACCTTATAGCCAGGTCTGGTAACCAGGAGACTTGGTAAGTGATACTGAAAAACAATTAATGCATTTGAATTATGGCATGGGCATAGAATACTAAATAAAATATGGAGCACCGCATGAAAAAAAAGCAAATGTCCAGGAAAAAGTACAGGCAGACGTGAGGATAACATGATTTCTATCACATACTTTAGACATGTTATTAGAAGAGTCTAGTCCCTAGAGAAGGCATCATGCTTGGTAAGGTAGCAGGGCAGCCAGGAAGTAGAAGGACCTCATCGAGATGGACTGACACAGTGGTTGCAAGAGTGCAGGCAAGATCAAACAGTGTCATTCTGAGTACATAGAGTTACATATGAGTCAGCACCTACCCGATGACACTATCAGTAACAAAAATAAGAGTAAATAAAAGCAGCTCTGGTCAAAGAATATGGAAAACTATGCATCAAACCAGTTATGACTCATAGCTACCTTCTATCGCTTTCTGAGAGTAAATTTTTATGGGAGGACTGGGCAAGATGACTGCTTAGTCACAAGTACAAGAGGATCCTTTGACAGCAATCAGGAAAAGACCAACAAAATGGAAAACCTATGCTCCCTGAAAACTTGGCAAACAATTTGAAAGTTAAACGGGCCCAGGTTTCCACACCCCAGAGACTGTGAGAAGTCGGCAGAACAAGGGGAGGAAGGAGTAAAGCCACATAAAAGGCAAGCAGCACCCTCTCTGAGACACCTGTTGCTGTCACTGCATGCTCGCCTGCTGGGAGCTACTGCTGCCACACGACCTGCCACCTTCTTGGCCACTGACCACCAGTCAAGGCCTTTGTCATGGCTGCTGTATATTCCCCACTGTGGAGCACCACCACTGCTTCACTAACCCTCCCCACAAGATGACACTGCCACCATGCACACCCCTGATGTGGAACACCACCACTGCTTTGTGTGCCCCACCTTGCAGGCCACCACTGTACACACCACTAATATCGTTCATGCCCCACGCGGAACACCATCACCTCATGCCCTCCCCTGCCCCAAGGGCCACTGTTGTCACTGCTTTCACCATGTTTGCCCCTCACCGTTGCCACTGCTGTGCTCTCCCACACTTCAACAGGCTGCTGCTGTGACTGCCTTGTGCATAGCCCCATTACCATATAAACACCTGTTCCTCCAGCATGAATGTTCCATCCCCACCCAGGCCACCCACCTTTCTTGAGCGGACAACAGCTCAAGATTCCTGGACTGAGGAATGATTCTAACAAACAACCTATTTTTCTCTCTTCATTCACAACCATCATCGATGTGTTCTTTCTTTTTCTCTTTTCATGTATTTTTATCATTTCTGTTCATTTTTATTGTCCTAAAATCTTAAATTATTACTATGAATGTTGTTAAAACTCAGTTTTCTTTTCTGCATTTTCATTTCTTCGGGCTCTTGCTTTTCTCCTTTCTTTCTCTCTTTGCTTTGTGGTCTGTATTAATACTGTCCTGCACCAGGTAAAAGAATCATTTATCCCTGCACCACTCAGCCTAGCTCCCACCACCGATGGCCATCTCATGATGTCATGGGGACAGCAGAAAATATTCATGCATATGAAAAAAGAAAAACATACAAACAAGTGAATAACGCACAAATCCAAAGGAATTTTCTGAAGACAAAATTATTCTGCATTAACCTAAAAAGTAATTCAAAATAAAAATGTTCAGATACTTATAACAGCTGGAGAAAAAGATGCAAGGAGCTAAGGAAAGAATAGGAAAACTAGAGACCCTATGGTAACAACAACAAAATAGAAATCCAGAAGATGAACCCGAAGATAACAGAATCAGACAACAATTGAAAAAGGTTAGATTAAAGAGTCAAAAGGATGGAAAGCTGAATTTCTGGGGTAAAAACAACGACAACCAGCAAAAGAAACAATAAATATCAAGACCACAGGAATCTGAAGAAAGCCTAAGAATTATGGTAGCCACTATTAAAGAAATCTAACTTATATCTAGTTAGAATTCTGAAACATGAAAAAATATATACAGATAAAATACTATAAGACATGTGGGAAAAAATAACTACAGGGTAATTAATGACACAAGAACTGAACCAAATATGAACAAAAACACAATATACCAAAACTTTTGGGACACAGCAAAAGCAGTCCTCATCCCCACTCCCCTAGGGGGACAAACAACAGAAAAATGGGCAAAGGGAGACAGCAGATGATGTAAGATATGAAAATAATAATAATTTATAAATTATCAAGGGTTCATGAGGGGTGGAGGACGAAAATGAGGAGTTGATACCAAGGACTCAAGTCAAAAGAAAGTCATTTGAAAAGGTGATGGCAACATATATACAAAAGCTCTTGACACAGTGGATGTATGTATGGATTGTGATAAGAGCTATAAGAGCTCCCAATAAAATGATTTAAAAAGAAAAGACGAGAAAACCCAAATCAACACCTTAAATCTGTACCTAGAACAGGAACAAATCAGAAAACAGAAAAGCTTTAGAAAAAAAAATCAACAAGAAGTTGGTTTTTTGAAAGCATGAACAAAATTGACAAACCACTGGAAAACTTAGCAAAGAAACAGAAGATTCAAATATCAAGGATAACAGATGAAAAGGATGTCATCATAACAGAACAAGTGACATTAGAAAAACACTAGTAGCACATTACTAGGAAAGACGCCAACACATTTGAAAAGGGCACATTTCTAGAAAAGCACTATCTCCCTAAGTTAGCATAGACTGGTATAGAAACCTAAAACAAATCATAAGAAAATACAAAGTCACTAAAAAAAACATAGACAAAGTCATTTTAAAAATTCCAACTAAAAATAGTTCATGGCCAGATGGCTTGTGTTAGACAGGGTTCTCTAGAGAAACAAAACCAGGACACTAATAATTTTGTATATATTTAGATAGATGATAGATGATAGATAGATAGATAGATAGATAGATAGATAGATAGATAACACAAGAAATAAGCAGTTAACTAATCTATAAAGCAGTACAAATGGCTCAGTCCAACTCACTCCCATGAGACAACTAGTACACTAGCAGTTCTTCAAGTCTGGAGGACCGCAGGGTAGTCCTCCGTGGAGCAATTCAGGCTATCCGGTCACAGGCAGCAAACAGCAAGCAGGTCACCAACAGTCAGCCAGATGACAGGGCCCGACAGTCCCCAACTCAAGAGATGTAAATTCCAGTGGCGTGGGGAAGCAGGTCTTGAAGGAACCTCAAGGTACAGTGACACAGTGCATGGGTTAGGTGTCCCACAGGTAGTGTAGCTTGCAAATGGAGGCACAGAACAAGCAAGGCAATGGCACACTGGTCCCATGATCAAAGAGCAAGAGAAAAAGAGGCCATTTATCTCTTCACCCTTCAACTAATCTCACATGTGTTCATTGGCCATGTTGGCCTCTCACATGGCTTCATCGGAGCAATTCTACCAAGTATTCAGAGAAAAGCTGACATCATTTATGCACAAACTATATATTTCAGAATTTACAAAAAGACTGTAAACTCGCAAACTCGTGTTATCAAGCGAGCATAACTAATATAAAAACCAGTTTGATCCAATATGGCCGTGTAGTGGGAGGTTCAGTGAAACCCGAAGGAACCTCTGTAAAAATGGAGGAGGCTCAAGAATTTGAGTTCTAGACCTCTCCTGAAGAACAAAAATCACTATCAATTATATTCTGGTGTTTCAGAGAAAGGAATTGACACAAAGAACCACCTTTTCCCCGTCTCACACTCCCTCCGCACCCCCCCCCCCAAAAAAAAGCCACAGATGCAGTGGGGCTTCACTGTGAATGCCTGCGATGCTGCCCCTTTCCCCAGAGCTCTGGACCTAGGTGGAGGAGAGAGGAAAGGCGAACTCTGTCTCCAAGCCCACCCCTAGCTACTGCCAGAGAGGACACTAGTGCTTGTCTCCCAACATTCTTGGAGGGGAGAGGTCGAGTCTACACTGAAGAGAAGCAAATGTGCTTGAACTTGGGTGGAAAAATCCACAGGTTCCTACACCTGGGTTTGACAGGGTCGCAGCCTGCTTACTCTATTCCGGCTGGAGAGGGGAGCTTCACATCAGCTGGAGGCTGACTTTCAATGCCGGCTGGAATTCTCAGGACTGAACTGTGGGCAGCAATTACCCAGAAAACCAGGGGATGACCCAGTCCTGCTATAGTACAGAATTTAATGGACCTGGGTTGAGGGAAGATTCTCACAGGAGAATTTGAACCACATCTCCACTCAGCTGCTTATTTCAGCAATTTCTATAATAGCAAATAGATGGAAGCAATCAAAGTCCCCATCTGTGGAGGAATGGACAGACAAAGTCTGGTACATACACGCAGTAGAATATTATGCACCCTTAAAAAAGAATGACGAGTCTGTCAAACACCTGTATGACATGGACAAAACGGAGGACATTATGCTCAGAAAAGTTAGCCAGTCTCATAAACATAAATATTTCATGGCATCATTATTATAAAGGGATAAAATAGTTTTCACCTTACAGGAAAATTCTTCAAAGAATATGATGAAGCCAGGGTTGGCAGAGAGGGGAAGAGAGTAAGAAACAAGGAAGTAAAGAAAGGGTGGGTGGGAAAAGAAGAAAATAATTACATACATGGAGGGGTTACTGGGATACTAACACTGTTTTGATGAGATGGGCTATGCAACTGCATTCAGGATGTTTTTGTTGTTGTTGTTGTTGTTGTTTTCATACCAGAGGGTACAGAGGTCGCCAAGGGCTTGGGGACAAGGAAGGGAAGATGAAGCAACAGGCTAGAGCAGGGATCAGCGAACTGCAGCCCGCTGGCCATGTACAAGTCTTTGGATATGTACATGTGGCTCTGAAGTGAAACTGAAACTGAAAATCAAACTACCATAGTTTCATTTAAATGATATTATTCAGACAATGAAACATTCAGACATTTGTTTCTAAAATTATATTGATTATTCTCGATTACTTTTTAAATTGTTGTGAGGGACAAGATTGATTCTTCAGTCTGAAAAGTTTGCTCACTCCTGGGCCAGAGGATTGACAGGTAGTAAGTGGGGCAAAGGGGTAGTAAGAGGGAGAGGAGAAAGCAAAGAAGAGGGAGCATATTAAGCGGTAGGGCAACAAATACATGGGGGGGGAGAATGTTCACCATCACTAGCCACCCAGAAGATGTATATCAAAACAATGATGAGACACCACCTTAATATGACACCACCTAAAAAAGTACAACAAACAGAAAATAACAAAGGTTGGAGAGGCTGCAGACAGATTTGAACTCTCATATCTTGCTGGCGGGACTGTAAATATGTACAACCACTATGGAAATTGATGTGGCATTACCTAAAACAACTAGGGATAGGAATTGCATACAATCCAGCAACAGTCATAAGGGGAACCGACAGATGAACACCCTTGTTCATTGCAGCACGGTTAATAACAGCAAGAAGATGGACCCCACCTAAGTGACCATGAGCAAAAGAACGGATGGAGACACTTGGATAAATAAGCAAAGTGGAAAACTATGCATCCCTCTAAACAATGACAATATCACCAAGCTCCTCACAATAGGGATAGACATGAAGAACATTATGCTGTTGTTATATCAGCAAATATTATATGAGATGACTGCAATAAGTGGGCAAACCCAATAAGAGAAAGACTTTCATATCAAAGAAAACAAAGTTTGGAGATTCCAGAGTGGGGACAAAAGAAGGGGAATAAAACAATAGGCTAGAGTGTTGATGCGGGTAACTCAGGTGCAATAGAAGATAATAATACACAAGAAGAAGAAGAACTATCAAGGAGTGGGTGAGTGGGTGAAGGGTAAACAATTAAGGGGGTTGATTAGTAGTTTAAACTGTTGAATACAAAGTTGGTTATCTGAAATGTAAGTGTCCACCTAATTTATAACAAAAAATTGTTACAAAAAAGGCAGTCATAGCACGAGTAGACATGGACATCCATGTTCATTGCAGCACCATTCACAAGAGCAAGAAGATGGAAACACACTCAATGCTCATCAGTGGAAGTATAGCTATAGAAACGGATCCGTACACACAACGGAATACTACACATTCCTGAAAAACATTGATGAGACAACAAAACAGCTCATGGCCTGGAGAATATTAGGCTGAGTGAAATTAGTCAATCACCCAAGGACAAATATTTCATGAGGCAATGACTTTCATACCAAAAGGAACAGACTTTGGAGGTCATCAAGGAGTGGGGAGCAAGAAAGGGAAGAAGGAATAGGCTAAAACAAAGGTCGGCAACCTTTAGAGATGGAAGAGCCAATCCTGTCCCTCACAACAATTTAAAAGTTATTTGTGAGTTAGAAATAATTTTTTTACAAACAAAACAAGCCACCATTATCTGAATAATACCCTTAAATTTTTTTTTCAGCTTTACTTCCAAGGCACACCTTGTACCCAATGATCCAATTATGGCTTTAGAAGGGCAGTTTGCTGACCCCAGGTCTAGAGGATTAACAGGTCTTAACTTGAGTGAAGAGAGAGTAAAAGGGAGAAGAAAAATCGAAGAAGAGGGGTATTAAGCTACAGAGGACAGGGAATGGGGGAGTTCCTAAGAAGTTTTAAATATTGAATAAAAAATCGATTATCTGAAATGTAAAACCTGCACCTAATTCATAAAACAAAATTTATTTTAAAAAAATTTTTTACTGAAACATTCAATTTTATTCTGAGAAGAAGCTAGTGGGTTTAAACCACTGACCTTGCAACCAAACACCTATCCCATAGCAACTTGTAGTGCAGACTAATACTGGGAAAAATCTATGGTGAGTGAAATTTGGGACTTGCCTTGTTTTTTTAACAACCATAGTTACTACAGCCTTAGGAGTGCTCTACATTTATCTGGGAGTTCCTGGGTAGTATAAGTAGTAAAATGTCCTTCACTGGTAAAGGAAAGGTTGGAATATCGAAATCACCCCAAAGAACCTCGAAAACCTTATGGAGCATAACTCTCCTCTAACACGCATGTGTCACTATGATCATGAACCACCTTGGGGGACACTATTTTTGTAGTTTTATCTATGTTAAATGATTAGCTTTTGCAGAAAATAAAATGAAAAATAATTGGATTTTGTGGCCACTAGAATAAATTTTATGGCGAAGAAGTCACTGCTGGAGAAAGAAGAAATACTATTTCTACAATTTATGCATTGACAATTTCATTTAAAAAAAACTACGATGCAGGAAATCAGTATCAATTTTCAAGTCAGAGCATTTGGTCATTTAGCTGACCCAAAAGCTAGACTAATTTAAGATTTATTTATATGCTACCTCATTAATTTCTATACACAAATATTTGCGATTCAACGTGTTCCTGAAGGGCAGCAGTTCAAACATACTAACTGCTCCTACAGGAGAAAGACAAGACTGTCTACTCCTATACAGGTGTTTTGTTGTTATTGCTGTTCGGTGCCATCAAGTCTGCTCCAACCCATAGCGACCCTATGCTCAACAGAATGAAACACTACACCGTCCTGTGTCACCCTCTCAATTGTTCCTGTGCCTGAGCCCATTGATGTAGCCACTGTGTCAATCCACCTAGTCAGGGACTTGCTCTTTTTCACCCACCCGTCACGTTACCAAACATAACGTCCTTCTCTGAGGACTATTCTCTCCTGACCAGATGTCCAAAGCGTATAAGATGAAGTTTTGCCATCCTTGCTTCTAAGGTGTACCCTGGCCTTACTTCTTCCAAAACAGATGTGTTTGTCCTGTTAGCAGTATTTCGATATTCTTCTCCAGCACCACAACGCAAATGCGTCGATTCTTCTTTGGTCTTCCTTCTTCAACATCCAACTTTTACGTGCAGATGATGCAATGGAGAACACCATGACTTGGGTCAGGGGCACCTTAGACCTCAAAGAAATATCCTTGCTCTTCAATACTCTAAAGAGGTTGTGCAGCAGATTTACCTACTGCAATTCCTCTTTTGATTGCTGCTTCCATGAGCATTGATTGTGGATCCAAGTTAGGACAAAATCCTAGAAAACTCCAAACTTTTCTCCATTTGTCATGATGTCACCAATTGATCCAGTTGTGAGGATTTTTCTTCTCACTTACATTAAGTTGTAATCCATATGGAAGGTTACAATCCTTGATCTTCATCAGGACGATGTCCTCCTCACTTTCAGCAAGTAAGGTTGTATCATCTGCATACCACAGGTTGTTAATAAGCCTCCCATCCTGATACCACTCTCTTCCTCATATAAACCAGCTTTCCTGATGATTTGCTCAGAAGACATACTGAACAAGTATCATGAGAGAATATAACCCAGAAGTACACCATTCCTGATATTAAACCATGCAGTGTTCCTTGTTGTGTTCCCACAACTGCCTCTTGATCCATATCCAAGTTCTGAATGGGCACAATGACGTGTTCTGGAATTCCCATTCTTATCAAGGTTATCCACATAGTTGATTAAAGTTCCGCATAGTCTAATACCTTTGCAGAGTCAATGAAACACAGGTAAACATTTTACTGGTGTTCTCTGCTTTAAGCCAAGATCCATCTGACATCACCAATGATTTCCTATGTTCCACGTTCTCTTCTGAATCCAGTCTGAACTTCCGGCAGTTCCCTCACAATGTACTACTGCTACAGCTGTTGGATGATCTTAAGCAAACGTTTCCTTGTGTGGGAGACATTGTTCTATAGTTTGAGCATTCGATTGGGTCCCCTTTCTTTGGAATGGGCACAAACATGGCTCTGAAACTGCCCGTTGGCATGATGTACAGTTTGGAACCCTAAGAGCAGTTCTACTATGTCACTATGCGTAGGAGTTGACTTGATGGCACCAACGGACAAAACCATAGTCTTACTTCATAGCCATTAAAAATGCTTTATATTTATGTTGACAACAATAACAAAAACACCTCACTCGGGGCCCATGTTATGAAAGCCAATTGCCAGGCCTGCTCCACTGGCCCCCTCCACCCTTCACTCCTTGCCAAGGGTCTATTGATTCTATTTTAGGCGACGTTACTGAGGATTAAGTGGAAACAGAATGTTCCTTTGAAGTCAGGATAGTGACACTTTTCAGTTCCTGGAAAAAGGCATTATGTTTGGTAAAGTAGAAGGATAGCCAATATGAGGAAGACACTCAACAAGTTAGATTGACACCGTAGCTGCAACAAAGGGCTCAAACCTAACAATTGTGAGGATGGCCCAGGACCTGGAAGTGCTTCTTCGGATGTACACAGTATTACTCTGAGTTGGAACTGATTAGGTGGCCACCACCACCACCATATCCACTGCGTAGTGCTCAGGAGTTAAACGAACCTTCTCAGCCCATCTTCATTTCTGCTCTCCCCTTCCCAGCAAGACGCATTTTAACATTTCTACATTTTATCCATATGTATTATTATCTCCTGTACTGAACCACAAAGTCTTTGATGATCGAGACCATGTCTTACCATCAGTACACATCACATCTTATAGTTCAGGGTTCAAAGATGCTCAGTAGGTAATACAGTCTTGCCTACACTCTCTGCAGCCAGAGGTTTAGAGTTCAGTTGTTCCATGAAAACAAAACTTTCCCTAGATTTCCATTCTACAGGACTTCTTAGGTTAATCAACCAAGGAATTTCTTAAGTAATTGATTCTGATTCTTTAGGTCATTAATCAAACAACTAATTTATTGAGCACTGGCCCTGTGCTCATCTTTCCATTGGGAGGGTTACAAAGGGGCATAAAACACATTTTCTGTATGTGCTTAAATTATTCTGCTGGGAACCATGTTGGTTACAAGCGAATCAAAGGAAAGGATAATACAACAATATAGTCAAGTTCTACTTTATCAAATGCTGCTACATTTGATAATTGATACTACATTATCAAATTCTACCACATTATCAAATACTATCTAAAAATGTAGATAACATATTAAGAACTCTATTGTGAAGTATAGACCCAAAAGCAAAATATATTAGAGTAAGTTTCCATTTACAGTTCAAATCAGCTACAAGTGGTTGCCTTGAGAATCATTTCAAGACATACAAGTCTAAAGCTGCATTCAATCAATGTCTATCTATTAGTAATGCTTGCATTGGGCAAAAAATGGTGAATGGCCCCATAATTTCCATCCTTGTAAGCAATATTTAAAGAATGGCTTCATAGAAAAGAGCTTTAGCAATCCAAATACCAAAGATGCATTTGATGCAATTTTTAAAATTCCATTTTCTGGTAATAAATTAATTATTTTCAGAATGCCAATGTTTCATTCACTAATGGAACCCACAACCATAGTAGAAAGTCAAACTCATTCCAGTGTCTGCTTCTTCCCCTTTCCAGACAAGCTTGCCATCTGAGATGGCTCATATATCTGAATAACCCATTGCTGTTGGTACCTCACCAGGTGGAGGATCTTGTACCTTATCAACCATGCCATGTCTGGGCTTCAGAATGTAATCAATGAACTGCTCAAACATTCAGCTGTGAACTCAAAGGTTAGCAGTTAGAATCTACCAGCCACTCCAAGAAAGAAAGGCCGGGTGATCTGCTGCCATAAAGATGATAGCTTAGTAAATCCTGTGGAGCAGTTCTAGTCTACCATATAGGGTTAATATCAGTAAGAATCAATGTGATAATACACCACCATTGTGTTAGACAGGGTTCTCTAGAGAGATAAAACCAAATTCCTGATAATATATTTATTTATAAAGATAATTAGATATATAACAAGAAATGAACT
>NW_022106189.1:13556504-13561831 GCF_000313985.2 Echinops telfairi | reverse complement strand
CTTCAAGTCTCTGTCTGATGCCAGATCTTCCTCTATTTGTAGAGAGCTAGGCTATGTCAGCACAGCAGCCAATCACAAGGCAGGTCACCAGCCACCAGTCCCCAGCTCCAGAGAAGTCTTAAAGGGACCTCAATTTACAGCAACACAGTCCACAGGCTAGGCGTCCCACAGACGGTGTAGCCTTTAAATTGAGGCACAGAACAAGCAAGGCAGCTGCACACTGGTCGGATGATCACAGAGCGAGAGACAAGAAAGGCAAGGCTCACCAAGCCATCCATCTCTCCGCCCCTCAGTCAATCCCACCTGCGTTTATCAGCCAGGCTGGCACAATAAACTATCTCAACCACCGCCATGACCAATCCATTTACTGCTGACACAATACAGCTGGAGAGCTCACAACCATAACACTTTTCTGGCAGCCAACCACGACATTATGTAGCCCACAAGTCTACAGTGCATGACTAATGTAGGTTGTGCTGGCTAGATTTGGGCTGCCATTGGTGACTGTTACTTGTTTTGAATTGATGACTGTTGGCCTTCTAGACAGTTCTCTGTTGAAATGATGAGGATGACTCAACACTATAGAATATGTTTCTCTCATCATCGATCACTCTGATATGGGCATGTTCATGTAATAGTAAAGGATAGGATGTGTCAAATCTAACTGGACTAGTACTACCCAAACTTCTGTGTGCATCATGTTGCTAATATTCCATTTGCCAAAGCAAGTCATATGGCAGAACCAGAATAGCAACAAGAAGGTATTCGAAAGCTACGTGGCAAAAGATGAAGAGGCAGAAAAGGGACACTTCATGTTATCGATCTACCATATGCAAGTTATAACAACTTATAATTAACAAGGTAGAGGAGAGACCACTAAGCAGAGCTGTTTGATCTATTAGACACATGTCTCATGAACTTTTTTCAAACCTTGAACACAAAAAGGAGGAGGTAGAGAAGAGAGGTCCTGTATTATATTATTTTTTAAAGTGAGCTATTGGAGCAGCCAGCATTTTCCCAAGACTGCCCCATTCTATTCAGATAAAGACATGGGCAATAGGCCATGCTTGAATGCTTCAGACCATCTGCCAACAAAAACAGAAAAAAAAAATTAATTATGAATGGTGTCTTCCCATGCTAATCATTTATTGTAAAAGATTTCCCTAGCTTGTTTATAATAGCTATCGCCTAAGGGTGCATGCTGTATAAATTGTCTGATTACAGGATACAGAACACTTCTTAATAAGCCTCAGCTGATTAGGAAAAGGGAAAGAAATTAAAGAGACCATTTCCCTTTAGGTATGCAAATACCTCCCAGAACAAAAGATCAAGATATGATAGACCATGATGAAACACACCCTCTTTTCTTTTACTTTAAATTATGTGCCAGCCAAGGAGCAAGCTTCATTGCATGAGTCAGCTAAGATGCGGATGGTCTAGTAATTGAAACAACACCAATGCCGGAACGTGCATGCTAGATGCAGAACTAAACTAGCTCCCTGGTGATAGGTGTATGTATGGTGCTTGGATCTCTTTGTGAACCAAGAGTCACATCTGACCTTGGAGCAATTTCAGTCTCTTTGAGCTAATTTGGTTTGTGTCACATTGGCCTCATTTTTGAGCCAGAGTTTACATGTCAACATCTGGTAAGGAGGGGGAAGTTAGGAAGGCAGAATTAGTGTGTTTTAAAACAGTTAAAAATCCTCTAATAAAATGATTATTTAATAATAAAAAAACAGTTAAAAAGATGGAATTGTACAATTACACTCATTTCTTTTCAGACCCACATAGACTGATGTACACAGGCGCATATACACTCATGCTTATCAGTCACACATTCATGCACATTAAAATTTTAACTTGACAGCTAACATGCATTATCTGATTTGAAGGGATATGATCAGGCTGGCAATCCACTATGATTGTATATTTTCAGGAAGAAGGGACCTCTTAGAACTCTTTCCTGAACCACCTTCAAATAAAAACAAAACAAAAGAAACAATGACAATGGTGCCTGGCTATCAAAAATAGTAGTGCCTGGGGTCTTAAAGGTTTGTCTTCAAATAAGTAGTCATCTAAGTGAGGCATCAACTGAGTCCACTTGGAAGCAGCATAGACTGTGTGATCCAAGTGCTGCAAACAATAAAATCAAAGTCTGGAGGACAGAACTATATTAGAGTTTAAATTATGAACACCTGCTCTGCAGATTTCTATATGGATGACACCAAAAGACCAAAATTCATATGTGGTGTTCCCAGGTGGATGAAGCCTCAGGAAAATCCACTCTGACGGTAGACCTGGCAGGTGAATAACCTTGCTCTCAGACAGAGAGCGTTGGAAAGTGAATTAATACAGCTGTAGTTACATTTAACACCTTTTATTCTTTTTTGAGCCCCTTTTTAAATTAAAAGATCATTTTATTGGGATTCTTACAACTTTTGTTACAATCCGTACATCGCTTGCATCAGGCGACTTTGTACATATATTGCCTTCATTCTTTTCTAGACATTTACTTTCCATTGAGGCCTTGGTATCAGCCCCTCTTCCCACCACCACCCCCCATCCTTCCCCCCTGACCCTCATCACCACTTGATAGATTATAAATTATTTTCATATCTCACACCAACTGCTGTCTCCCTTCCCCCATGTTTTCTGTTGTTCTCCCCGCTGGCGAGGGGTGTATGGTTAGGTGCCATTCATTACAATCGGTTCCCCCTTTCTTTCTTCCTCTCCTCCCATTCCCTCTACCATTCTTGTATCGCTATTCCCACTCCTGTTCCTGGATTCTGTTTGTCATCAGCTCCCATCTCTTATCTATACCTGTGCACATGTTCCAGTCTAGTCTGAATTGAGAAGCAGCACTGGGGGTATGGTAGTGGGGGGAGGAGGGGGAAGGAAACCTCAAGGAACCAGAGGAATATAGTGTGTTTCATCGATGCTTTACTGCACCCTGGTTGACTCATCCCTTCCTTGTGGCCCCCTCTTTGGGGGAATTGTTGCATCGTCTACAGATGGGTTTTGGACCTCTCCTCCAACCCCCCTCGTTCTCAACAATATGTTTTTATTTGTTTGTTTGTTTGTTATGTGTCTTCTGATGCCTATTACCCAGTACCGATGACTCCTCATGATCACACCAGCGGTGTGCTTCTTCCATGTGGGCTCGTTGCTTCTCTGCTGAATGGTAACTTGTGTCACTTCAAGCCTTTAAGACCCCAGATTCTATATCTTTTAATAGCCAGGCACCATCCACCTTCTTTACCACATTTGTTTATGCACCTATTTTGTCTTCAGCGATTGTTTTGAGTGGAGCATCACAGAGTGCCAGGTTGTTAGAACAAAGTGTTCTTGCATTGAAGGAAGGCTTCAGAAGAGGCTCAAAGTCAGTCCACATCCTCACTGTATTGCCATATAAATATAGGTACATAGGCCAATATCTCTATTTTTATAAATTAATATATTTACATATGTACACACCTATGCTTATACCTTTATTCATAGCTTTGCTTACTAGATCTTTGCTCTGTTTCTTTTTACCTTCCTTCTGTCCCACTATCATACTCACCCTTCCTCTGCCTCTTAGTAATTCCTCTCAGCTGGATTGCTATTTCTCCAACACCACCAGGATCTCTACGTCCTTCTTGTTAATTTTAATTCCCTAGTTTTTTCCCTGTCTATGGCATTGTTTGTTCACCACTCCCTTCCCCCACCTCCTCCCCTCGGCAAATCCCTCTGGAACCATCAGTCCTGTTGATTTCTGCTCACAGGCATGCTTCTTATGCCTATCTTACATAGGTAGGCAAAACAACAATAACATAGACAATACAAAAAGAAAACAAAAGATTGAATAAAAAGAGAAAGAAACCTAGCAAAATAACTGAAAAAGCATGCTTAATTCCAGTTCTGTCTGCTGACTTTTATTACTTTCTCTCTACAGGTCCTGAGAGTTCTAGGAACTGCCTCTGCTAGCCTGAAGTCCATTTAGGGGGCTCTTCTGGGGGGTTGGGGCTTTGCTTTGCTCCCATTGCTGATCTGTTATGTTCCCTTCTTGGTTTGCCCCACTGCAAGGAGGGAAGGTCAGATCAGAGTCAATCCCTGCCTTATGTCACCAGTATTGTCCTCTGTTGTAGTGTGCTCCATTGAGGTGGCTTCATGTTTCAAGCTGTTATCAGCCCTACAGTCCTCTCTGTGCCTTAGCAGCCCTGTGCAGGATGTTTGTCCTCGGGGCTTGGTGTGCCAGTACGGGGTCTAGTCCCTCACTCTCTTTTCCCCTCTTGGTTTGCTTCAGTGTAGGTATGGCAGGCCAGCCCATATCTCCAACCTGAGGTTTAGTGTTGTCTTCTGTAGCACATACTTGTAGAGAGGGAGTCATTTTGGCCCTGATTGGGGCAGGCCCTGTTCATGAGTTGCTCCATGCATTTAAGTTCCCACAAAGTTTGGCACACTGTGGTGGGATATGCACACTGCCAATTCTGTGGAGACATAAACAATACCCTACCCTTGCATGGTTTAGAATCCCCACTCTCACACTCCCTCTTTTTTTTTCCCCCTTAGCTTTTCTCTCTTCCCCCCACCCTTCTCCCTTCTTTGTATTGGAGTGACATGTACATCCTTGGGTTTGGTCTGTCCCCTGCCCAGTTGCCTGTACCTAAACCCGTGTCGTGTGAGATAAGTAGCTTTTCTTCCATACCTATTATGCTGGTTGTACTTACCTCAGTGGACTCATGTTGTACTGGTCATTTTATGATTGGCTAACTTCGCCTAGCATAGTTTCCTCCAACTCTTCCCATGAGACAGTGCTTCATGTGGTCATCAATGTTTTTTAGTGATGCATAGTACTCCACTGTGTGTATGTGCCAGAGTTTCTAATCCACTCATCTATCAATGAACATTTAGGTTGTTTCTAATTCTTTGCAATTGTGAATTGTGATGGAATAAACATTGAAATACAGACAACTGGTCTTGGTTGATTTCTTACGTCTTTTGGGTATGTGCCCAGTAAAGGAATGGCTGGGTCTTAAGGTAAATCAATTTCCATTTTCTTTGAATATCATCAGATCACTTTCCTCAGAGGATGACATCTACAGGACCACCAGCAGTGGAGGAGAGTTCCTATCTCACCACATCCCCTCGACCATGTATTGCTCTCTGATTATCTGATTTGGGCTATCCTCAAGGGCTATCCTCATGATTGTTTTAACTTGCATTTCTTTCTTTTTTTTTTAAACATTTTATTAGGGGCTCATACAACTGTTATCGCAATCCATACACACATCAATTGTGTAAAGCTCATTTGTACATCATTCTCAAAACATTTTCTCTCCACTTAA
>NW_022106189.1:13533886-13554438 GCF_000313985.2 Echinops telfairi | reverse complement strand
TGGTCCCTCTTTTCCTGTGGAGATATAAACAATACCCTCCCCTTGGGTGGGTTAGCGCATTTCTATGATGGCTAATGATTGGGAGCATTTTCTCACATGTTTATTGACAATTTGGGTCTCCTCCCTAGTGAAAGACTTCTATGGAGGTCTTTTGTCCACTTCCTCAGCGGGTTGCCTGTTATGTTCTTTTTGCAGACTAGGAGGGTATTGTAGATTTTAGTAATAAGTCCTTTGTCTGTTGTGTCATTGCTAACGATCCTCTCCCAGTCTGTGGGTTCTCTTGTTATTTTCTTGGTGAAGTGTTTCTTCCAACACACACAGGTGTTTTATCCGAATGCAAGTTCTTAAGAATCTCTGATTCATTCTGTTGATCTACAAAGTTCACAGTATGGAATATGTGGAACTGGGATTGCTCAAAGAACTTAAGATACATGATCACCATGCCTAAAGAGTACATTCTCAGTTCTAAATTAATAATGTATTCTCAATTAATGGATGAATATATACATAGATATATGATAAGGCAAATATTATAAAATGTTAATGGTAAAAATTAGGTGGTTGGTGTATGGATATCCGTGGAAAAAATTTTCACTTCATTGTATGTTTGGAATATTCCTTAGTAGGATACTGGAAATTTTTTGCTTAAGGATTTAATTCCATAGTAAGTACACTTAGATGTTTGAGAATGCAGGGGTCCTCTTCAGGCTGCATCATGTCTTCCTTTGTTCTAGGTTATCCCTTAGTGTGGCAGTTTATCCAAGCAGCAATTTCCAGAGACTGTGTCCAGAAATGTATGGGATTGAAAAGCAATGAAGGAAACTCTGAAGGTATTTTAAAATACGAAGTGCGGAGAGCAAAGGAAGTGTTAGTGACCCACATGCTTGCCCATTTTTGACTTCCTATCACTCCTTGGGAAAGGCAAGGTGTACAATAATCTGGCCATCTTACAGGCAAGAAGATGAAAGCCCAAAGAAATGAAGTGATCTCACCAAGACTGCATAATTGGGACATGTTAGAATTAGATTGTTGGGTCCAAATGGCAAGGCTGCTGCTTTTGCATAACTAGTCTAAAAATAATAGCTAATATTTATTGAGCTTTTACTAGGTCTCATGCTTTGCTGTAAATATATTTCATGTACTAACACATATTTTGTCTCACAAGAGCATCATGAGAAGTTCCATCACATTTATCTGCAGGAGGAAATAGAGGTTTAGGTAGGCTAATTAGCTTGTCTGAGGCCATACAGCAATTATAAAGTGGAGTTGGGGATTTGATTTCATTATGATCCAAAAGCACCACAGCATTACAAAACATATCTTTGATTGCCATCAGCAATGATTTTGTTTCTAAAATTCTACAGAAGTTCTACAATTTTGTTTCCAATACTTGTCTGTCAGTTGGTTAAAACTGTGGTGGCTTATGTGAAGCTGTGATACTATGTCACCAGTATTTCAAATACCAGCAAGTTCACTCAAGATGAACAAGTTTTAGTGGAGTTTTCAGACTAAGACCTGGCTACAAAGAAGGAATAGACTGTCCACTTCTGATGAACTCACCAATAGAAACTTTATGAATACCAGTAAAACATAGTCAGATACTGAAAAGCTCATCTATAGCAGCACAACCTTATTAGATATAGTGCCGGAAGATGAGCTCCTCGGGTCAAAATGCACTCAAAATATGATTGAGAAAGAGCTGCCTTCTCAAAGTAGAGTCTACCATAATGATATGAAGGAGGTAAAGCTGATGAGCCACACAAAATGCGAATAAACAGCAACAAACATGTATTAATCATTGAACCTTGGAATGAACAAAATGGCAATCTAGGAAAACTGAAGTCATCAAAAGTGAAATGGACCACATAAAAATTGAGATCCCAAAAATGAAAAAGAAAACAGAAAGAAATTGATATCCGAGGCATTGGCAAGGTGAAATGCGCTGGTATTGGCCATATTTAATCAAGCAATCACATTGTTAACTATGCTTGGGATGACAAATTCAAGAGGAATGTGAAAAAGGACACATCAAGATCTGTCTTGAATGCTGTCTCGGATAGGATGATATCTATAGGCATATACCAGGGGATAACCCTTCCCCCTTAAGAAAAAAAAACAAAAACAAAGCTAAAAAAAGTTCTGCTGGGTGGAGCTTTCATAGTACACATTTTTCCCACTATGCGAACTTTGAGCAACTCTCTCTGCGTTAGTGCATCTGGTGATGTCCCCTGTGAAAGTTCTCTCTGGGACCTTTTCTCTGAATTTTTTCATAAAAGCAGTTTCACGCAAACCTCATTTTTTGTGATGACCAATTTCAGAGAACAGCATGCAGCTGTGAAATTTTGTTTCCTGCTGGGAGAAAAATGCCTCAGAAACTGTTGTGATGTTGAACATGGCTTACAAGGACAGCGCTATGGGAAAAACTCAAGTATATGAGTGATTTTCTCATTTCAATAAAGGTGAAACATCAATTGATGACAAATCTCACTCTGGACATCAGTCAACTTTCTGAATGGATGGAATTGTCAAACTTGTAGTGCATTTGGAGTGTGTTCCACCAGGTCAGACTGTTAATCAAGCTTTTTATTTAGAGATTCTGAAAAGATAGCATAACAGTGTGTGACCAAAAGACCTAAATTGTGGCAGATGGGGGGACTGGTTTTGCCACCATGACAATTCACCTGCCCACGCCACTCTCTCAGTGTGCCAGTCTTTGGCAAAAAATAATATGCCTCTCTTGCCCCATTCACCTTACTCACCTGATCTCACTCTGTGCAACTTCTTTCTGCTTCCATGAATGAAGAGGGACATGAAAACACAGCAATTTGAGTCATAGAAGAGGTGAAGGAATAAAAGAGGGAGATGCTGTCAGCCATCCAGATGAGTTTGAAAAATGTTCCAAGAATGGAATCTCAGATTGATAAACGTATTAAGTGTAATGGAGAGTAGTTGGAAGGTGATAAGGTTGTTTTGTAAAAAAATTTGCGGGGAGTAACTCTTCAAATGAAAACCCAGCTGCTACAACCATTATTCAAATTTATGCACCAACTACTAAAGTTAGTGGTGCAGAAATCTTCAATGTGAAAATCACCAGGCAGATGGTTAAACTGTTTTGATAATTACTGACGACTGGAATATGAAAGCTGGAAAAGAGGGAGGAAAGTATGGCCTTGGTAATAAAAAGGAAGCTGGAGATCACATGACAGGATTTTACAAGAATAACAACTTCTTCATTGCAAATACCTCCGTTCAACAACACAAAAGATGTTGTTGACGGGACTTCTCCAGATGGACATGTGGACTTCTCCAAATGGAAATCAAATTTGCTACATCTGTGGAAAGAGACTACGGAGAAGCTCAATATCAACAGCCAAAATGGAGCTAAGGGTTGACTGTGGGACAGACCATTAATTACTAATATGTAAATTCAAGTTGAAGTTGAAAAAAATTAAAACTAGTCCACAAGAGCCAAAAAACGCTAGTAGGATATTCCACCTGAATTTTGAGAACATATCAAGAACAAATTTGAGTCACTCCCCACTAGTGCCAGAAGTCCAGAAGAACTGTGGGATGACATCAAGAACACTATACACATAGAAAGCAAATGGTTTAAAAAATACAAGAAATAAAGAAACGATTGAAATAGATATCAGATGAGACTCTGAAACTTGCTCTTGATCATAAAGTAGCCTAAGAAGAAATTATGGAAGTGAATGGAATAAATGATGAAGTAAAAAACCTGAACAGAAATTTTCAAAGGGCAGCTTGAGAAGGCAAAATCAATTGTTATAATGAAATGTGCAAATATTTGGATTTGGAAAAACATGCTCAGCATATATCATGTTGAAAGAACTGAACAAAAAAAGTCAAGCTTTGAGTTGAATTATTGAAAGATTCTAGGGGTAAAATATTGAATGATGCAGGAAATGTCTAAACAAGGTGGAAGGAATTCACAGTCATGATACTAAAAAAGAATTAGTCAGCATTCAACCATTTCATAAGAAAACATATGATCAAACTCTGATGGTCCTGAAGGAAGAAAATCAAGCTGCACTGAAAGTATTGAAGACTCCAGAAATTAATGGAATACCAATAGAATTATTTAAACAGGCTGATAATGTACTGGAAGCACTCATTAGTCCATGCCAAGAAATCTGGCCAAATGGTTTGGAAGAGATGCATATTTCTACCACTCCAAAGAAAAGTGACCAACAGAGTGCAGAAATTATCAAATAATTTTATTAATGTCAAGGCAAGTAAAATTTTACTGAAGATCTTTCAACAATGGTTCAACAGCATATTGATAGGGAGCTGCCAGAAATTCAAACCAGATTCAGAAGAGGAGATGGAACAAGGGATATCATTGCTGATACCAGCTAGGTCTTGACTGAAAACAGAGAATACCAGAAAGTGTTAACTTGTGTTTTATTTGTTTATGTGTTTGTTTTTGTAAATATTACTGATATTCAACATGTTATTAGAGGGCCCATTCAATAAAAGATTAGAATAAAAAGAATGAGTAAATACTGTTTCAGAAGTCAAGATAATATTTTAATGGAAAACAAGATTGCATTTCTTGAAAATCTAAGATAATTCTTCATAGAACTTAGAACTGCTTAATGGAGTCTTTGTGCTTCAGTGGTTAAGGACTCAGCTGCTAATCAAACACTTAGTATTTCAAACCTACCAGCCACTCTGTAAGAAAAAATTTACTTTTTATTGACAATACAAGAGTTTTCAATTGTGTGGATCATAACAAATTATGGATAGCATTGAGAATAATGGGAACTCCAGACTTTCATTTGTGTTCATGTGGAACTGGGAATAATACTTCATGGTTTAAAACCAGGAAAACTGTACCTCAGGATTATATCATTTTACCACACTTGTTCAATCTGTGTGCTCTGTAACTATCCAAGAACCCAGACTGTGTGAAGAACAATCAGCATCAGCTTTGAAGGAAGAACAACCTGTGATATAGATGACACAGCCTTGCTTGCTGCCATCAGGTGAATCTTGACTGAAAGCAGAGAATACCAGAAAGAATTTACTTGTGTTCAAGTCAGATGACTTGAAGCACTCGCTGATGAATATACAGCCTTCAGTATAGATTACAACCCAATGTAAAAAAATTTAAAATCCTCATAAGTGGACCAATAGATAACATCACCACAAATTGAGAAAAGATTGAAGCAGTCAAAGATTTTATCTTTCCTGACTCCACATTCACTGCTCATGCAGGCAGCTGTCAAGGGATCAAGCATCATTGAAAATTGGGCAAATATGCTATTCCAGACCTCGTTAATGTGGAAAGAGAAAGGATGTCACTTCGAAGTCAAAGGTGCACCTGACCATGAGATTTTCCATCACCATACATGCATGTGACAGAGTTGCACAATGATGAAGGAAAACACAGGAAGAACCGATTCATTTGAATGATGGTGCTTGCAAAGAACCAAGTCTCATGGACTGCCAGAAGAATAAACAAATCTATCTTGGAAGAAGTACAACCAGAATGCTCCTCAGAAACAAGGATGGCAAGACTTCGTTTTATGTCTTTTGGGCGTGTTGCAGGAAAGACCCGTCTCTGGAGAAGAAATCTGAATTGGTAACACAGAGGGGCAGTGAAAAAGAGGAAGGTCTTCAATGAGATGGATTGACACAGAGGCTTCAACACTGGGCTCAGATATAACCATTTCGCAGATGATGCAGGACCAGGCAGTGTTTCTTCTGGCGGTCCAAGGAATCAGAACCGACGAGATGGCACATAACAGAATAATGATATCAAGAGTAGGTAGACGAATGTCACAACAAAACATTGTCCAACTCTTCTTTTATCGCCATGAGAGATAAGCACTAGAGGAAGAAATATTGGATATCGAAGGAAAGAACTAACTAGGGCAAGGGAGACCCTCCTTGAGAGAGATTAATACAATAAAGGCAGTAATGGTCTCAAACATTCCAGCAATTCTGAGGGTGATATAGAACCAGGCAGCATTTTTCCTGTTGTAAATAGGTCACTGCCAGCTGAAGTCAGCTCAGTAGCTATTTTTCTCTATCTCAAATTAAGTGAGGTCAGAGCCCCCAATAAAAGTATTTTAAAAAATAAAGTAAAATAAAATTAAGTGAGATAGGCACCATCCTACATACAAGAAAAGTAAAATCCCAAACGGCTAACATGGCATCCAAATAAAAGTGACCGATACCAGAACTTGCTTTCTAAATCACTCTTTTCCTGAGTCCAACATTAATTGTTCTAGTCAAGAAAATAAAAAGTGACCCTTCCACCTGTCAGTGTGAGCAATGCTGGGAAGAGATGGCCAGGCACAGCGTGACACAATGCTTGAATCCATGCCGCTGTAAGCTTTACCTGCAATGTGCCAACCTTTCTGTTGTCAGGGTCAAACATCCTTGTTTCTAAGAAAATTGTGCCTTTGAAGGAAAAGGCAAAGAAGGGAGAAAAAAAGAAGTGTGTGTGGTAGAGGGGAGGGGGGGCGGGGTGGACTTACAAAAAGAGACTTCAGGAGTCTTCTTGGAGAGCCAACTACTTTTGCAAAGCAACATTTTGATGAGTTAAGTGCAAATGAATCAGGAATAATGAGAACCACATGGACTAAATTTTCCTTAAAATATACGAGTTTAAAAATTAAAAGGGAAAAAGTACTTGGGAAAATGTGTTTTACGTTTTAGCCAAACTGAAAACATTTGCAAAATGGATCGAGATCTTTTTTCTATCCCACAAAATGACTAGGTTGGTTCATCTTGGGCAGAAAGAGTGATAAAGAGACAGATAAACAGAGAGGGCGACATACTTGGCCAGCCCAGGACAGAGCTTTATGATGGAACTATCCCAGGCTCCCGGCGTGCTATAAATAGGGGATTTTTAAAGTGAGCCTGCTTTTCTTTCCTTTATTTCCCCAAGTAGCACGAGGCACTGCCCTCGGAAAATCTAATATTAGTGAATAAATAATACAACTGTTTGGAAAGCTATTCAGAAAACAAAATGTATTTTTTTGTTTGTTTAAAGGCCCTCAGAATCTCTACGGACAAGAGAGTAAAGAACACTTTCGTGATCGGGGATGATCAGGGATTTTCAAGCTGGCAAGAGACAAGGGCCAGGGGCTCAATGCAGCTGTTGCCAGCTTCTCGGTGGCAAAATGACATATGTCATCAAGGGAGGACCAGAGAGGCCAAAATTCCATGTTGCCAGCTGTGAGCAACTCACCCACCAGAAGGTTCCGTCCAAGGCAAGAGCTCATTCTCTGCAAAAGCTCCAGGCCTGATGCCTGCCTCCCCTGCCCCCATATCAATGGGAAACTACAATGTTTTCACATAGTGAGCCAAGTTCTATTTTGGTTTTGGACTAATAACAGCTTTTAGGTAAGAGACAAAACCTGGAGATTTTTCAAAACTATGTATGTGTTTTTAAAGACGTCACACTGATTTCCAATATTGGAGTCACTGGGTGCTGCAAAGAGTGAATACACTAGGCTACTAACCAAAGGTTTGGCAGTGTGAGTCCCTCCAGGAGTGCGTCAGAAGAAAACCCTGGCAATCTGCTCATGAAAGATTAGCCATCAGAAGCCCTAAGAACACAGGTCATCATGAGTTGCAGTGACTCTATGGCAACTGGTTTGGCAATTGGTCTAGAATTATTATCTCTTCGTAGTACTAAGTCTGGATAAGCAATTAGAATAGAACTTATGGTTCACAAAGAATAATATTCAGCTTTAAAAAATGGCTTTGTTTTTCCTGAGAATGAACATGGGTGGGGATACCCACTACTCTTGGTAAGGAAAAAAAGAAAGATTCTTTTATTTAAAAATGGATAGGAACCCTGGTGGCACTCTTGCGTAAGCATTGAACTCGTCACCATGAGGCTTTTAACCATAAGGTGTTTAAACCACCAACTACTCTGTGGGAAAATGATAAGGCATTCTGCTTGGAAACCCACCTGCTAAGTCCTTTAGAGTCACGATGAGTCAGAATTCACTCAATGGCAGTGAGTTGATCAGAGCTGTGATGGTGCAGTGTGAAGTGGTTGGCTGGTAACGGAACAGGAAGTCTGAACCCACAGTCATTCCCCCAGAGAAAGATGGAGCAGCCAGCAGTTGTAAAGATTACAACCTAGAAAACCCAAGAGGCACATGAGGTTGTTATGCGTCAAAAATCAACCCAACTGTACCTGACAACAACAACTTACAGGGTTTCCTATGAATTAGATATTAGGTAGATTTAAAATATATAGGGGATGTGCTGGCCTATTGTTGATAATCAAGCCATATCATTGTTTTCCGTACTAGAGAAAGAACATGGGGTTGACTGTGAACTGACAGAGAAGCCAGATGGTTTGGGTCTATGCTCCAGGAAGGGTTGAGAAAAACTTGTAACCGGAGTAGGAATCTCAGCACAGCTGGCGGTATGGGTCTCCCGCACAGTGACCGTGTGTAGACCTCAGGTGACATTTTTTAAATGCTTTACTGACACCTTCAGCCATAAAAATGAAAGACAATACGATGCCATCTTTCTATTGTGGCACACAGAGAACTGTCCTCTCAATCGACTACTTGAAACGCAACATGTTTTGGGCTCTGCCAAAAATGAGCATTATTTTCAAAGCACATTTTGAAGTTCCTCCAGGAAGTTTCTCTTGGTCTTCCTCATAGAAAAAGCAGTGCAACAGCTGACAGGAGGGCATTAAATGTGGGATGCTTCCACAGAAAACCCATGTGGAAATCCAAGGGCATTCATGTCCAAAAAATTGTGATGGTACTTTTTTAATAATTTATCTTCTATAGCTTCATTCAGTAGATCCACTTGGTTTAAGAGATGTAAGTGCTCAATGAGAAGTGGCTCCATCATCAAGTTTATTTGAGAAACAATTAAACATGGTTAACTTGTTTCATTTTTGTAAAATAAAGCCACATGTATCACAAAATTTTCAAATTTACATATGTACAAGTTAGTGATGGCAATCATATTAATCATGTTATTAAATCATCAAGAATAGTCACTACTAAATGTTCCTTCACCAAAGATGTGTGTTATCAGAAATGACTAGTCCCTGCAAAGAGACATACGCTTTGTAAAGAAGAGGGTCAGCAGAAAAGGAGGAAGCTCCTCAGCAAGGTCAATCGGCACAAGAATCACAGCAATGAGTCAAACATGGACTTGACTGTGAGAATGGCACAGTTACCGGGCACGGCGCTGCTCTCTTGTCCATACGGTCAATATAATTTGGAGTGGTCTCTATGGCACCTCCCAGCAACAATCAAGATTAATTCAATGCTTTCCAATCAACAATTAATTTTTTTCCGCTTCTTCCACCTCTGGGTTGTTGTTAGGTGCTATCGAGTCGGATCCGACTCATAGCCACCCTGTGTTCAACGGAGTGAAACACTGCTCACTCTGGCAACAGCTTGTTGTGGTAGTTTCTGTAAAATTCATCTGATTCATGCCGAGCCCATATGTACAGAGTAGAATTGCTCCACAGGGCTTAGCAGGTTGTAACTTTTCAGAAGTTGATTAATTTAGAAGGAAGTTGAATTACCCACCTTTGAGTTAGTAGGACAATACTTAACCATTTGTACTTCCCAAGTTCCAAAGACCAAATATAAAAATAGGCATTATGCAAAAATAGGTGTTGTGATAGCGAGTAGGTTTAACCCCTAGCCATGCTACTTACCACAGAACTAAGTACTACCCAGACCTGTGGCATCCTCACAATTCTTTGAGCCCATTGTCACAGTGACTTGGTCAGCTACTTGAAGAACTTTCTCTTTCCCCAGACGCTCTACTTCTCCAAGCACAGTGTCCTTCTCCGTTGACATAGCCCGTCTGGAAAGCATATCCAAAGTATGTGAGATGGCGTCTAGCCATCCTCCCTTCTAAGGAGCATTCTGGTTATATTTTTTTCTGAAAAAAAGATTTAAGCTGTTTTCCGGCAGGCCTTGGTATATGTTGTGTTTTTCACCACCACCATAATTCAAAGGCATCAATTCTTCTTAGTCTTCATTTTTTTATAGTCTAGCTGTCACAAGCATATGAGGTTTATAAAATACCAGGACTTGGGTCGAGCACACTATAGTCATCAGAGCGATATCTTTTCTTCTTAACACTATAAAAAGAAATGTTATAGAAGATGGTCCCAAAATAATTTGATTTCTTACCTACTGCTTCCATGGGTGACAAGATGGATTTGCACAGGGGCTGCAACAATGGGCGCAGACATAAGAACAATTGTGCGGCTGGCACAGGCAGTGTTTTGTTCTGTTGTGCGTAGGGTCTAGGGTTGTGATGAGTTGGAACCTACTCGATGGCTCATAACAACAATGGTTTCCATAAGCATTGATTGTGGAGCGAAGCAAAATGAAATCCTTGACAGCTCCAGTCTTTTTGCCATTGATCATAATATTGCGTATTGGTCCAGTTGCGAGGATTCTTGTTTTCTTTATTTTGAAGTGTAATCCATATTGAAGTTTGCAGTCTTTGGTCCTCTTCAGTACGTTTTTCAAGTTCTCTTCACTTTGAGTAAGCAAGGTTGAGTCATCTGCATATCATTGACTAAATGAGGCATCCTCCAATTCTAACGTCAAATTCTTTTTCATATAGTCAAGCTTCTTTAATTGTTTGCTCAGTACCTAGATTGAATACGTTGGATGAATGGATATAACCTTGACACCTATCATCCCTGATTTTAAATCACACAAGATGCCCTTGGTTTCTTCAAACAACTGTTTAAAGTTCTTCCAACTTCTTCATCTATGAAGAAGTTCAGGTTCAGTATGAGCACAATTCATGGTTCTGGAATTTCCATTCTTGACAATGTTATGAATAATTTGTTATGAATCACATATTTGGATGTCTTTGCATAGGTGATGAAACACAAGTAGACAGCTTTCTGGTATTCTCTGCTTCCAGTCAAGTTCCATCAGACAAGACTGTACCTCATTCTGTTCCCTCTTCTGAAACAATTAAAATTTTCCCCATTGTTACATTGTTGTTTTTTAACAGTTTTAATGAAACATAATTCATGTACCATACAATTCAATGACTTTACTATATTTTAAAGAGTTGTGTAACCATCACCACAATCAATTTTAGAACATTTTCATTACCCTCCAACCTCCCATGTATAACTTTAAGAAAAATTAGTCTAGTTACTGTCTCAATAAATTAGACTATCTTGGATCTCGTATAAAATAAAATCATACCCCAAAAAAGTCAAACAGTGACAATAAAACACAGAAAAATCTCAATGCAAGTGAAAGAAGAAGATAATAAAAACTAGAACAAATTAAAAATAGTTAAAAACTCATGCAGCCACATGCAATGATACAGAATACAGGAAGATCATAGGTCGATGAGAGCAAAGTCACGTGTATCCATGGTTGATGGAAACACGGCACGGCTCTGGAGGTGAAGGAGGAGGTTGCCATGGCCCTCCTGAGAAGGCTATGACGACAAAGAGGGAGGAGACCACTCCTACACTTTCATATATCAAGTCGACATAAACTTATCTATCTACTGCACTATCTTTTTTTGTAGGTTTTTATGGATATCTTTTATAGATTAAGAAACGCCAATTCCTAATTTGCCAAGAGTTTTCTTTGTTCTTCATCTATGTTATAAATGAATTTTCTATTATTCTGTTAGTACAGAAGATAGTAATGATTGATTTTCAAGTGTTAAATCCACCACTTTTCCTTAGACTGAGGCCAAGAGGGTTATGATATATTGTTTTTGAATGTTACTGATTTTAATTTGATGTTTTAAGGTTCTCAGTACCTATCTTTATATGGAAAATGTATTTTAAATATTTTTCTTACATGTTTTATTTCATTATGATAGTAATGTAGTTGGTCAGTTAGAGTTAATGGAGCGTAATCTGAATGGGGACTCTGCAAATCGATTTTGGGATAACATCCAGAGCCTTCTGCAAACTGGGCGCTCAGAATTTAAGCTCTCATACAATCCCTTCTCTAATTATATACAAGTTCATATATATCCCTGGTCTTCTTTATTTTATTTTTATTTTTTAAACAGTTTTATTGGAACATAATCCACGTATCACATACAATTCAATAATTCAATCATATTAAGAAGACTTGTACAATCATCACCACACTCAATTTTAGAACATTTTCAACTTTGTTGTACTTCTTGTTATTAGCACTCTTTTTTCCCCAACCTCCCCTGCCACACCCTCAAGAAAACATTAATCCAGTTACTGTGTGTGTTAGTCTGGATTACTAGAGAGAAAAAAATTCATAGACACTCAAATGTCTATAAGAAAGACCTTTATATCAAAGAGCATTGTATATTAAGAAAACATCCCAGCCCAGTCTAGATCGAGTCCATATGTCCAATGTCAGTTCATATGTTTGATACCAGTCTATAAATTCTTCTTCTGATTGACACCACACGTGCAATGATGCTGAATGCAGGAATATCCCAGGCCAGTGGGTGAAAAGTCTTGTGGATACAGTGGGGGTGGAAGCATCTCAGCACTGGCGTGGGTCACCATGTGACCCTCTAGCTCCAGGGCACTGGCTCCATCAGCATGGCTCCATGTGTCTGGTCAGCATGAAGATGAAGCATAGAGTATGGGTCTGGCCTCCAGTGAGCTGTTTATTTCCATCACGACTCCAAATATGGTCATCAAGCTGTGACCTGAATGACAGGCTAACCTCCACATCTTCACTACAACATGTTACAAAAGGCAAGAAAGTATGAAAACAGGAAGTATATGTAGCCTTACCTTGACAATTATTGGGCAACATAAAAATCAAGAAGTTTGAACAAAATTCCACTGGCTTCTAAATCCACAACTTTGGGGTAACAGGCCTCTGCTTCTCCTAGCACTAGAGTGTTTCCGTTTTCTGTCAGAAGGATTATTTCAGTGCCTTTATTCTGAAACAGTTGTATGAAAGCTTGGTTCCCTTACTGCAGTTTCCAACTCACATTAGTTCTGATGTGGTCTATTAAGAATACTGTAAACCTTGAATAGACAAAATCTAAAACCCAAGTAGCCTAAAGCAGGCAGCCAGGGTCACAAAGGGCTGAAAACAAACTTGGTAAAAAAAAAAAAATGCATTATTAGCAACATAATACTAGAGACCACCTACAATTTCTGGAATCCCCCTGTAATGTTCTGTTGTAACTATTTCTGAATTTTCTTCAGCAAAAATTTATTTGCATCTGAGATGGCCACATAAATCACAAAATGGAGATGATTAATCATTGTATAACTGCCGACATCATTGTATATCTGTCAAAACTGTCAGCTGAGAGTCATGAGAACCCAGTCAAATGAACACATAACCTTAGCTCTCATAACTAGCCTTACTCCCACATTAAACGTTAGCATTTATTACTATTATGCAGATGTCATTAATGCACAAAGTAGTAAAATAGTAGTTTTTATCCTGCTTGTAAATGTGGGCTATTGGAAAGAAAGAAACGGTTGATAAATGAGGAGTAGGTCTATAGTGTGAAACGTTTTCCATGTTGAGTTGATTATTTATAGTTCTTTTTGTGAGGCAGAGTCTCAAGATCAAGGACCTCTTAATGCAGAGACTCCAAGCCATCAGGGCAGATGGAGTGAGCTGTACTGATCCACCCATAAATGGTGTTTCTTTCCTGGCTCCCGAGTGAGAAGCATTTACTTAATTTTTAAAATTATTTTTATAAAAGTCTCTTTTATTTGTTTTGATACGTCTGCTTCCCAAACTTGCTACACTTGTGAGTCATGTGAACACATTTTTAAGAATTCTTTTTTTTAATTCTAGGTCTCCGTCCCACACCTTATGTGAAATCCATAAGTGTATGCTTTCAAAATCCTACAACAAAGAGATTGGGGCAGGAAACCTGAGAAACCCTGACCTTTGAAAACCACTCATATTTTTGATATCAAATAATACCACCTTCTATCTTCTGGTCATGTTAGACTTCTCAGGATTGGTATGAGTCTTATCTAAAAGAGAAACTGGCACATAATGGTGTCAACCCAAAGAGAATTTTGAAGCTTGTAGAAAAAAGGGAAATTATCTTTCACTTCGCAGGCTGATGTAAAAGCAATGGTTTCTTTAAAATCTATTAACTCTATATTTTGGAAACTGAAAGTAAAAAAGGAAAAAACAAAGCAATTCCCCTATCCCAACCCCCACCAAGTGACCACAACCTCACACAAAATGGAAAATATCGTAGATTACCAGTGGTTATGCCTGCAAACTATAGAATGAGTGGCTTTCTGTGGGATGCTATTCTTCTCATATTGGACTGTTCTGAAGTCCAGTAGATACGTTAACTTATGTTGGACCAATGTTCCTACAGACAGAGAAATGCTCTGGTATCTTCATCACTACGAGAAGTAGTGTAACCTGGATGTGCCAACTCCTATGTATGCCTGTGAGCAGTTTTAAAGGTTTTGGTTAGCTCCAATTTTATTAGAACGAAAGCCTTTCACAAGTAAGAGGTTTTATGAGAGTTATTTTTAAAGTAATGTGTTTTATTGGTTTCTGGTAAGATCAGTGAAATCACATGGCATTTCTAAAGAATTTTAAACCAAAAAAAGATGTTCAAACAACTTTCCTGAAACACAGAAAAGATGGAATAAGATATTTGAACACAGGAGATTCATTCCTCTTTAATGCTAAAGCCTTTTCCAAAAGCACCAAGGACGTGGAAGAACAAGGTAAAGGAAACTCCAAGTCGAGGGCAAGATTAGCCGAGTTCATTGCTAAACTGGTTCTTCCTTCTTGAGGTCTGAGAACTTGCATCTCTGCTGGACTCCGTTGCCCAAAAGATATGAGGATCATAAATTTTGTTTGAAAAGTAAGCTTATTATTTTAAAAGAGCATAATTTCAATTGACTATCCCTCAAAATAATAAAGAAAACTATACACAAAAACCTAGCTGAGTGCAGGAGAATTTGAATTTCTGAGACACACGAGTCACAGAAAATCCAAGGTGGAACGCTACCATCTCCTGATCTTCCTCTCATCTGTGTCTTCTTATCATCAACTCTCCTGATCCCCATCCCTCTGATTACTAAAGCATTGTAAGTTCAGTGTCAAAAATGCGTAGTATAATCTGTAAGAGCTGCCCTCACTCTTTAGCTCAAGAGAGAGAAGAGTGACTTGTTCCAGACCCACAGAAGGTTAGTTGGTAATGTACAACTGAAAACAAGATATTCCAATATGTTTTAACCACAGGGTCATAATGTATATAACATACACAAACATGTTTGCTATTTATTTCCTACACCAAAACACATGCACACTAAGATAGTTTCATAAGGAAAAAGCAAATCGGTGTTGTTGTTGTTTTATTTCACAGTACTGTAGACCAAGTACTTTGAACTTAGTATGTACTCAATAAAAAGATAAATAAGTGAATCTCCTTACAATGTTCTTTCTCTCAAACTCTGATTGGCTGATAACCTTTTGGGGTAAAATGGGCAATTCAGGGGGAAGCCAAATATAACTGTTCATGGGAATAACTGACAAAAGGATTCAGAACTCATCTATCTAATTATAGGAAACAATTATGGAATGAATGGTCACCTCCGCCTGGAAGTGTACGATATTAAAGAAACCAAAAGAGTATTATAATGAAGTTTTGGAGACTTGGGTGCAAGTTCCATCTATGCCATTGCAGCTGTGTGCCTTTTAGACCACTATTCCTCCCAGTGGAATAGCATCAATTGCAATGGTATCACTTGCATGATATAAGGGTTAAGTGTGACAATTATTGGGGAAGGAATAAAAGTTAGGAATATTATAGATTTGCATAATTTCTATAAAACAGAAGAAGCTTTCTGAGAAGACTTCTCTATTTCAGTAACATGTGAGAAAGGTATATAAAAGATGTAAAAATGCTTCCATAAAGTTTAGACTCATTTGATGATAAGTCCTGGTTGCATTTACAGAATATGAATGCTCTCCTTTTTGAATTGAAATCTTCCCCATATTTTCTCTAACAGAATGTTATCCTTTTAGGCAAGCAGAAGATGACCTGCAGCACGTAGATGCCTCCTGGTTTCCTTGTACTTTGAGACACAGCATGACTCTGAAATAATGCTCAGGAGGCTATTTCTTAGAGATTTTAAAATGGACAAAAGATCAAGTTGTATTCTATATAGTTAACCACATACCACTGAGAACACTACCTTTTCCTTCTGCCATTTCTTTTGGGAGGTGAATTTTTTTACCATCTCATCCTGGGTTGACGTATGAATACTCTGGCTATTTTCTTACCATTCACATGATAGGAACGGGATTCCTGGCCTTCCTGTATCGGATTAATTCATGTAACTTGTAACCACTAGTGAGTCATAGTTTAGAAATGATATGGGTAACTTTCAATCTAAATGTAATTGATAGCACACATCCTTCATAGGTCTATTTTCCACTGCCATGTCATCCAGCAACATTTAAAACCAGTCTACATTCCAGAATGTGGAAAAAGGGAACCAAGATTTCAGTTAACCCACTATAGACAGGAAACAGAAATTAATTTTGATATTCTAAGATGCTAAAAGTTTAGAGTTGTTCTTCACTGCAATATAATCATTATGTCATAGCTAAAGAAAATTTGGAAGAGAGCAAATCTGTGTCAGTAACCTATTTCCAAATAATAAGCCTAATGGCTTAAAGCAACAATCATTTTATTTGCTTATAACTCTATAGGTCTACAATTTGGACTGGGCTCAGTAATTTTACTCACTTTACTTTGTCAGTCAGAACAACTGACTCTTATAGATAGGTATACTAGGAGTTCATTGTTCCAAATAGCCTCAGCTAGAGTGAGCTGTCTCTATTCCATGATTTCTTAAACATTTGTAAGATAGCCCAGGATTTTCACTTAGACATCTCAGGACAATAATATGGCAAGAGCTTTGATGCCTCCTGAGGTCTGTAATCTACCACATCATCACATGGCTAGAACTATTGATCCAGAAAGTTTATATTTTGAAATGTCATCCAATTCTAATTTTTTGGCATCAATAGCAATTGTTTAGCTTATCAAGGTTTCATGAGGGATGGAGGACAGGGAAGGGAAGGGTAAAATTAAGGAGTTTTTATCAAGGGCTCAAGTAGAAAGAAAATGATTTGAAAATGATGATGGCTGCTGGGACACAAGTCGAATCTGAGTAAAGTCAAGCACATAGAGATTCTACACATGTCTCTCTCTCTGACCACTGTGCCATAAGGCTGGAAATCAACAAAAGGACAAAGAAGAAAACAATGACAAGCAATTGGAGGATGAATAACCCTCTGTTGCAAGAAGTGTGGGTATTGGCCCAGATCAGAGATGAAATCAGGAAGTTTCTAGAAACCAATGAGAATCAAAATACGATGTACCAAATCCTTTGGGATACAGCAAGGTATTTATCACAGGAAGACTTATAGCAATGCATGCACACATGAAAAAAGAAGAGAGACGTGGTTGATATGCTGGCACAAACCTGCACAAATTAGAGCAGAGTCAACTGAAAAATCCTAATCTCAAAAGGAAAGATATAATAAAAACCAGAGCTCAGATATAAGAGAGAGAAAACAAGAAAACTATGGGAAAAATTAATGCAGCTAAAAGTTGGTTCTTCAAAAGTATTAACAGAATTCATAGATTGCTGGAAAACCTAACCAAAGAAAGAAAGGAACAAATTTCAATAGCAAGGATGAGGGATGAAATAGATGACATTACAATAGAACTTAATGAAATCAAAAGGATGTCTTGAGAATGATGATGGCACCAAATATACATATGTGCTTTACACAGTGGATGTATGTGTGGGTTGTGATAGGAATTATACGAGCCCCCAATAAAATGATTTAGAAAAAAGAACTGATTGTGATGATATGTATACAACTCTTTAAAAAGCGACTTTAAGGAAATGTATGATATGACTCAAAAGAAAGATCAAAGAAACCAAACTTGACTTATGGTTACCATGGGTGAAGGAGGAAGAGTTTTTGCCTAGGGGGCACTGAATTCATTTTAATGGTGGTGGAACCATTTGGAAAGGGATATCAATAATGGGTTTTCAGCATGAAGAGTACCATAAATGGCACTGAATTACACATGCAAAGTTGTGGAATTGGAGAATGTTTTGTTGTGTATGTTTTTACCAAAATTGAAAACAATTTACCTGAATATCAATTAGTATAAGGATGAAGAATATGTTCTAAAATTGATCATGATAAAGATTGTACACCTCTGCTTGATATGATTGAACTATTTAAGTATGATATGTTGGATGAAGTTAAAATAAAATTGATTAAAAAGTCATACTCTAACTAATGTAAAAAAAAGAAATCAAAAGGATAATTACACAGTATTATGAGGGCCTGTACTCTAATGAATTCAACAACTTGGAAGACATGGGCAAATACTTGGAAAAACAATCCCTCCCTAGACTTCCCCAGATGGACATCAAGAACTTCAACGGAGCCATAGCAATAGAAGAAATAGACAAGGTTATCAAGGGATTACCAACAACAACAACAAAAAACAAACCCACTTTAGGTATCAGAGTTATACTAGCTTAATAGAAAGAGTTTTGGGGTTTTCCATCCTTTTCTATGTTCTGGAAGAGTTTGTGTAGGATTGGTGTCAGTTCTTCCCTGAATGCTTGGGACATATTAAAAAAATTATTCACCATGACCAAAAGGGATTCATACCTTCAATATTTGAGACCATTAGTATTATTTGCCACATTGACGGGAAAAATTAAAAGAACCATATGATAATATCTATAGATGTGGAAAAAGCATTTGACAACATTCGACACCCATTCCTGTTTAAGAACACTAGAAGATAGGAATAGAAGGAAAATTCCTCAATATTATACAAGCTATACAGTGAACCCTCGCCACTTCGCGCTTCGACTTCCGCGGCTTCACTCTATCGCGGTTTTTGCGTAACAGCGCACGCTCTGTCATTACTGTCACTGATTGGCTCATACTGTACACGCTTGATGCCATAAATAATATAATAAATAATAAATGATCATTGTAACGTCCAAAATGTTTTACTGTATTTTCCCTTTTTCGTTTAATAAATTGGGTAATACGAGTGTAATGGTGACTAAAGGGTGTTTTTTCATGTCCTCTATGCTCTAACTACGAAAATATTTGATTTACAAATAAGGAATCCTACTTCACGGAATTTTATTTATCACGGTAGGGTCTAGAACCGATTAACCGCGATAAACGAGGGTTCACTGTATATGAAAACCCAACAGCCAATGGAGGAAAAAAAAAACCAATTTCACTGAAAAAGGGGACCGGATAAGAATGCCCCTTGTCCCCACTCTCACTTAACATCATACTGGAGGTCCTAGCTAACAACATAAGAAAAAGAAAAGATATCAAAGGTATTCATCTGGACAAGGAAGAGGCGAACCTATCATTATTCACAGAAGATATGATTTTATACATCGAAAATCCTCGAAAGTCCACAAGTGGAGTGTTGGAAGTGATAAGAGGAATATGGCAGAATGGCAGGATACAAGATCAACAAACAGAAGTCTATAGGACTGCTATACACATCAGACAAGATCACAGAAGAGGCAATTAAAAATTAACAAATTGAAATATCTAGGGATATACCTGACTAAAAAAAACACCAAAAGATTTGTATGAGGAAAACTATAGAACACTACTACAAAAAACCAAGAGTGACCTCAACAAATGGAAGAATATCCCATGCCATTTATCTCTCTGCCCTTCCATTAATCCCTCATGTGTTTATCAGTCAGGTTGGCACAATAAACCTTAACTATTACACTACCCAAAACAGTCTACAAACATAGCACAATTCCAATCCAAATGCCAACTTAATTTTTAAAGAAATGGAAAAAGTAATTACCAACTTCATGTGGAGAAAGACGAGGCCCGGTAGAAGCAAAGAGGAGGGGAGAGGCACAGGATAAGCAAAGAACAAAGTAAGAGGCCTTGTACACCCTGAACTCAAAACCTACTACAAAGTCACAATAATCAAAAGAGTCTGGTATTGGTACAGTGGATAGATACATAGACAATGGAACAGGATAGAAAAGACAGAGATTAAAACATCCACCTTCAGGCAACTGACCAATAAGTAAATAAATAAAATAGGGAAGGAATACCCTCTTCAATGAATGGTGCTGGAAAAATTAGATCTACACTTGCAGAAGAATGATACAGGATCCATAACTCACCCCATGCACAAAAACAAACTCAAAATGGATTAAAGACCTAAATTTTAAACACAGAGCTATCAAGACTAAAATGTGACAAATTTAAAGGTCCTATTTCAAGGCATACATGGAATACCAAATATAACAAAGGAAACACAAACAGTGGAAGACAAAATAGATGACTGGGACATATTAAAAATAAAACACTATGTACCTCAAAAAACTTCATCAAGAGTAAAACTTGCACCCACAGACAGGAAAAAATATTTAGCCATGACACAAGGGGCATGGAGGGTGTATTAGTCTAGGTACTTTGGAGAAACAAATCCACAGCAACTCACGTATAAGAGAGAGTTTTATGCAAAGA
>NW_022106189.1:13500549-13533547 GCF_000313985.2 Echinops telfairi | reverse complement strand
TAGAAAGGCGAGGCTTCACCACCCATTTATCCCTCCGCCTTTCAACCAGCACCACATGTGATTATCGGCCAGGCTGGCACAATTAACTAATTCAGAGGGTAAGGGACTAATTACTAAAATATATAGAATTTTATCATACCTCAACAAGAAAAAATAATCCAATTAAAACTTTGGCAAAAGAGATAGACAATTCACAAGGAATGGGATGACACCTGACTAGCTAACAAACATGAGGGAATGGTGAGGATCACTAGCTACATAGGCGATGCAAATAAAAATAATAATGAGCTATCACCTTACAACCACAAGGAGATCTTAATTAAAAAAAATTTAAACAGGGAACAACAAATGGTGGAGGAGGTGGGGAGAAATTGGAACTCATGTAGTGCTGATCAACTTGTAAATATATACAACCATTGTGGAAAATGATATGGCGATGCCTAAAATAACTGGGCACATAAATACCATACAACCCAGCAATACCTTTACTGAACATATACCCCAAGAAATAAGAAGAAAACACAACCAGACATAGGTTCTCCCAAATTTAATTGCAGCCCAGTTCATGAAAATAATAAGCTGCAAACAGCCAAAAGACCATGAGCAGAAGAATGGATAAAGAGAATACTATGCATTCTTAAAAAACAACTATGAAGCCATGAAATACCTCATGAAATGAATGGACTTGGAAACCATTTTGCTGAATGAATAAGTCAATAACAACAGTACAAATACTGTATGTGTCCATTGCTATAAGGATATACACAAAGGCTTCTGCTCCCAGGTCATGCAATCTTCTAATCCAGAGTCCCAAGCAATGACGTGGAGAGCCTGGTATATGGTACATCATAAAAACCAATTCAACAGAGGAGATAATTTTCTCTAACATAAAATGACAAAGATATCTTTTAGGTGAACCAGAAAAATATTTCAGGTAAACCACGTGGAGCAATTTCTCATAAGGAAAAAATGCTTAATAATACTCACATATAGAACCCAAGGGGAGAATGCCATCACTACTACATTCCTAATTGGACACTTAGAAAAGAAAAAAATGTTATTAGCATATAATTCACATAACACACAATTCAACAGTATAATCACATCAAAAAGAGATGCATCATCATCACCACAATCAGTTTTAGAACATTTTTGTTGTTCTTGTATTCATCATTATTAGCTTCCTATTTCCCCCCACCACACCCTCCCATTTGATACCCCCAAGGAACCATTAATCCAGTTACTGTCTCTATCTTGGATTTCATATACAGATTTTCCTATCTTGGATATCGAATACAGAAAAGCATCAATTTTTTAAAAACCCACTAAAACAATGTAAAACAGATGAAAATTTCAATTGAAAACAAAATAGAAAATATTCAAAACTATAACAAATATTAAATGGATCAAGGGGGAAATCAAATGATATGGTGTTAAATGTTAACCTAACTGCATCTGCAATAATCCACTTTCCAATGCATGCTGCACGACAGCAAGGCTATTTACATCCCTGACCTATGGTGACAGGAGATTCACCAGAGGATTAATCCATGTGTACTTCCTCCCCTTCACATGTTTTAAAACACTGTAACAACTATAAATGAGTAAAAGTGGAATTAAATGATAAGCTATTATATTTTACTTAAATATGTTCGACATAATCAGCTTTACAATACTCTGCCTTATAACTAGATCCCTCAACTATGAATAGAGAGGATTCTCTGGAGACAATCCATGTGTGGCCCCTGTAAATGTGTTTTGGGCTTCCGTTGTCATCTAATGCTTTCTGTAGACCAGGTGATCACAATTTAAATTTTGACATCATTCCCTCCTTCAATTTGGATTTAATTATTTACAATCCTTGGGTCACAAGGCTGGTGTGCTTCTTCCATGTGGACTTAGTTGATGGCTGATTTAGATAACTATTTGTTTAAAGACAAGTCTTTAAAACCTCAGATGCTATTCCTTCTGATAGCACCATCTAATTTCTTCACCACAGTGTGCTATTGCACTCATATATCTTCACTGGGTGAGCGAGCATCAAGCAGAGCCATGAACTAATTGTTCTTAGATTGGGGCTAGAACTAAGTGCAAGCCCAAATTCCATTCATATATTTATGGTTTATTTATTTTTCTGGTTCACCTAAAAGACATTATTGTCATTTTGTGGTAGAGAATATTATCGATCATCCCCCTGTGGCTTCATTTCCGCTGCTATGGAGTCAATGCTGACCCATAGCAACCATATAAGACAAGGTGGAACGGCCCTTGTGATTTTTGAGACTAAATCCCCACAGGAGTAGAAAGCCTCATCTTTCTCCCTCAGAGCTGGCTGGTGGTTTTGAACTGTTGGCCTTGTGGTTACCAGCTCAATCCCTAACCACTCCATTTTAATGATGTTATTCATTTAGCCAATGATATAAAGTTTTGAACACTGTTGAGAAAAGGAAATTACATGAGTTGGCCCAGCTATGAACCGCAATACATGAATTGTTGACTTGTACAGATTAAACTTTTAAGTGACTTGACACTATTTACACAAATAATGGGGATTGGTGACAGGGCAACACTTTCATTAATATTCATTCACAACAGCAGAGCCATGCCTACCAGAAAACTTGTCATAATGAAGCAAGAAGGACATTAAAATCATATTTTGTGTTCCTGGGCTATAATTCATTGGGTATCCTCAAGGCAAGAGATTTGAACAAAAGTTCAATGTCTGTCAGCTCTGTGCCCTTAGGCTAGCAGTCATCTTGCTTCTTCTCATACTAGAGTTTCAGCCTTAAGCCCAAGCTTGAGGTAAAAGCCAGTTCTGTCAGTAGGATTTCCACATGGAGTCCTTCTGGTGTGGCCTATGAAGAATGTTTGCACCTTGAAAGAACAGTCGTAAGTTCCAGTAGTCCATAGCCCATGAACTAGGTCTCCCAGTGCTGCATAGAAACTAGGTCAAAAGTGTCTAATTAGGAACTTAACACCACTAAAATTCTCCCCTGGGGTTCTATATAAGTAGTGATAAGTGGTTTTTCCTGATGGGAGGGTGCTCCTCCTATTTTCCTACCATCAGAACTGTCACCTTCTCAGAGACAGACATGCCCACCACCCTGCATCTTGACTTGAATTTCCTTATCACTCTGGTAGGAGCATCTGTTGGATTGGGGTGACTTTAGCACAATTCTGTGTGGCAGCATCTGAATGATATTCTCCATATCTCCACATCTTGAAAAACTGACCCCAGCAGAGATGAGGTGTCCTCTATTGAAGTGGTTTTAAGATACACGTAGAGAGGGGGTGATGAATGTTTCATGGGCTCTAGGCAGTCTCTCTACCATTTTACTTACCACTTATCCAGGAGACTGGATTAGATGACATGCTCTGGAAGCAAGGTCCTGCTTTTATCTTGGTGTTTATCTTACAGTAGTGGACTCATACAATATTTGTCCTTTTGTGATTGACTAATTTCATTCAGCATAACGGTTTCCAGATCTGTCTATGCTATGAAGTGTTTCACGATTTAATCACATTTTTCAGGGATGTATAGTATTTCATTATCCATTCTATATCCATTCTTCTACTGATAGGCATTTAGGCTGTTTCCAGTTTCTTGTTATTGTGAACTGTGCTGCAATTATCATGGGACAGTGTTTGTCGATTCATGCCCCGTCTCTTATTTCTTTAGAATATATGCCCAGCAGAGGTATTCCTAGGTTCTATGATATTTCTATTGTCAGTTGTATTGCCAGATTGCTTTCCACAATGGTTGTACGTATTTGTAAGCCTACCAGCAGTGTATAAGAGTTCTAATCTCTCCTCAACGTCACCAACATTTGTTGTTCTCCATTTTTTTTTCAATTGGGATATTGCTGTGGGTGTAAGGTGATATATCATTGTTGTTTTCATTTGCATCTCCCAGGTAGCTAGTGATTCTGAACATTTCTTCATGTTGTCCTTTGTGAATTATGTAAGCATGTCCTTTGCCCAATTTTTAATTGAATTATTTGGTTTTTTTCCTAATTGAAATGTTGCAGATTCCTATTGATGTCATAAATTAGTCCCTTGTCCTTTGAGTTGATGCTAAAGATTTTTTCCTAATCAGTGGACTTGCATTTTACACTTTTAATGAATTCTTTTGATGTGCATAGTGCTTTATTTTTAATAAATCCCAGTTATCTATTTTGTCTTCCACTGTGTGTGATTCGCTTGTTTTATTTAGTAGTCCATATATGTCTTGAAATAGGGACTTTAAGTTTGTTCAATTTTCTCACTGATGATCCTGATAGTTCCCTGGCTTACATTTAGGTCTCTAATTCATCATTAGTTAATTTTTGTGCATAAGGCAAGGTATGGGTCCTGTTTCATTATTCTCCAGGTACATATACAATTTTTCCAGCAACATTGTGGAAAAGGGTTTCCTTTGCCCATTTAATGTTTTTGGGCCCTTTGTTGAAAATCAGTTTTCTGCAGCTGGATACTTGTATTGCTGGGCTTTCTATCCTGTTCTGTTGGTTTATTCATTTACCATTAAACCTGTACCAGGCTGTTTAAACAACTGTTACTGTGTAATAGGTTTTAAGGTCAACTTCGTACTTTCTTCTTATGAAAAATTCATTGCTTTTCCTATGTCTCTTCATTCTCCATATGAAACTGATAGTTAGATTTTCCATTGCTCTATAGAACAGTGTTGAGATTTGGATCAGAATTGCATATTTGTAGACTGCATTAGGTGGCATTGGCATCTTCACATGTTCTCTTCCTATTCATGAACACAGGATATTCTTCCAATCGTGCAGGTTTCTTTCGGTGTCTGGTCATAATATTCTGTAGTTTCTTTGTACAGATCTGTTCTGTTTTGTTTTTTGGTTAGGTTTATTCCTAGGTATTTCAACTTTTGTATTGCTATTGTAAGCCCTTTTGTTCTTATGATATCTTTTTTAGAGCTCTCCTGCCTGATAGAGAGGAATATGATTGATTTCTGCTGATTGATCTTTTGTCCTATAATTAACCAAATAACTCATTTTCCCCCTAACAGTCTTTTTCTGGATTATTTTGGCTTCTTTCTATGTAAAATCATATCACCTGCAAATAGCAAGAGATTCACTTCTTTGCTAAATTGCTTTCCTTGATTTTTTTTTTTCCTAATATAAGAGTTTTGATATTGGAAATCCTTGTCTAGATTCTGTTTTCAGGGAAATGTTTTCAGTTTCCCCCATTAAGTGTGATATTGTCCATTGTTTTTTCATATGTAGCTTTTATTATATTGAGGTGTTTCTCATCTATTTTTACATTATTGAGTGTTTTTATTAGAAATGAATGTTAGACATTGTCAAATGTTTTTTTTCTGCAACTATTGATATTATCATGTCATTGCTATTCTTTGTCCAGTTTATGTAATCAAACACATTGATTGTTTTAAAATGTTGAGCTATCTTTGCATTGGTGGTATGAATCTCATTTGGTCATGATGAATTATTATTTTTTATATGTTCTTGGATTCTAGTGGCCAGAATTTTGTTGAGAATTTTTGCATACATGTTCATGAGATGTTGTTCTGTAGTTCTCTGCCTTTGACATGACTTTGCCTGGTTTTGGAATCAGGGTTATTCTGGCTTCAAATAATGAGTTTGGGAGTTTGCTGTCCCTTTCTATATTCTGTGATCATCTGTGTAGAAATGGTGATAGCTCTTCCCTGAATACTTGGTCAAATTCCCTTGTGAAGCCATCTGGTCCTGGACTTTTCTTGGTTGGGCATTTCTCGATGACCTTCTGTATGTCTTCTTCTGTAATGGGTCTGTTCAGGTTTTCGACATCAATCTGCATTAGTTTCAGTTTTTGTTACTGTTAAGGGCCATCAAGTTGGTTCAGACCAATAGCAACCCTATGAACAACAGAACAAAACACTGTATGGTCTTCTGCCATCCTCACAATTGTTCCCATTCCTGAGCCCATTGCAGCCACTGTTCAATTGATCTCATTGAGGGCCTTCTGCTTTTTCAATGCCCCTCGACTTTATCAAGCACGATGTCTTTCTCTAGATATTGGTCTCTCCTGATAATATGTCCAAAGTATATAAGATGAAGTCTTGCCATCCTTGAATCTAACAAACACTCGGGCCTTACTTCTTACACTAAAGATCAGATTGTCCTTTTAGCAGTCCATGGTACTTTCAATATTCTTCTCCAGCACGATAATTCAAATGCATCTATTTTTCTATGGCCTACCTTACTCAATGCACAACTTTTACATGCATATGATGCAATGGAGAATACTGTTGCTTGGGTAAGGTGCACCTTAGTCCTCAAAGTAAGATCCATGCACTTCAATACTCTAAAGGTGTGTTACTCTGTGTAGTCTAGAGAAACAAATCCATGGAGTCTCATATGTTTATAAAAAAGAGCTTCAGATACAAGAACAGTTGAATATTGAGAAAGCATCCCAGCTCAGTCCAGATCAAGTCCGTAAGTCCAATATTAGCCCATATGTCCGATGCCAATCAATAAAGTCCTCTTCAGAGGCATGAACACATGCAATGATGCTGAATGAAGGAAAATCACAGGCCATTGGGTGGAAAGTCTTGTGTATCCAGTAGGCTTAGAAGCATCTCAGCGCTGGCAGAGATCTCCATGTGACTTCTCCAGGTCTCAGGACATGGGGTCTCTCAGTCTAGTGCCATGTATCTTGTCAGTAGAGCCTCCCCCCAGGAGTGAGTTGTGAGAGAAGGATTTGCTGCCTCCGAGGAGAAAATTCAGGAATTCCCAGAATTTTCAAGAGAAGGCCATGCCCACACAGAGGCCTCATTGGCTATGATCCAGTTGACAGACTAGACTCCACCCCTTCATTCTTAATTCTCTCAAGTCCCAAATTGACACCAGATTATGTAACTACCACAGACCACCCCTTGTCAATTTGACACTTTCATACAATTCTTTAGCCATATACAATTTTCAAGCAAATAATAAAATCATATCTGCACTTAATATGATAAAACTAAAATGTATATAATTCAATATGTGCCATCCTCATTTAAACTCTATAAGTGAACAACACAACAATATTCTATGCCTAACAGTTACAGTTAAGTAACACCTACACCTTAATCCTGTGATCCTATGAATATATTCCCCACCTATGAAAGTTTGTAAGCCAATCACTCATGCTTTTATCCTCCCAATTTTGGATATCCAATTTCTGTACTGGCCACTTACATCAGTCCAGTGCTCTGAGGAGACAATCATATTCTTTGATGTGAAGAATCTTCATTCCAGTTGGAACCTTGTGAAATCTGCATCCATAAGCAAAGTCAAATCAGGACAGGCTGTCCATAAAGTCTACAGCAATATGTACCAGTTCACAGGCTCAATAAACTTTTCTTCATCTGGTTGGATTCTTGTCAACTCAATGTGGGCTGCCTCACTTAGTCTCACCAGGGCGTCCAGTGGTCACCTTCTCTTAGACCATTGCCTTATCACAAATGCTTAACCACTCTAGCTCCCTTGGGTTAGGTCATGGACTTCAGACCAGTCAACCTGCTCTTGTCTGCTTCTTTCATTCCTGTAAACCAGGTCCACGAGCAAACGGTCTTACACAGTTGATTTATGCAATGCAATATGTCTTTTGATCTCCTGACTTGGCGCTTCCATGAGCAATGATTGTGGATGCAAGCAAGACAAAATACTTGAAAACTCTAACCTTTCCTCCATTATCACGAGGTTACATATTGGTCCAGTTGTGAGTATTCTTCTTTACACTGAGTTGTAATCCATACTGAAGGCTATAATCCTTGATCTTCATTAGCAAGTGCTTCAATTCCTCTCCCTTTCAGCAAGCAAGGTTGTGTCATCCTCATACCACAAGTTGTTAATAAGTCTTCTGCCAGTCTTGATGCCACATCCTTCATCATATAATTCAACTTCCCTGATGATTTGTTCAGCATACAGATCGAACAAGTATGGTGAAAGGTTACAACTGGGACACACACCTTTCCTGATTTTAAACCCTGAAGTATGCCCTTGCTTTGTTGGCACAACTGCTTCTTGATCCATGTACAAGTTCCTCATGAGCACAATGAAGTGGGAATTCCCATTCTTCTCCAGGTTATTTATAGTTTGTAATAGTCCACACAGATGAATGCATTTGCAGAGTAAATGAAATGCAAGTAAACATCTTTCTGGTATTCTCTGCTTTGACCTAAGATCCATCTGATATCAACAATAATATTCCTAGTTCCACATCTTCTTCTGAATCCAGCCCAAACTTCTGGAAGTTCTCTGTCAATGTACAGTCATTGCATGATCTGCAGCATACAATGGGCATAAATATGGACCTCTTCCAAATTTCCTACCATAAATGAGTGAGTGCTTTCAGTGCTTCTTCAGCTTGCTGAACATTTCATTTAGTATTCCATCAGTTCCTGGAGCATGTTTTTTAGCTAATACATTCAGTGCAGTTTGAACTTCCTTTAGCATCATTGGTACTTGCTCATATGCTACCTCCTGAAAGAGTGAAATGTTCACTAGTTCTTTTTGGAATAGTGACTCTGTGTACTGTTTCCATCTTCTCTCGATGCTTCATGCATCATTCAAGATTTTGCCCATAGAAATTTTCAAGATTGCAACTGGAGGCTTGGAATTCTTCTTGAGCTCTTTCCATTTAAAATATGCTGAGCATGTTCTTCCCTTTTGGTTTTCTAATTCTAGGTCTTTAACATTTTACTATAATATTTGGTTTTGTCTTCTTTTGAGCTGCCCTTTGAAATGTTCTATTCAGCTCCTTGACCTCATCCTTTCTTCCATTTGCTTTAGCTACTTTGTGATTAGGAGCAAGTGTTAGGGTCTTTTCTGACATTCACTCTAATCTTTTCTTTCTTTCCTGCCTTTCAATGATCTTTGGCTTTCTTTAAGAGTGATGGTCTTGCTGTTTTCCTAGAGCTCATCAGGTCTCCTGTTATTAGAGTTTACCTTAAACCTGTTTTTGAGATGTTCTCGAAATTCAAGTGGGATAGACTCAAGGTGGTACTTTGGTGCTTATAGATTTGTTTTAGTTTTTTGTACCTTTATCCTGAGCTTATATATGAGAAAGTGATGGTCTATTCCACCGTCAACTCCTCATCTGACTTTAACTGCTGATATTGAGCTTCTCCAACATGCCTTCCCACAGATGTAGTCGATGTGATTTCTGTGTATTCCATGTGGAGTAGTCCATGTGTAGAGTTGTCTTTTGTGTTGTTGAAAAAAGGTTATTTTCTATGAACAAGTACTTGTTCTTGAAAAATTCTATCATGTGATCTCCAGCTTCATTGCTATCATGAAGCCCATGAAGCCCACTGTTGCTTCCTCTTTTTTTCAACTTTTTGTATTCCAATCATCAATAACTATCAGTGCATTTTGATTGCATGCTTCATCAATTTCCCACTGAAGCCACTGGCAGAATTCTTCAATTTCTTCCCCCTAGCATTTGTGTATGGTGCATAAAGTTAAATTACAGTCGATGGATAGATACAATCAGATCATAGATAGCACGGTATGTCATGATGGATTTAGCAAGATCCTTTTTGATAATAATGCCACACCATTCCTCTTGATTGTGCTATTCTTGGCATACTAAATTATATGATTTTTGTTTTACATGGCCAATCCAAGTCCATTTCAGCTCACTAATGCCTATGATATCTATCTTCATGCATTCCATTTCATTTTTGACAACTTCCAATTTTTCTAAAGTCATACTTTGCAGATTCCAAGTCTCAATCATTAGGAGATATTTGTAGCTGTTTTTCTTTACCTTGAGTCATGCCCCATCAGCAAACAATGATCCTGAAGGCTCCACTCCCACAGGCTTTACCTGACTCGTGTCACCATGGTTGACTCTCCTCCAAGAAATCAGCTCTTCTTCAGTCACATTTTGAGTGCCCTTGGACCTGATGGACCCATCCTCCGGCAATAGCTCTGGCAATGTTCTGTTTCTTTGTTTGTGTTTTCAATATTTGACAGGGCTTAAAGCTATGCATAAGGTTTTCAGTGGCGTCTTCCTCTGAAGTGAGGAGCCCACTCCCTCTTCATTGTCTGTTCTTAGTCTGGAAGCTCCAGTGAAGCCTGTTCACTTGGCTAACCCTGAGTGCATTTGAACTTCCAGCATCAGACAACCCTCAAGCCACCACAGTATGACAAACTGACAGATAAGTGGTGGGAAATAACTTTAAAGTAAATAAAAAATGAGATCAAATAATAAGGTATTAAATTATAACCTAATTACCTCTGCCATAAGAAACTTGACAATGCTCTCTGATAACCTGGCTATTCACATCACTAGATTATGTTCAAAGGGGAATCACAGGAGGCTTAAGCCATGTAAGGACCCTGCAAATTTTGGGCCTCCACTGTCCTCCATACCCTTCTTCAAAATGGGTGCTCACAATTGAAGCTCTAATACCATTCTCTCCTTTGGATTAGGATTTTATTATTTATAGTCCTTGGATCACATTAATACCTGCTTTAGATGGTGCATGTTTTAGATGAGTCTTTAAGATGACAGACTCTTTTCTTCCTGATAGGTGGGTACCACCTACTTTCCCCACAGTTTGCTCTAGCACCCATAATTTCAATGATTTCTTCATGAGAGCCACATCATAAGAACTAACTGATATTAGTTTGGGGCTATGGTTAAGTGCAAGCTCAAAATCTATTCTTGTATCTATTATGGTTTATATATGTCCCTCCCTGGTCCACTTTTGAGAAATCATTATCCTTTTATTGGGGAACATTATAAATCATCCCTATGGGGCCTATGGTAATTCTATTGATATTAATGTACCAATGGTATAAAATTTAAAACACTCTTGAGAAAAGGAAACTATCCAAGCACACACTGTGGGCCATTTCTTGATATAAAATTATTTCTTTTTATAAAGTTCTTTACTTATATATGTATATATAAGTATTATTGTTATATTATATTATTGTTATATTATACATAAGTGTTATTGTTTCTGTGTTTGTTTCTAGAAAACTCAGCCTAACACAATACCTATCTTCAAAGTTTCCATTTCATGATTTGTTACTTTGAATTCCTAGTAATACTTCATACATCCGATGTATCATACATGGATTCTTCATACTCTCTATGATCCGATTATTAATGGGTATTTTTAGCTGTTTCTTTTCATTTTGTGTTGTGCTGTATCATCAAATGCACGTTCTTTAAGCTTTATGCTCTGCACATCATATAGTTAACTCTAATCTAAGGAAACAACACTTCCTCAGTCATATTTTGAATGTCTTCTAACCTGAGGGGCACATCTTCTGGCACTGTATCTGGCAACAATTATACTGTTACTTTCAAGATTTCACTTGCCAATTATTTTAGAAATAGAATACCAAGTCCTTCTTCCTAGCCTGTCTTCAGCTACAACCTCCACTTAAATCTCTCCACCATGGGTAACCCTACTGATATTTGAAATAACAGTAGCATAGTTAACAATACAACAGCAACACACAGTCACCAAATTGCAATAGACAGACAGGTGGTTATAAATAATTTTATAACCAGCTAAATTATATGGATTATGAGTGGAGATAAAAAGGTCTTTTGAGTATAGACTCAAAGTTTGTTTTTCTAATTTACTTTTTACCCCAAATTACTTGAAATACAATGCAACAAACAGAAAAAGAATAGGAGGATGCATGGAATTCAACCAACAGAAGATTTAACATTTAACTTATGGACAATGAATAAGAATGGCCAAAGAGGAGTTGATGACTTGAGTTATGGTGTTGACAAAGAATAGTAAATATACTTTGGACTATCAAAAGAATAAATAAATCTGTCTTGGAATAAGTACAGCTAGACTGCCCCTTAGAAAAGAGGAAGGTGAGTGTGACTTATGTTGGATATGTTTCAGGAACCCCTCAAGAAGGACAGCCATTCTTGGTAAAATAGAAGATAAGTGAGGGGGAAATGACTCCAGAAGATAGATTAACACAGTAGCTGTAACAATGGACTCCAAGATAGCATTGGTTTTGAGGATGGTACAGGACTAAGCTTCCTTTTGTTATATGTTGAGTCTGAACTGATTTGTTCACTCCTCACAATAACAACAAATCATATAAAAATAGATATGAGTGATAGTTGAGCATCATGATAAGCATAATAAACGTTCCTGAATTATACATCTAAGAACATTAGAATACCATTTTTGTTACATATCTACCCAAAATAAAACTAATACACTGGTTTTGTTTGGGGTACATAGTTATGTTTCAAATATGGTATTCTACACACACACACACACACACTCAATCACATGCACACATACCAATCAATTGATTGATTAAAGGGGAGGCTCTCTGGCTCACCATGATTCTTATCTCTGCTCTTTCAGTAACAAATGTTGCCCTTCTGAGCACAAGAATTGGCTAAGCTATTCAATTTACCCAGAGACCATAGTGATAGGTTCAAAGGTAGGCATATTACTTAAAATGAGCTAATTAGACATTTTATGGAGGATGATGAAAAATTAAAACTTGGAAGAGAGTGATCGCTGGTCATGAGGCTCTGAATATATGAGTCCTTGACCACTAGTATCCGTGTACCTCTGGGTATAAAAACAAGTCCTAATGTCGGGGGCTTAAGTGGAGAGAAAATGTTTTGAGAATGATGTACAAATGCGCTTTACACAATTGATGTGTGTATGGATTGCGATAACAGTTGTATGAGCCCCTAATAAAATGTTTAAAAAAACAAACAAGTCCTGGCAGTAAAGTGTAATCCCAATCAAGTTTCCTTCTATTCATTCCCCACACGTGCCCTGAATCAGAATCATCATGGAGCTCACACTAATGGCTATAATCTTTGGAACATTGGGTTAGCCTGTGTTCAGGACACCCTTGCTCTCAAGTAGAAGATGAGTTCTCCTTCCCAGGCACTAAGCTGGATCTTCTCTTGTGTCAATGATCCCCTCCTACGCTGAATCCTTTGCACGCAATAACTTTGTTGTCGCTGTAGTTGTCTCAAGTCGATCCTGACTAAATCTATCCCTACTCGTGTCAAGCCCATTTGTGCAGCATAGAACTGTACTGCTCTGAGTTTTCAAACTCTTTTGTTCTACTCTGATAGGCATGGGTTTCTAGGAGATTAAGTCAATTTCAAAGCAACTGACCGGCTTTGAATTTGGAATAAATAATCAGTTCACTGTCAATGGCTTGTCTGCTTAATTGCTGTATCCCAGCACATATATCAGTACCTGACACATACTAGGTAGCAAGAAATTCTTGTTTATGATTAAATAAATCAATAGAGTAAGGAAAGAATGAATGAAGATCATCCAGACCAATTTTATTCACTTATTCATTCACTCATTCAGCATTCCAGCTTCGTATATGTACCATAATCTGTACTATGGTTGAGGTAGAGAAGTAGACTACACCCATCTGCCATGCCCTTCTTCCGGAGCTGGGGTTCCTGGAGGCAGACTTTAAATGCAGTGCCCTTCTCCCTGTCTAAGAGGTGGGAGACAGGATTAAATAGATCAAATACATTTTGGTTCAAGAGACAACTTACACAGAACATCAGTATAATAGTTTAAACCATATGAAACTATGAATAATTTTGTGTTGTGGACCCATAAAATGACAACTTGATCTGTTTTAGCCTAATATGAAACCGATTAGAGATCTGTTTTAAGGTAGGACTCCACCGATGCAGCCTTTCTTTCACATCGCTCTAGTATACAACAAGGAAATCCCTCCACTGCCGTTGGTTCCTACAGTATCTGCCTCCCCCTTATCAAAAGAACACATATGATTCTAGTATGAAAACCTTATACTCAGTGATCTCCAAATCCTAACATTCCAAGTACCAAAATTAATCTCAGATATAGAACTCTCAGGCACCCGAATAGTTCTCCCCTGCTCACCTCCCACCAGGACTCCTAGTGCCTCTAGGAGCACCAGGGCAGGTCCCAGCCCTTGGACCTGGTCATGCTGCTGAACGCAGTGCTTTCGCCCTCTGGGGCTTTGTGGCATTGCTTCTTCCGCTAACTGGATGAGAAATTGCAGCAAGTTTCTTTGCATGACTCTTTCATGCATCTCTGTCAGCGCCGGTTTACATTCTGGGATTGAACTAATTTGTTTTCCATTTGCTCCCGGCTGCAGGCTTCAGGCGGTTTGGCTTTGCTGCCCTGTGTTTGCAACTTGGCAACAGCCCTCCTCCTCCGCCAGGGTCCTGAACTAACCACATCTGAGGCGAGGCGGATTAGCAGTTTCAGTGTGATGGGATTCTGGCACTTTGCAGCCTAGACGCTTCTGCTACTGTGGAGAACTGGGGGTGGGGAGGGCGAAGCTCCAATGACGCGTGGAAAGTGGGGCGGGGGAGGCTCTCAGTCTTGACTGCAGGCTCGGGTGTCGCCCAGTCAGAACACCCCACTGTGAGAGCCCACAGATGATGATAATCGTGGTGATGATATTTATGATTGCAGTTACTATTCACTGAGGATGAAATGCCAGTCATTGTGCTAATTCCTATTCCTACATTTCAGCCTATTATCATCTGCTAGACTTCATGAAAAGAAATCATTTCTCCATCCACTCGCGGATGGAGAAAACAGCACGCAGACAGTGATAAAATGTGCCAGCGGTCAACCCATCTAGGTTCAAAAGTATGTTCCTAACTCCAGAATGCCCTTTGACAATTGCTCTGTACAGCATCCCCAAACAGTTATGCTAGCAGCTATCTACTGACAAATGACTGTGTTCCCAAGTGTACTCAGTTCCCATAATTTGAATGATGAGAATGAGGTGTGGATTTCTGGTAACTCAAGTTGGGCACCCTTTTCAGGGGATCAGAAGTGGCATTTGGGACACTAGCAGTTCTCCTGGTGTCCCTACATGCATGTTGTAAATTTAGAGTGAAAAGCCAGGAAGATACATCCTTGGGGCTTTCCCAAATATCCGGAGATGAAGACATAATGGCTGGCCCAAGAGCCAAATTTCTCACTGACAGTCTTCAATTAAGTCATTTGAAGAATATTTCTTTTTGACTCCTGTGGAATGCTCTACAAACTATTTTCATATTGCTTCTGAGAAAGCAAAGCCTAGAACCAATTTTTGTTGTGTTTTTTTTAATTTGTTTGTTTTTTCTGAGTAAGTTCACAAACATGTCTAGTTAGTATTGTCTAAATCTGAACATTTTCATACCCTATGACCCCCAAATTCCACTACATAATAGAAACGAGCACAGATGTTCATCAAAGATATACCCACGTGTTCAGACCAGGGTTTACAGCCCCAAACCAGAAATTATGCAAAAGTTATTTGACTGATAAGTAAGGTAGGGTAACATTACAAGGGACTTCCTCATGCCCTTCAGGTTTTCTGAGCAGAAGAAACCAGCCACAGAAAAATAACGGTATATTACTTTATTGTTTTTAATAAATGCTTATTTTTAAAGGAAGTTTTAATTTTCAAAATGATATAGAAAATACAGTTTCTGTTATTAATAACAATACACATCTTATATTCATGTGATATATTTGTTTCAATTGATGAATCAATCTTGGAAACTTATTATGCAATTTTCAGTATGTATCACAAGACAGTGTAAAAAGAACCCAAATCCTCATAACTGGACCAATAACATTTCATTTTGATTGTATCCACAGTCAGTGATCATGGAAGCAAACATCAAGAAATCAAATGATGTATTATTACATTGGGCAAAACTGTTGTGTAAGACTTCTTCAAAGTATTGAAGTGTAAGATGTCACTCAGAGGACTAAGGCACATGACCAAAGTCATGGTATTTTTGATCACCTCCTATGAACGTGAAAGTTAGACAGTGAGTAAGGAAGACCAGAGAAGAACTGATGCATTTGAATTTTGGTCCTGGTAAAGAATATTGACAGTAAAGTACCATGGACTGCCAGAAGAATAAACACATATATCTTGATAGAAATACAGCCAAATGCTCCTTAGACATAGGAATAGTTAGACTTAGTCTAATGTACTTTGATAGGCTTTAAATCAACTTGGCTGGGCCAGTATTCTTATATGATATAATCATATCATATCACATATGATTTAGTGTGGTCAAGTCCATGATGGAATCTTCTATGAAGCAAGCAAGCAGTTGTGTGAAGAATAGGGTGGAGTTAAACAAAAACACAAAAAAGCCCAAACACTACCATGGTGTTGATTCCAACTCATTGTAACTCCATAGAACAGGGGAGAACTGTTGCTGGGGGGTATCCTCTTCACAGGAGTGGAATTTCTCATTTATCGTCCGTGGAGTGGCTGGTGTTTCAAACTGCTGACCTTGTGGTGAGCAGCCCAATGTATAACCACTGTGCACCCACCTTCTTAATCTGGTCTCAGCCTTGCTACAATTGAGGAAGATTTCATTTGGCAGAGTGTGGCCTACTCTTAATATAGAATATTGATACTGTGTGGAAGTTTCTGCTGGAGCACAATCCTGCATGTGATTTGTTGACCTCTGAGTGGGCTCTAACTAATAGTGACTCCCCGGACAAAAGAACAACACGTTTCCCGATCCTATGCCATCCTCACAACTGTTGTCATGTTGGCAACTGCTGTTGCAGCCACAGTATTGATTCATCTCATCAAATGCCGTCCTCTTTATTAATGGTCAATTACTTTCCGTTTTGTATCACCTTGGCTGGGACAGGATTCCTGGTGTTTTGGCAGTTAAGACATAGGAATTCCCCACGATGAAATCCAGTATGATGTAATCACTTGCATGATGCTATCTGCTGGGGTCAACAAATCAATTGAAAGGAAATGTCCTTGAGGCTGTGGCTTGCTTGATTGAAGTGGATTCTGCGGAAAAGCTTGCTTTCTTTTTACTGCATCTGGATTCTGCAGCTGGCTCATCACATCCGATCTATTTTTTAAACTTGAGCCAGTAGCCTGCCTTATTTGGGAGCTTGCTATCTTGGATTCAGACCTGTGGAGATTGGATTCATCAACTCTTGCAGCTACATAAGTCAACAGAGACTTCCAGCCTAATAGCTGGAACTTGTCTGCCACTACAACTGCGTGAGTCGTTTAACCCTAGATATAACCCTTGTAAATATATAGACATATAAGATTTAGTGGCTCTGCTTCTCTACAGAGCCCAGCCTAAGACACCAAGTATAACGCACGATGTCCTCTTCAGGAACTAGTCTCTCCTGATACGATCTTTCAGGATCACAAGATGTCACATAGTATATGTAACAAATATGGTGAGAGACTACTATCCTGACACACCTTTCCTAATTTTAAACCATACAGTATTCCCTTGTTCTGTTAGCACAACTGCCTCTTCATCCATGTACAAGTTCCAAATGAGCACAATTGGAATTCCCATTTTCTCAAGGTTATCTACAATTTAGTATGGTCCACACAGTCAAATGCCGTTGCAGAGTCAATGAAACACAAGTAAGCATCTTTCTGGTATTCTCTGCTTTGAGCCAAGATCCATCTGACATCAGTAATGATAACCCTAGTTTCACGTCCACCTCTGAATCCGACCTGAACTTCTGACAATTCTCTGTCCATGTACTGCTGCAACTATCGTCGGAAGATCTTTAGCAAGCATTTACTCGTGTGCAATAGCAACGATATTGTTCAATAATTTGAGCATTCTGTTGAGTCACCTTTCTTGGGAAGAGGCACAGTATAGATATCCTTCCGTCAGTTGACCAAGTATCTGTCTTCCACATTCTCTTGCCTTGAGGAGTGAGTGCTTTCAGTGCTTCTCCAGCTTTCTGAAACATTTCAGTGGGTATTCCACCACTTCCTTGTTTGGGGCTCATGCATTCAATGCAATGTGAATGGCTTCCTTCAGCCCCAGTGGTTCTTGCTTATATGCTGCCTCCTGAAATAGCGGGCTCTCGACTAGTTCTTTCTGGCACAGCAATCCAAACAATCTTTGTAATCCCCACCAAATGACCCTCTACTTTACAAACATGATACCATTTTCAAGAAACTTTTTTTTCCCCTGTTACATGTGAGTTAGAGTATGTGAGTTCCAAAGTCTTACCATCCTTGCTTCCAAGGGGTAGTTGGCTGTGCTTCCTACAAAAGAGATTAGTTTGTTCCTTTCCAATTTGGGATATAGTCAATATTTTTTACCAACACCATAATCCAAAGACATCAGTTCTTCAATCTTATTATTGTTCAGCTTTCACATGCATATGAGATTATTTACAATACCATGACTTAACACAAACACATTTTATTCCTCAGTGGGACGTATTAGCTTTTTAACACTTTAAAGAAGTCTTTTGCAGCAGATTTGCCCAGTGCAATACATACCTCACTTTACTGAAGGCTTCTTCAATGGATGCTGACTGCAGACCCATGTAAAAGGATACTCTTCATAACGTCAATCTTTTCTCCATTTATCATGATTTTACTTATTGGTCCGGTTGTTATGATTTCTGTTTTCCTAATATTGAGGTGTTATCCAAGGTGAAGGGTGCAATCTCGATCTTCATCAGGAAGTGTTTTTTTGTCCTCTTCATTTTCAGCAAGCAAGGTTATATCATTCACACAGTACAGGTTGGTATTTAGTTTTCCTTCAATCCTGATTAGGAAAATATTCTAAGTACTACCCTGTCCCCACTATGCAGGGTATGTTATTTGTGCAACAAGTCTTTGTCGAAGGAAGGAAGCAATACAGAAAGAGTGTGGGAAGTGAGGAGAAAGGGTAGAAGACAAAAAGAGAGAAAGGAGAGAGGAAAGAGGTAGATGGAAGGGTGATATTGTAGTTTCCTAGTTCTGTCATAACATGAAACACCAAGTAGGTAGCTTTAAAGGTGGGGGAAATGGCTTTTTCCATCATTCAGGAGGCGAGGAGTTAGAACTTGGGGCATAACTGTGGGGGTCGGTCTTCCTTGTAGATAGCCCTGGATGTCAGTCGTCCTCCTGTATATGTCTGTGTTTATTCTGCTCCTTTTAAAATTTAGAAGTGATTAGGTCTAGTGGCCACCATATTCTGTTATACTTCACTAAATAACAAAATTCGAATTTCCACATGAGGTCATATATACAGGGACAAGAGTTAGGGTTTCAAAGCCTATGTGGTATAAGTAAACAGCATGAAGGGCCATATCCGGCTCCTCTGTCTTTTCTATTGCCATGAAGCAGAGATCAGCAATACCTCCACTCTCCACCTTGTTACCTATTCTCACACCAACAGTTCTTCTCATAACACATGGCTTTTCTGCTGGTAATACATTTCAGTGGTTAAACAGAACTCACAGACAATACTCATGATTAAGGGGATTAATTAGGGGAGTTAACAGGTTACCACAGGTCAGGATCAGTAAACAGTCAGAATATAGTCATTGGTCCACAGCAATACAACTCCTTAGCCTATAACCAAGTCTCACTCTGGCCCTTGGTCTCTCAGCCTTGAAGTCCCTTGGCCTTTGCCTCCTTGAGCAAGAAACCAGCATGATGCTCTGTCTCACAGTCTCATAGACACAGCACTGCTCTTCTATCCTGTCTTATGGTCTCCTTGACTCCACTTCTGGTCTTAGTCTGATTCCGTTACTCTCCCCCATGGTCACCTTGACTCTGGTGCCTCTGGTCTTGGCCTCTGCCACTTTTGACAGAGATCTTGAATGTGCTTCACTGGTGGGGCTTCTTCCAATGATCCTGGGATTTCTCTCTCTGACCCTGCTTCTGAGATGACTCATTCTTACATAGAGATGTTGTTTTTGCCTTTCAGCAGACCATATGCAAAGAAACAAAAGACGGTGACTTGAAGCACACCCTCTACTAAGGTGGAAACTCAGACTATATTCCAACATCATCCTATAACAGATGACCCCATCCAACATGGGATTATAGCCACGGGTATTCATTGACAACTGTGCCTAGAAGGGCCACATCAAGTAACTGACTGTATCGCAGGACTGTGTGGGGGAAATGCAATGCCTTAGGGATGATATGGTAGGTTGCCTAACATTTCTTTCGTCAATAGTATCCAGGTAAAGTAAGCACAGTAATGGTCAGATAAACACAGATAATTTGTGAGGTTTGAAGATACATTTTAATAAATTTGCTTTGCCGACATTGCTACAGATATGATTGAGAAACATAATCTGTTAGAAGAGTAAAAGAGAGAAGCCACGTTGTCTAGCATCAGTGCATTCTAACAGACACAAGACCGTTGCCACAAAGTCCACCCGGTTTTTGTTTGAAAGTAGTCTGGGGTGAAGAAATTCACACGGGAAAAAAAAAAAAGATGCTGGAAATACTTACTATGGAATGGCTGAACTAGCGTCACAAAAACAGCACACCACCGCAGACATTCTGCTACTTGATAAAGTTAACGAAACCGAGGGCCTTATTGATGTAGCTGCTCCTCTTGGCAGCCGCATCACAAAAGTCCTTCCAGAGAAAACAATTAAGGAGGTAGCTCTGCCAGAAGAGCTTACAGCAGTGTGGAAACTGAGGAACATCAAAGCCAAGGCCGTTATTATCTTGGCAATGGAGACATTGTCATCTGTACAGACCATACATCTGGTGCAGGAGGGGCTGAGTATAGACTTCTGTAGGAGAATGCATGCTTTTGCCTTCCCATTGTCCTTTATGTCTGTTATGACAATCGTACCCCAATTTTTCTTGGGGTGCAATGCCTCCATTTATCTCTTCCTGACTGCACTCTTGGCTGCAGGGTATAGCTCATGACCTTGGTCTGACCAATGAAAACGCTGACTTTTTCTGCCCACAGTGATTAGATTAGAAATAAGCATGTGGCACAATCGGGGTCAATGAGGTTCTTTCCATGGGCTTTTGTGGGAACTCATGGGAAACAATTGTCTTTCCAGAAAGTTCTGAAAGAAGTAGGCTTATCTCTTAGTGCCGGCAGTCCACATGGGGCCACCCTTGGAGGCAGAGTCCCAGCAAGCAGGAAAGTGAAGTAGCAGAGAGAGCATTTCCAATTTCTCTCACTCTCAGACGGCCACACCCCCAAGGAGGTATCGTCAAGCTATCACTTGACTGACAGCTTGAACTCCACCCCTCATCAGAAGTATCCAATTGACATACTATCTCACTACTGCTACCATACACTATTTTCCCATAGATTTGTATTGTTTGCCTTATCATAGAGGAGCCCTGGTTGTACAGTGGGTTAAGCAAGGGACCGTTAACTGAAAGGTTGGTAGTTTGCACCCACCAGATAGTCCCTGGGAGGAAAATGAGGCAGTTTGCTTCTGTAAAGAGTTATGATCTCAGAAATCCTATGGAGCTAGAGAATTGCCCTGAGTTGAAGTCAACTCGAGGGAAGTGGGTTTGGTTTTTATTTTTTCCTTATCATGCTTGGTTTTATTAATAGACTAACATCGTTTTCTGGAAGTAGAACTATCATCCTTTGTCTGAGGCCCCCTGGGTAGATTTGAATTGCTACCTTGAACAAGGCCTGATAATTATGGCCTTGTTTTATCAGGTGCTTTGATAAGAAGGAAAAGTGAATTGATTGGTATTTGGGAGCCCATACAAGGAGAAAGTCTATGAATATCAATAGGGATGAAATAAAAGGTAGGAGGAAATTCATTTATTCTGGGGAAAGACAAAACTACTAATGTTCGACACAGGGGAATCTTCCATGAACCAAAAGCAAAAGGGAAACTGGTGGGTTCCGATTCCTGTTTAATCTGAATAAAGGCATGAAGGTTATATAGAGGAGGCTAAGTCTGATTTCAGCTCAGGAAAACTCTTTTCTGTTGCAAACATGGGGGGTGACCTTTATAAAAGGCTGACATTAAAAATAAACAAACTACCAAAACACCAAAGAAATATTTCTCAGAAAAATACAATGTTCTTCTAGTAAATTTTTTAGGAAGAAATGAAAAGAATACAAGGCAGATGCTTGCATTTGCCGATTGTAGTACTCTAAAGAGATGTAGGCTAGTAGCAAACTCCGGACTCCCTGAGGGGTACAAACCATGAGTGCCCTCCACTACTAAGTGAAAGATGGTAGCTTGAATATATTTAGAAACATCTCGGGAGAAAGGCCAGGTGATGTACTTCCGAAAATCAAGCAAGCAGAGTTCTACCCTGGCTCACGTGAGGTCAGCGAGAGCTAGACTCAGCTCCCTGGCAGCTGGTTGGTTTGGGTCAACAAGTTGTAGAACCAGGGGGGAAGAGATGTGGTCTGAGGAAGTGCCCCCCTCTCCCTGGGCAAGGCTTCTTCTTGGCCCAGAAGCTGCTGAGTTTAAAATGCCCTGAACAAAATCAGCAGCCCGCACCCTGTGGCTGCAACATCTTGAACTAGGACTGAGGTTTGGTGAGATTTGTGGGGAAGGGAGCTCCTCACACACTGGTATCCACACACAGGGTCACAGAAGCAACATCCCACGATGTGCAGGGTTTCATTTCCCCCACATTTTTGCTTCCCACTTGCCTTTAATCAGAGCCTTGGAGGTAATTGCTTCATGGGCAAACGGCTAACGGTCTAGTGTGCAACTAACAATTAGTTTAGAGACTGTGATCTATAAATTTTGAGGAGAAGGAAAGAGGATTTGGTGCACTAGGGCTATCGTTTCTAATGAAGAAAAATCACACACCGGAAGGGATCCAGAGTATTATCGAAGCAACTTAATATCATCTGGTCGTGATTTGTAGGCCTTGATAATGCCTTGTGATCTTAGAGACAGAAAGAAAAGAGAGTGGGGGAAGGGGTGAGCTCTTGTTTATTTTTCTTCAAAACAAAACAAAACAAAAACACCTCACTCCGTGTTTATGAGATGTATGACATGTGAACTACCACGTATATAAACCCCACCAATATTCCATCTTTGTCTCCTCAGCTCTGTAAAAGTAGGCTAACTGGAGAGAGACGCCATAGGAATAAATGTATAATGTATTTATAAAAACAAACTGGCTGACCAGAGATGTATGTGAGGAATTTATATCTAGCAGCTGCACAAGCAATCCAGAAGTCAGAAGGGTGAGGGGGCTGAGGAGGTTGAGAGGGGCTGGCGAGGTGACCCCCCAGTAAAGCATGCACTCTGTCCCATACGTGGGCAAAGGCCACTTGGGGAGATGACAGGGAAGGCGAGGAAGAGGTAGGGAAGGTGTCAGATTCAACGGTCAACCAATTCAAACAGCTGTTCCCTGTGCTCTAAACAAGATATTGAGCCCGTGGGACACTGGTCTGGAACTGGAACACCTCCCCTGCCAGCGGCACTGCAACAAGGCCTGGAGGGTGTCCACGTGTGGTTTTAGGGGAGCAAAGAGCAGAATGCAAACAGAGCCCACTCAAAGACTCCCGGACATGTTGCTATTTTAAAAGCTGGGTGTCATTTGCAAGTTGCTTTGGTGAAGAGATGAGACCAAGGAGATATTGGCCCCCTTTAGTGGAGATAGTGCCAAGTACTAGGATGGGCACCACTGGGCTCCATCGGTTCACTCAAGAGTTGGCTTGACCTTTGTCAGTTATGTGCAAGATGAACTGTCTCAGAGCTGCCCAGTCAGGGATGGCGCTCAGATTTTAATTTTTATTCTTTTTTGTCTCTGGACTCAAATGCAAAAACAAGACCAAAGTGTAGAGGTTTACAGAATGTCTTGAGTGAACGACTCTGAATGATAACCCCACGAGTCCTCCTCTTTACAACTGGGAAAACAGAGGCGCAGGCAGGACAGCTTGCTCATCCTCTAAGTGGATTGCGGTCAACCCAGAATGCCCTAAACTACCAGATTCAAGCCATCCTGCTTTCATTCATGCCTTAGTGCTCCTCTGTCTCCAACCGTCTGTTTTCCATTCAGAAGCCAGTGCGATCTTTTAAAGCCACAAGGTTAGTCCGCTGTATAAAATTCTCTTACAGCTTCCAAATGCAACTGGAACATAATCCCGAGTTCCTCTACGCCATGCACTAGCCCTGTTTCCAACTTCTCATGTGGAACTGTTGCTGGCACTAGTTTGCTCTAGACAAAAAGCCTTCCTTCTGCAGCTTCACTTGCAAAGCTCCCACCTCAGGACTTTGCACATACTGTTTCCTTAGTCTAGAACCCTCTTCTTTGAAATTGTACCATTTTTACAATCTCTCATCAATCAAGGGCGGCTTTCACCAGAGAGGATTGCTTACCTTTTCCCCAATTCTTAGAAGTGTGTCCAGTATAAGGCAGCATTCGTCCTCCCATTCAGTCACTTACTTGTCACTCTTCTTGGCAGGTGCCACCAGGTCAATTCAACTCAGAGCAACCTCTGTGCAGCGGAAGGATGCACTGCCTGGTCCGGCACAAGCCTCGCTCTGATGGTTCAGCTCACTATGTACTCGTGGTGTCCACCCGGCTTGTGGAGGAGCTTCTGATTTTCCACTGGACCTCTGTTTCACCAAGCATGAAGTTCATTCCCAACAGCTGATTGTAGGCTCTCAAAATCTCACCGTCATCATTTCTAAGAATGCTGGCTATACTTCCTCCAAGACAAATGTTGTTCAATGAATTATATTTACTGAATTCACTTGATAACTGATGTTCCATCAAACCCACATTCTAGTGAGAAAAGTCAACCAAATGGGTAAGTAAATGTTAGCATACATCTCATAGGACCAGGGTGTATATTAAATTCTTTTTAAAAATTAAGTTACTGTTTGTAAAGTTTGAACCTCGGTGCCTTTGCTTGGTATCTATATTATAAATATTTGGATTGGGAAAACTTAGTCTTAGAGATTCTTGGATTTAACCTGTCTTCAATGGATTTATTGATAAATACAAAGGACTGACAAGTTTAACGATATATTATTTTCTGTGGGGCTAATATCTCTTTTGAGAGGTTAACTGACGCTGGGAGGGCACCCAATTATCTCCTCCAAAGCCTGCTGAGGTTGTTTTGAGGAAGAGTCATCCCAATGGGTGACAATTTGAGTCTGCCCAGAGCGACCTTAGAAGAAAGGTCTGGTGATTCTAACTGGGACTTTCTGCTTCCAGAACAATGGGAAAAGAAATATTTGTTCTGTGAAAGCACCCACGATAGTGCTTCTGTTATAACAGCACAAAAGCAGATGGCTTCTCAGCACTGTCAGGCATTGGAACGTGAAGTCATGACTTTATTTCCCTAGCCTATTTTACGTAGGTTGCCTCAAGAAGGAAGCATGAACTTGGACAAACTTTCCTCAGCTAAGATACTTCATGAAAGGCCTGATTCTGAGGACGGGCTGTGAGCAGTACTCCAAACCTCTGTGGAAATACATCCTTCATTTAAGAGAACATCTAAAGAAGACACAATAGGCATTCACTAAACCAGCTGGGTTGGGCCAGGTTGACTAGAGAAACAAATGCAGAGACACTCAAATATGCATAATAAAGAACTTTATATGAAGAAGTAAAAAAATATATATATATATATACTTAAAGAAAATATCCCAGTCCAGTCCAACTCGAGTCCATAAGTCCAATACTGGTCCATAAATCCCTCATCAGACTAGTAATATGATCATGTGCAATGATGTAGAATGTAGGAAGATCACAGGGCAGTGGATGCAAAGCCACTGGATCCAAGGTCAGTGAAAATATGGCAGGACTAAGGCACTCTCAGTGTGGTCAGCAAGCAGGGAGAGAAAGGCAGAATAAGAGAGGGAGGTTCCCTGGCTTTATAAGAAGGCCACATCCACAAGGAGACACCACCAGGCTGTGACCTGATTGACAGGTGGTCTAGCACCCCTATGCTTTTATGTATCTTCAAGTTGACATAAAATTATCTACCATCACACCAACAAAACCACTGCCTTTGAGTGGATTCTAATGCATAACGACCCTGTAGGACAGAGTATAACTGCCCCATAGGGTTTCTAAGACTGTAATTCTTAATAGAAACAGACAGCTGCGTCTTTCTCCCAGAGTTGTTGTTGGGTTCAATGGCCAAATTTTTGCCAAGCAAGCGATCACTAATTGAACCACAGTGCCACTAGGGCCCACTACAGTTGTTCGCTATTGTTTGGTATCATCAAGTTGGTTCCAATTCGTGGTAACCTTATGAACAAGAGAATAAAACAATATGTGAGAAGTCTTTTTTTTTTAATTTGCAGAGATGCATTTATTAAGTCTTAACAGGACAAAGACAAGACAAAACAAAGACTTCATTTGGATGAGGGAGACTATCAGCACAAGGCCATAATGGCATCCAAGGGTTTACAGAGACATGACCCCTTAAATAGGACATGGGAGGACAAAGGAAACTGTCACAAAAGCGTGATTAGCGGCAACAGATAGGAATCACAGTTGCAGGTGAGACAATCCTTGAACTAACTATAAGCGTTTCTTTCTTGTTGTGTTGTGTTTTGTTTTTTGTCATTGGTTTGTTGCTGTTGTGCTTTTGTTGTATATTGTTGCTTGGTTTTGCTCTGTCTTGTTTTGGTGCATGTTATTATCTCCGCAGCTCTGTCTAAATAAGATAGGCTGGATGAACAATCTGGAGGAGAAAACAATGGGACCGACAGTTCCGGGGGGACATGGGAGAGAGGGAGGTGGGGGGAAAGGTAGTGGTGTTAACAAACCCAGGGACAAGGGAATAACAAGTGATCCAAATATATACACACATATATATACATATAGTATCAGAACTTAGAATGAGCATAGTATGAATGAAGGAAAATTGCAAGTGGTCAAAAAATGAAATGAAACTCAGAAAGATTGATATCTTGGGCTTTAGTAAGCTGAAATGGGCTGGTACTGGGCATTTTGAATAAGAAAATCCCGTGATTTACTATGCTGGGAATAACCCAATTAAAATGGCTTTGCATTTGTTGTCAAAAAGGACATTGCAAAATCAATCATGAAGCACAATGCTATCTGTGATAGGATTATATCTATCTGCCTTCAAGGAAGTCCAATCAATGCAACTCTTATTCAAATGTATGCATCAACCACAAGTGCTTGTGAAAAAGATACTGAAGAATTCTACCCAAAACACCAGTCTTAATTTGGGGTTTTCACCATATCCTTCTGCAATCCAGGTGCTCAGAATTTAAGCTCTGTTACCATTCCCTCCTTGAGTACGAGACGTTCTTATTTATGATCCTTACATGACACAGACTGGCGTGCTTCCTCAGTGAGGACTTAGCTGTCCCTTCACTTCGACGGGTGCTTGTTTTAAGAAAAGCCTTTAAGACCTCAGATTCTTTCTGATAGCCGGGTACCATCTGATTTCTTCACCTATGATGTCTCAGGTGTCATCCTTCAATTTATCTGGTCTTTGGTCATTGGGGTTTAGGGAGTCAAAATTTCTTCTTGAGATGGTCTCTCAATTTGGTGTGGTGAAGTTAATGTTGTAATTTGACTCTCATGAGCTTGTTTCCATTTTCAGTTTGAACTTGCATATGAGCAACCCCTGGCCTAGTTCTGACTGGTGATATTGAGCTTCTCTATCTTCTCTATCCACCAAACTGATCTTTCCCCTGAGGAGCCCCTGGTGGTTTTGAACTATTAACCCTGCAGTTAGGGACCCAACACGCAGCCTACAGTAGCATCAGGGCTCCTTTTTCTTTCCACAGATGTAGTCAATTTGATTCCCATGTATTCCATCTGGTGAGGTCTGAGTGCATAGTTTCTTTTTATGTTGTTGATAAAAAATGTATTGCCAATCAATTGATCTTGCAAAATTCTTTTTTTTCAAATCATTTTATTGGGGGTCTGTACAACTCTTATCACAATCAATACATGCATCCATGTGTCAAACACTTTTGTACATTTGTTGCCATCATCATTCTTAAAACATTTGCTTTCTGCTTGTGCCCTTGGTATCAGCTCCTCATTTGTTTCCCCTCCCTACCCACTTCCCCCTCCCTCATGAACCCTTGATAATTTATAAATTATTATTATTTTGTCATATATTACCCACTCCCTTCACCCACTTTTCTGGTGTCCATCACCCAGGGAGGAGGTTACATATAGATCCTTGTAATCAGTTCCCCCTTTCCACCTCACTCTCCCTCCACCCTCCTGGTATCACCACTCTCAGCACTGGTCCTAAAGGGATCATCTGTCCTGGATTCCCTGTGTTTCCAGTTCTTATCTGTACCAGTGTACAACCTCTGGTCTAGCCAGATTTGTAAGGTAGAATTGGGATCATGATAGTGGGTGGAGAGGAAGCATTTAGGAACTAGAGTAAAGTTGTATGTTTCATAATTGCTACACTGCACCCTGACTGGCTCATCTCCTCCCCCTGTAAGGGGATTTCCAGTTGCCTACAGATGGGTCTTGAGTCCCCAATCTGCACTCCCCCTCATTCACAATGATTTGATTTTCTGTTCTTTGGTGGCTGATACTTGATACCTTTGACACCTCATGATCACAGAGGCTGGCGTGCATCTTCCATGTGGGCTTTATTGCTTCTGAGCTAGATGGCTGCTTGTTTACCTTCAAGCCTTTAAGACCCAGATGCTATATCTTTTGATAGCCAGGCAACATCAGCTTTCCTCACCACTTTTGCTTATGCACCTATTTGTTTTCAGATCTTGCAAAATTCTATCATGTGATCTCCCTGTTGCTTGTTACTATCACCAAGGCTAAAGTTTCCAAGTACTGATCTTTCTTCTTTTTCCAGCTTTTGCATCCTGATCAATTGTTGTGGTATCATTTTGAGGATTAAGAGTGTAGGGATGAAGTCTAGCCTGTCAATCTGGAGAGAGCCAATGAGACCTCTGTGTGGAAATGGCCTTCTCCTAAGAATTCTGGGAACTGCTGTTTTTAACTCCTGGGAGGTGGGAGACACTTTCTCGGTCACTCCCCTGGAGACACTCTACTGACAAGGCTGACTCCCTGGAGATATCCCTGAGGAGAAGCCACATGGACTTACCCTGATGCAACCCTGGAAGCTGGAGAAGCCACGTGGAGACCCCTGCCAGCGCTGAGATGTTTACAACGCCTCTGGATCCAAAGACTTTCTACCCACTGGCCTGTGATCATCCTGTATTTAGTGTCATTTCATGTGTTTCGTGAGTCTGAAGAAGACTTTATAAATTGGTATCAGACATATGGGCGAATATCAGACTTATGGGTTTGGATTGGACTGGGTTGGGATGCTTTTTTAATGTACAATTACCCTTCCTATAAAACTCTCTCCTATATACATATGTGTGTTTATGACTTTGCTTCATTGGTCTAACTGGACTAACACACTGGTAATGATCAATACATCTGGATAGTATGTTTGATCAATTTCATACTGAAGAAGTTGATCCATTTTTCTGTGATGTAAGATTTTGAATAATTGCAGTATTAACTACGAGCCCTAGTGGCAAGGTCAGCAGTTAAAACAACCAACTTCTCCAGGAGAGAAAGACAGGCATTTCTACTCCCATAAAGAGTCCCTATCTTATAGCACAAGGTCACTGTGAGTCAGCATCAACTTGACAGCACTGGGCTTGAGATTCTGGGTTATTAATTGATCTTCCCTGGAGGTGTTGGATATTTCCTATCACTGACGGTATTGTACTTTAGTATAGGTCTTTAAAAAAAATCATTTTATTGGGGGCTCGTACAACTCTTTTCACAATCCATCCATCCATCCATTGTGTCCAGCACATTTGTAAAATTTTTGCCATCATCATTCTCAAAACATTTGCTGTCTACTTGAGCCCTTGGTATCAGCTCCTCATTTTTTCCCCTCCCTCTCCGCTCTCCCCTCCATCATGGTCCCTGGATAATTTATAAATTATTATTGTTTTGTCCTATCTTACACTGTCTGATGTCTCCCTTCACCCACTTTTCTGTTGTCCATCCCCCAGGGAGGAGGTTTGGAAAATAGATGTACCAACATTCCTTTTTGTCATTCCAAGTGTAATAGACCATGTGGTTGTTTAATTCAAAATGGCCAATATTACTCGATTTCAGCTCATTACTCCCTAGGATATGTATCTTCAAGCATTCCATTTATTTTTGGCAATTACCAATTTCCTAGATTCATGCTTTATGTTTCAATTATTAGTGAGTGTTTGCAGGTATGTCTTATTAGAGTCTTGCCTTATCATCAGATGAAAGTCCTGAAAGTTTTACTCTATCCACATCACTAAGGTCAGCTCTACTTTGAAGAATAAACTATTTCCCTGTCTTACGGCGTGGGTGGTTTGTCATTCAGCACTATTTCTGATAATGTTCCGCTGCTACTCATAATGTTTTCACTGGCTGATCTGTTTCAGAAGTAGATCACCAGACTTATCTTCCCACTCTGTCTTGATTTGAAAGCTCCTGCCAATATGAGTAATCCTGATGATATTTGAAATATTGATAACATAATTTCCAGCATCACAGCAACATGTAAGCCATCACTGTATAACAGAAAAGTCATGGTTTTATCTGCATTGAAAAAGAGAGGTCCCAGAAGGCGAGGAGCCAGAAAGGGTAGAACACACTCCCTGCCCTAGAAGATGTTTCTTCTTCCAAACTCAGCAGAAAGAACAACACGCTGGTCCCTTCCAGCAGCAGACTGTCCATGCCTGCTGCCTTCAATGGAGCTGCAAGGCGATGCCAGTCTCCTGAGCCTGAGAGCTGAATTGGATGAGCATGAATGGGGCTCTTTGAGGCATCTTGTAGCTCCTTCAATTCTGCTCCATTCTTATGTACTGTGTTCTCGTGGTTGCTGACTCCTCTTCTGTGTTCATAGTGCTGGACATCTGTTACTCGCCTCTGCCAGCACCACCACCATCACTAGCACCCCACCCTACCCCCTCTCCTCAAGGCAACAGAGATGAAGAGCCGCTCAGCTGTAAAATGTATGGTCTGCCTGCCCCAACTAAGGCAGCATGCCTTAGACACTGCAGCTCCAGTTGACAGGTCCAATCTGGATACTGCTCTCACTAGCTGCGTGACTTGGGGCACTGAATCCATTAGGAATGCAGCAGTAGTGTAAGATCTTACCGCAGTGGTGTAAACAATTCAGGGCTTTTTCTTCACCTTTTTTCCCCTTCAGAACATGAACTCTAGGTTTAGTGATTCAAGAACCAAAAGGGCTGGAAATTTCCAGGCCTTTTCCTTATTTTGCAGAAAGGTCTCTTCAGTACTGAAAGGGGGTGGGTGCTATATGCCTGGTCTACCTTTTCTATCAGGAGAGCATCAACTTTACCAGAAACTCCAAACAGACTCAAGTGTCACTGCTAAATCAAAGTCAGTGGCCACCAAAAAAAAAAAAAAAAATGAAGAACTGATACCAAGGGCACAAGTAGAAAATGTTTTGAAAAGGATGATGACAACATATGTACAAATGTGTTTGGCACAATGGTTATATGGATTGTTATACGAGGTGTAAGAGCCCGCAATAAAATGATTTAAGAAAATTTTTTTAAAAAATCAGTGGCCATTTCTAGCTTCAGGGGAGGATGGAAAAGCAGGTATGATATTTTTTTCTCTCCCACCTATATAACATTAAGAAGAATGAGAATTCCCAGAACACTTCGTTGTGCTTATGTGGAACTTTGACATAGACGAAAAGGCAGTTGCTGTAGCAGAGCCAAGGGATACAGTGTGACTGACAATCAAGAAAGCTGTGCATCAGGTTGGACCCTTTCACCATATTTATTCAAGCAAGATGCTGAGCAAAAAATCTGAAAAACTAGACGTTTTGAAGAAAAGGAAAGCATCTGAATTGGAGGAAGGCTTACTAAGAACCTGTAATTTACAGATGAGACAATCCTGCTTGCTGAAACAGAGGAGGACTTGAGACATTCTAAGATCAAGATAAAAGATTGTAGCTTTCAGTATGCATTAGAACTCAATGTAAACACAACAAAAATCCTCACAGCTGGACCAACAGACAATACCATGATAAATGGAGAAAATATTAAAGTGGTCAAGAATTTATTAGACTTGGATCCAAAATCATTGATGCATCAGTCAGAAAATAAAATGACATATCATACTGTATACACTTGCTACAGATAAGAGCCTGCAACACAGGGAATCCAGGACAGATAAACCCCTCAGGGCCAACAATGAGAGTAGAGATACCAGGGGGATTAGGGGAGGGTGAGGGGAGAAAGGGGGAATTGATCACAAGGATCAACCTATAACCCCCTCCCAAGGGGACAAACAACAGAAAAAATGGGTGAGGGGTGACGGAGGATGGTGTAAGATATGAAAATAATGATCTATAACTTATCAAGGGTTCATGAGGGACGGAGGGCAGGGGAGGGAGGGGGAAGAAATGAGGAGCTGATATCAGGCTCAAATGGGAACATCATGCTTTGAAAATGATGATGACAGCATATCTGCAAATGTGCTTGACACACTGGATGAATGCATGGATTGTTGATGAGAGACACCAAAGAACAAAAACCATCATTGTGTGACCACCTTCCCCACATCAACGCTGAAGACGAATGTGTGCATAAGTAAGTGTGGTGAAGAAGGCTGATGGTGCTCGGCTATCGAGACCTATAGTGTCTGGGGTCTTAAAGGCTTGAAAGTAAACAAGCAGCCATCCAACCCAGAAGCAACAAAGCCCACATGGAAACAGCACACCAACATGTGTGATCATGAAGGGCCGAGGGGACCAGGTTTCAAGCACCAAAGGCCAGAGGGTGGTGAGGATAATATCATCGTGAATGAGGGGAGCACGTGATGGGGACCCAATGCCCATCTGTAGACAACTGGACATCCCTTGCAGAGGGGTAATGGAGAGGAGATGGGTCACTCAGGGTTCAGTGTAGCAATAATGAAACTCACAACCTTCCTCTAGTTCTTAAACATTTCCGCCCCACCACTATCATGATCCCAGTTCTACCTTGTCCACCTGGTTAGACCAGAGGATGCACAGCAGCACAGATGGGAACTGGAAACACAGGGAATCCAGGACAGATGAACCCCTCAGGACCAGTGGTTAGAGTGGCGATACCGGGAGGGAAGGGAGGGTAGAAAGGGGGAAACAATCACAGGGATCTACATATAACCTCCTCCCTGGGGGATGGGCAACAGAAAAGTGGGTGAAGGGAGACGCTGGGCAGTGTAAGATAAGGTAAAATAATAATTTATAAATAATCAAAGGTTCATGAGGGAGCAGG
>NW_022106189.1:13481743-13500449 GCF_000313985.2 Echinops telfairi | reverse complement strand
CCCAAGTGGAAAGCGAGTTTTGAGAATGATGAGGGCAACGAATGTATAAATGTGCTTTACACAATTGATATATGTGTGGCTTGTGATAAGAGTTGTACGAGCCCCAATAAACTGAATCTTTTTAAAAGAGATGTAAGAGCCTCCAATAAAAATATTTTCAAAATAAATAATAAAAAATAAAGTGTGAAAGAGCAAAGACGTCAACTGAGCAAAGCCATATTTTCAATTGCCTCAGATTCATGTATAAACTGGGCAATGAGAAGAAAGACTGCAGAAAAATTGATACATCTGAATTATGGTAGTGGTAAAGAATGTTGAAAATTCCCTGACTGCCAGAAGAATAAACACATTTTCTTTAGAAGACGTATAGACAAAATGCTCCTTAGAAGGGAGTCTGATAAGACTTCATCTCCCATACTTTGGACATGTTATCATAAAGACCAGTCCCTGGAAAAGGTCATCATGCTTTCAAAAGTAAATAGCAAAAAAGAGATGACCTTCAATAAAATGGATTACACTGAGGATGTAAGAATGGGATCAAACATCAAGCAATTTTGAAGATGGCACTAGACGGTTTCATTTTGTTGTACGCAGAGTGTCACTACACGTCAGAACCAACATGACGGCACTTAAGAACCACAGCAACACGCCTTTGCAGTGGAAGGCAACAACAGACGTGTTAGAAACAACCGTAGGTCAGTTCTTCAGCTGTATCTACACCAGGAAGCCATCTCCCAAGCCACAGTCTCCTCGCTCATAAAATGAGCAAAGTAGAAGTTCCTGTCCCATATCCTGTTGTGACATTGAAAGAAGACACCTCCATGTGAATTTGTGAGAATTCAATGGAATAGCTCACATGAGGAGTAGGGTAAATGATTCACAAAAGATTGGCAGTAGGGCAGCACCCAGAGGCATTTCCGAAGAAAGACCAAGGAACCTACTTCTCTGTCACACATGGGGTTGCCATGAGTCACAATTACCATAAAGCAGAGCCTATGTGATTGCAATTTCCGTAGTCCCTTGCCCAATTATATAAATATGTAAATACCCAATTATAGAGTAATGGGGGGAGGGTCACATAGTGGCTCTATAGTTGTCTGTCAATTTATTGTATTGCTGTGGTAGTGGAAGCCATGTAACTAGTATTTCTAATGTCAGCAGGGTCATCCAAAATGAACAGGTTTCAGTGGAGCTCCCAGACTAAGAATAGACTACAAAGAAGGAATCAGCTGTCCGCTTCAGAAGAGGAAGTCGCTGAAAACCTTATGCCTGGAATCGAAACACTTTCAGAAATAGAAGGCCTAGTGAATGGAAGCAGGAAACTGTTCGAGATCGTGCCACAGGATGGGCCCCTGGAGTCGGAAGGCACTGGAAATATGACTGAGCAAGAGCAACTTTCCCCAAGTACCGTCGACCATGGTGGCGTGAATGAGGTAAAGCCTGGGGGAACAAAGCTTTCTCAATTTACTGGTGGGGTACAACTCAAAACGAGAAGAAACAGCTGCAATGATTTATGAATAATCAAATGATTAATCATTAATATGGATGTGTGAAGTATGAATCTAGGAAAATTGGTAATTGCCAAAAACATATTGAATGCTTGCAGCTAGATGTCCTTGGGATTGGTGAGCTGAAATGGACTAGTATTGGCCACGGTGAATTTAACAATCACATGGTCTACTATGCTCAGAATGACAAAGATTTTTCAAAAGATTTCAAGATCTATACCAGAGTAGAATACTGTTAGTGATAGAAAATATCCATATTTCCCTAAGGAAGAACAATTAATACTAAAAAACATCATTGTCAAAAAGGACATTTAAAAGTCTATACTGAAGGCAACAAATGTACAAATGTGCTTGACACAATGTATGTATGGATGGATCGTGATAAGAGTTGTACGAGGCCCCAATAAAATGATTAAATAATTTTTTAAAAACCCAACATTTTCATTAAGTTATATAACCATGGTCATTTAAAGTTTTGTTGTGTAAAGGGAAAAGTTCATGAAGTCTTTTAACCAAAACGAAATCACTGAATTAAACTCAGCTATTGCTGAATTAAAAAAGAAAAAAAGTCTATATTAAAGTACAATGTGATAGGCATTATATCTAGCCACATTCAAGTAAATTCAATCAATACAACTATTTTTTTTTTCAATACAACTATTATTAAAATTTATGCACCAGCAAGAAAACCTAGTAATGAGGAAATTAAACAATTCTACAAAAGTCTGTCTGAAATTGATTAAGCATGCCATCAAGATGCATTAATTATCATGGACAATTGGCATGCAAAAGTTGGAAATGTAGAACAAGGAACAGAGGTTGGAAAATATGGAGTATATGGAGTTTTATTGGTTGAACTGAAACTGGAGACCAAATAATAGAAGTTTACAAGACCAAGGACTTGATAACGGGGAACACTTTCTTCAACAATCCATACTGACTGTTCTCAAGGGCTTCTCCAGAGAGAAGCAACAGATGTCAAATTGACTACATCTGTGTGAAGAGACAATTGAGATGCTCAATATCAGCAGCTAAAATTGGGTCAGGGACTGACTGTGCGACTGATTGTGCAATAGACCATCAATTGCTCATATGTCAGTTCAGATTGAAGCAGAAGAATAATCAAACAAGTCCAAGAGAGCCAAAATATGACCTTTAATACAAGCCACCTGAATTTCTAGAACATCTCAAGTACAGATTGACACACTGAACACTGATGACAGAAGAGTGGACAAACTGTGAGAGGGCATCAAGAATACCATTCATGAAAAAAAGGAAAAGGTCATTAAAAAGACAATGAATAAAAAATGAAAGTGGATGTCAGAAGAAACTATGAAATTTGCTCTTAATTGTAGAGTAGCTAAGGCACATAGAAGCAATGATGATGTCAAAGAGCTGAAGAGCAAATTTCAAAGGGAAGCTCAAGAAGACAAAGTAAAATATCATATTGAAATGTGCAAAGACCTATAGTTAGAAAACCAAAACGAAAGAACACACTCATCTGAAAACGAGAGAATTCAAGAAAAAACATTCAAACCTCGAGTTGCAATCTTCAAAGATTCTAATGGCAAAATAGTGAGTGATGGAGGAGCATCAAAAGAAGATGGAAAGAATATCAGAGTCACTGTGCCAAAAAGAACCAGTCAACATTCCACCACTTCCAGAGGGAACATAGGAGGAACAATGAATGGTACTGAAGGAAGACATTCAAGCTGTAATGAAAGCATTAGCCACTAAACGAGGCTCTAGGAACTGATGGGGTGCCAATTGAACATTTCAATAAGCTGATGAAGCACTGGAAGCACTTACTGGTCGATGGCAGGAAATTTGGAAGACAGCTGCTTGGCCAACTGACTGGAAGAGGTCCATGTCTGTACCAATTCCAAAGAAAGGTGACCCAATAGAATGCTCAAATTCTAGAACAATATCATTAATATCACATGCAAGTAAAATATTGCTGACCATCATCTAATAATGGTTGCAGCAACACATTGACAGGAAGCTGTAAGAGCTTCAGGCCAGATTCAGAAGAGGACATGGAACAAGGGATGTCATTGATGATGTCACATGGATCTTGGCTGAATGGCAGAAGGAATGTTTACTTGTGTTTTATATCAAGTCTTTTGACTGTGTGGGTTTTAACACACGATAAGCCTTTAAAAAAATGGGAATTCCAGAACACCTCATTGTGCCCCTGTGGAACTTGTACACAAATCAACAGGCAGTTGAGCAAACAGAACAAGGGAATACTGCATGGTTTAAAATCAGGAAATGTGTGTTGTAGCCTCTTCTCACCATACTTAATCAATGTGTATGCAGAGCAAATCATCACAGAAGCTGGCTTATATGAAGAAGAACTTAGCATCAGGATTGGAGGCCTATTAACAGCTCATAATATGTAGATGAAACAACCTTGTTTGTTCAAAATGAGGAGTGCTCGCTGATGAAGATCGAGGATTGCAGTCTTCAGTAAGAATTACAACTCAGTATAAAGAAAACCCAAATCCCAGAACTGGACCAATAGGTCACATCATGATAGATGAAGAAATGGTTGAAGTTGCCAAAGATGTTATAATGCTTGCAGCACCATCAATTCTCATGGAAGCAACAGTCGAGATAATAAACTATGTCTTGAAAAAGGTAAATCTGCTACACAAGACCGCTTTTGAGTTTTGAAAAGCAGGAAGATTACTTTAAGGACTAACATACGTCTGACACAAGCCAGGGTGTTTTTGATCATCCCACATACATTTGAATGTTGCATATTGAATGATGAAGACCGAAGGAGAGTTGCTGTGTTTGAATTGTGGTTCTGGATTGAATATTGAAAGTCACATGGACTGTTAAAAGGACACCCAAATTTGTCTTGGAAGCAGTAGAGCAGAATGCTCCTCAGAGGCAAGAATGTCCAGGCTTCATCTCATGTACATGTGTCAGAAGAGATCAGTCCTTGGGGAAGGACATCATGCTTGGGAAGGTAGAGGCACAGAGAAACAGGAAGGTCCACAAGGAGATGGACTGACACGGTGGCTGCCACAATGTGCTCAAGCAGAGGAACAATTGTGAGAATGACACAAGAAGGTGCACCGCTTCCTTCTGTTGTGTACAAGGTTGCTGTGAATCAGAACTGATTCGGTTGAATGGCACCTAGCAACATGGGGCACAAGGATCCCTGCTGGTGTAGTGGTTACGCATTGGATTACTAACTGCAAGGTTAGCATTTCTAATCTACCAGCTGCTCAGTTGGTGAAAGACAAGGCTTTCTGTTCTTTAAAGAGTTACAGTCTTGGAAACACACAGAGGCGGTTCTATAGAGTCATTTTGAATTGCAATTGACTGATGGCAGTGGATTTGATAGGTCACATATCCCATACTTGGTCAACCCCCCCGGACTGAAGCTGTGGCTGAGACCTAGGTAATGCCAATGAGGAGGAGAACCCAATTGTCCCTCTCCTTGAGTTTGCCATTGCCCTGAGATTCTAGTTCCTGAGTTCCTGCCACAGATATGTGACAACAAACGTAATCCAAGGACCCCCCTAACTGGCATTCATGCTCCAAACAGGATACCGTTGTCTACTACTGAGGGGGGTCCCACTTACTTAGCAGTCCCACTTAGGATACATTTATAGTGTGATAACCCTTAGTAGTTTCAGGAGAAAAGGTGGAGGCAGGGGGTGTTCTATACCTTGAACTTGCCATCCCTTTTCTTCTGTGTAGTGAGTGGCCACTTCTCTAAAGAGTCACTTCTGATTCCTTCAAGGACAGGACACTGTGTGATCTTTCCAATTCCGAGGGGCTGCTCTGTCTCCGCATGGAAGCCCCTCTCATGTTTGGAATAAATTACAAGGCTCTTCTCAGTGGTGGGGGCTTTATTGTTCTCGCAGGACATCTCCCTTTGTCAAAAAAATAATAACTTGCTGTAAGTAGTACTTTTTTAGGTTTACTATGCAGACAGACTAATTGTATCTTTTAATCTGGGTCAAACTGTTCTTGCTTATTACAAATTGGCTCTGGATCCTAAAAAGAGAGAGAAAAAAAATGTGAGGAACATTTGCAAATAATTTAGAGGAAGAATTACCTTCAGACAAACATTATGTCATGTTTGGGAGAAATGCTTACCCATAGTCCTCAGCCCAGCGTGCTCTGGTTGATCCAGCTGAAGGTTGGGGTGCGGGAGGGGAGGCAGACAATCTCCCCCTTAGAGATCTTGGCTGGCCACCAAGTCTTAAAACAGAGGAGACCCCACTCATATAATAAGGCACAGAATAAGGGACATTAGGCTGGATAATGGCCCCAAAGATATCAAACCCTAATGCCTAGGAGCTGTCCATTTTACCTATGGTTTTTGAAAGAAAAACCATAGCAGAATTAATTAAGGACTTTTTCCTAGCTTATTCCAGAACGGTCTATGTGCAAGCACATGTGTCCTTGTAAGAGAGACACAGAGGATGATTTAACACGGACAAATGAGATAGCAACATGACAATTGAGGGAAAGATTTCAGTGTTGCTACCACAAACCAGTGAATGCTGGCAGCCACCAGAAGTTGTAAGAGGCCAAAGTCAAAGGATTCTTGAACCTCCAAAGGAAGTGCTGCCCTGCTGCACCTTGATTTTGGCCCAGTGAAACTGATTTCTCACTTCTGGTTTCCAGCACGGCGAGGCAGTACTTTGCTGTTGTTTTTAGCAGCCAGATGTGTGGAAATTGGTTACAGCAGCTACTGTCTATACAAGAAGACTCCTGCCAGTGTTGGCAATGCTCAGAGGCCCTTCCTCTGATGAAAAATCCCTAGAATGAAATACCCCGGGCCCGGCAGATATTTTATGCTGCTCGGTACTTATTTGTTGTATGAATTAATGAAACTATTTCAGAATGATGGCACCGAGGGCACAATAGAGTTCTGTCTATCTTCTTAGTAAGAGGGAAAGTTAGACAAGAAAGCGAATACGACAGAGGGACTCTTCCATCAGGATTAAGTTTAATTACATGTAAGAGAAAGTGGGGTTGTTGCAGGTGCTTTTGGGGTGCTTCTGACTCATCTCAGCCCTTTGTATAACAGAAGGAAGTACTGCCCGATCCCGTGCCATCCAGCCCCTGTGTCAGTTCATCTCCTTGGCAGTCTTCGTCTTTTTTTGCAGAATTTCTACATCTACCTCCGAGACTGAAAGTAATAGGAAATCCTGAGATGGGATGTCCAAGGTTAGCGTAATGTTTCATGATTATCAGAAACCAAGTTTGTTTCTTTGCTTCACCAAACGTAAGACTAATGTCGATTGTTAACATTGTCTTAAAGCCCTAAAAGGCTGCTAAGGTACCAATTGTTGCATCCACATTCCAAGCAATAAGAGGGAATAAAAGGGTAAAATAGCATGCTACCCAGACAAAGTCAGCCAATATTAGGCTGTCCAATAACCTCCACCCAATAAAGTCTCTTTGTATCTCCTTGGCCATGCCTCCTAGGAAATGTAGTGTTTTTTAACTAGACACATTGCAAAGCAAATAACGGCATGATCTGTCGGTAAGGAAAAAAGAGAAAATAGATATTGGAGAGGCAACCAACAGCCTCAGTTTCAGCGGAATACAAGACACAGTACTTGATTTATTTTACTCTACTTGTGGAGCATGTATTTAAGACACGCTGGCCTCCTGGGATTGGGCACTGGACAGGAAAGGAATGGGTACATGTGAAGATAATGAGACATGTTCCTCACATCCAAGGCACTCAACTTCAAGTTGGCAGCACAAGCTAAGAGGTTGAGTACGCGAAAGTGGACAGCACACAGCCCAGATATGGGCAGTACTGTAAATGCTGCAGGTGTTGAGAGAGACTCTTTTTTCCTCTGGAGGTGGCTGGGGATCCAGACAGTATCCAGAATAAGCCAAACTTTGAAGGGTGCATATAATTTTACCGAGCATGGAAAAGTGTTCTGCATGAAAGAATGGCTCAGGCAAAAGCATGGAAGTTGGTGGCAGTGTGATGACTAGCCTGACATGAGAGCAGAAATAAGTACTGGAACAATGGGACAAAACTCAGAAAACCTGTACCTGGCTCCTCACGGCCTGACCCTACTTGTTTTCCAGCTTCATAGCCTATCACCTACTTTGGCCAGCCATGCTGATCTTCTGTCTGTATCCCCAATGAGTCTTCGTCTTCCCACCGGTGTCTGGCACTTCTTCCACTCCACGTTGCACCTGGCTGACCCCTTTTCATCCTCTCCAGCTCAGATCAATCTTTGTGAAGACTTGTGGCATCATGCTACCCAAAGAATGTCATCCATGTTATTCACAGTCAGTGCACCTTACTTACTGCTTTACTGCGTGACTTTTATTTAGTTTGAGATTATACTTGCACTTGTGAGAGTTTGTCTCCCTTGAGTTCTAAGAGGTCAGAGTCAAGTCTATTTTGTCTACCTCTTGGCAGGCCTTGGCATATAGTAGGCATCCAATAACATGTTATTGGATTGATAAATGTGTGCAAGTATATCTGTATATGTGCATGCAAGTGTATATGAGTGTGTATGAATTCATGTGTGTGAATGAGTATTTGTGAATATGTGTATAAGTATGTATATAAGTATGCGTGTACATGTGTGTATATTTTAGAGTATATATATGTGTGTGTGTGAGTACATGTGTGTATGCTAAAGTTTGATAGGAACTAATGTGCAACAAAGATTAAAAATATCAAATTAATTAAGTGTGCTCTTGTATATTTTAATTCTAGAAGTTAATTGACTATTGGCAATTAGCCTAGTGCCTTTGTCAGCGACTTTAGAAATGGAAAATATTTGATGAGCCATAATTTACTAATTTGAAACAAAAAACATGAAATTCAAACACATTTATGAACTGCAAACATCACTTAGCAAAGTTCTAGAACCAAATACGGCTTTTCACTTCTCCCTTCGACGTTTCGCTTTGGGAACAGCATAGAAAGAAGTTATGGAATTATAAGCCATCAATCTGTAGTCACTCTCAGTCAGCGCACCCTGGTGCTTGGGATTCTCCACAGCTGAAATTACTCAATCAGGCCAAGAGTCTTTAGATAATAAAAACCCACTTCCAATGAGTCAATTCTGACTCATGGAGTAGCTGTAGGGCAGGGTTCCTGAACTGTAACTCTTTACGGGAGTACAAGGCCTGGTTGCTGGTTTGGAACTGCTGACCTTGCGATAAACAGACTAACACATAACCACTACGCCACAAGGCTCCTCCTGGCTAATACAAACAGTTAACATGCCAGAAGGCTGGAGGTAGGAATCAATCCAGAGGAACCTTGAAAGAAGAATCTGATGCTCTACTTCTGAGAATTCAGCCATTACAGACCCTCAGGAGCACAAGTAGACTGACACATGAGTTGGAATCCACTGTAGGGCAACTGATTTTATTTTTTTAATCCTAACTAGGTCAAGGATTGCTCTGGACCATGTAGAAGACAAGTTTTCTGAGCAAATGAGCCACAGTCTTGAAACTTTAAAGGAACAAATTATCTAAAAAGAAATCTATACAAACAATATGTTCATTTTGCTATTCATTACAGCAGTGAGATCCTAGGAATCTTCACTATGTGAATGCTGATGGCTTAATTAGAATGTTAGTCTGTCTTTAACAATAGCACAACTGCCTTTCTATTTGACTAGAATGAAAGATAGGAAAAAAGAGTGAGAAGGGGGTTTGTAACTGCCATTTCCCCAGAGCTTAGTGTGCCAGTGGTTGTTCTAAATGCTTTATAGACTCTATCTCTCCATTTTTCAACTATCCTCTGAAAGAAGTTTTATTATTTCCATTTTACAGATGAGCACATTGGGATTCAAAGAAGCAGAAGCAGCTGTCCAAAGTTGCCAATTCCAAACCACTGTGGAATTCAATTCACGTCTAACTGGAAATGCATGCTCTCCCCCATCAAGTAGACCATGCCATTCCAAAGGCTTTGGCTCCGAACTTCATGCAAGTGAGAAGAGTTAATGCTCTGAGAGAGACAGCATGAGCAACTAACTTTAAAACATTTTCAAAGCCATGCAAATCATAATAAACCCCTAATTTTCCAATTAGGTAAGTTAGAAAACGTTTTAAAATCATGAGAACTTAATCATGGTGAGGTGGTAGAGCACTAGGAATTTCCCACTCTTATCTCCCCTTCCCACTTGCCCCCCAGGTGCAATGATACAAGCATTGTTATTATTAGTTCCCTCTGTGTCAGCCATGACTCTTGGTGGCCCACTGTACAATGAAAGGAAATATTTTCTCAGTGTTCATAACTCTGCTTGATAGCTGAACTGAAAATTCTACTTGAAAAAATATGCAGTGGCTGAGAATCACAAGTTGTGTCCTGCCATGGACATAAATGAGTGAAGCTTCAGTCTAAGCACCGCTCTCACTCGGACAACATATAGTGCTTGTGTTAGTGCATTAAAACATCCGTCATTGTGCTTTGTGTGTGTGTGTGTGCTTTGTTTATGTAAATTATCATAACCGTGGATCCAAAGAAAATTAATGATCCCAGTAGTCAAGCTAAAAGGAAAATTGTGAGAAACAAGATACAGTTAAAGAAAGAAATTGCTGTGAAATTTGAATTAGGTCCCCACTTATCTGTCTGATGGCTGAATACAACATGGCTATGTCAACATTATCAACATTTTTGAAAAAGAAAAAAAAGTAGTTAAAGTGGTTAATATAGTGAAAGGTGTGAAATAATTAAACACAAAGCAAAGAACCGAGACAATCGAAGGTGTTGAGAAGTCACTGTAAATTTGGATAAATCAAAAGGACCAGATGGCCATAGTGCATCCAAGACAGTGATACGCAAGAAGACTGAAAACCACAGAGTGAATTTATAAGTGTAATTTTAGGGCCTCAGAATCAAGTATTTGGTTTTCCAGTATTTTCTACAAGAAAAATAAGAACTCAAATGTCTTGGTGTTTGAACTCGAATTTGGAACACATTGAGATCCACAATTGAGGTATCACTGTACACACACACACAAAAAAAAAACAGTTGTAGAGGCAGGCAAGTTCCACGTCTGTGGGTCAGATGTCAGTCTATAAGTTTCTCCTGACTCATGTAGCCATAGAGATCGGTGAATCCAAGTCAACAGGTAAGATGCCAGGCTTCTGGCTACAGAGGGGAATGGGTCCAAGGTCCAAGTTGGTGACAACTCCCAGGATTGGCAGGAAATTTAGCAGGCTGCAGGCTCAAGTCTAAAAAACCAGTAGTCAGATGATGAGGCAGATGCAGGATCCAGACCTAGCGAAAAAGTAAGCAAGCTTTTCCACACATTCACGTTTACTAGGAGTGGCCACACCCCCTGATTGTTTCATTATATTAGATTTCATCCTGGGGGGATCACTATATCTTAACTGCTAAGTTATTGAGCGTCCTGAGCCATCCAAGTATTCTTAGAGCCAGGCCTATCACTGGTCCTATACCATCCCCATAGAAGGTGCTGGTGTGACCATTGTGATCTATACAGTTTTCATGGGCTGATTTTCAACTAAACCATCAAACCTTTCTTCTTAGTCCATGTTGTCGGTCTGGAAGGTCAACTAAAACCTATCCAGCATCAGGGTAATTATCAAATCTCTGTTGGCAGACAGATGTTTGCTGCACTTCAGGTACAATGGCCAGGAATTGAACAGGGTCTCCAACGTGGAAAGTGGGAATTTGACCAGTGAACTACTACTGCCTTGGTGCATTTATAAATTGATAAAACCATTCCAGGGTACAATTTGGTAACATCTAGAAAATTTGACAGTGCATATATTGGATGAGCTATCATTTTCTCACTCGCCTATATGTCCTAAAGAAATTTGTTTTTTTGCTTAAGAAGACATGTACAAGAAAATTCATTAATGTGCTGTTTTGGTTTGGGGTTTTTTTGGGGGGCGGGCAGGCGGGGAGGAAACAAGTTAAATGTCTACCAACATGGGGATGAATAGATTTAACAATATGAATGGAAAATTTACTTATGATTCTATGGAACACTGGATAGCAATTAAGTTGAACTGGAACCCAAGATTCTAGGCAATTGCCCAAACTATCCAAACAATGTGGAGAAAACAAACATGAACCTGCTGAGACTACCAACAGTGTTGTCACTTTTTTTTTTAACTTCAAAAGCATATGGATACAATGTATGTATAAAAATGTAGTAAAATTATTTTTTGAAACCATCTGGAGAAATTCAAAATAGTGGTTACAACTGGGAGAAAAGACATAAAAGATCATGAGAAGAATAAATAGTAAGTTTTGCTTGTATTTATAATGCTCTTTGTTTTATTTGGTCTTTTTGACTGCTGAGTGCTCTGATATTTAACTTTCCATAATTTTTCTTTTTTAACTCTGTGAAAACTTTGTTTTGTTGTTGCTTTTGCATATGTGAGATATTTGAGCATAATATAATTGAAGCAGAGAAGGAAAAGTGTTTTGGTTTCTATAATAAATGCCACTGGGGAATGGTAGAGTGGGAGATGGTCTGACTGTCTGGAAATCTAGGGCAAGCTTCTGATCTCCCATTGGCGGGTGGTCTGGCAGCCACACAGCTGCTCATGGCAATGTGAGGACACAGGCGGTGGGTCAGACCACCCAGAGACCCTCCTATTGCCTGCTGATACTCAGCATCTGGTCCCTGGGAAGCTGAGTTTCCTCCAGGTGAAGGATGAATGCGCTCTGTCTCTGTCACCTGCATGGAAAAGGAAGTGTCACAGAGAGACAAATTAGATCATCTATTATCAAGAAGGCAAAAGATAGACTGAGGAGGCACCTGCAGCTCACCAGATGGTCTATCAATTATCATAGTCTTAGGGAAAGTGGGCTTGACCTCCTCTTCTCTGGGCTACCCCACCCTACCCCCAGTCCAGCCTCTCTAGGGAGGAATGAGACAAGACACGATGCCTTGGCCAGCACCCTCAAATGTAGCTCAATGATAGGGGGCACCACAGTCATCCATTGTTTATTCATCCTATACTATAGAAACACCCAGGAAGAGGGGTTGTTCCTTCAGAAGATGTGCATGCATAGTCCAGTCATGAAGCATGATGAATAGCTCTCCTAGGAAGAGCAGCCCATACCTACAGCTACCATCACCATCAGCTCATCATCAGGATATAATATAGCAAATTGATCAATTGTATGGTTGTATATGCTCACTGCCATCAAGTCGGTTACAACTCAGAGACCTTATAGAGCAAAGTAAAATAGCTCCATTGAGTTTCAGCATCTGCAAATCTCTACAGAACCAGTCTGCCTCATCTTTCTGCCATGGACCAACTAGTGAGTTCAATTCTCTAACCCCTGGGTTTTCAAATAAATGCTTAACCCAATGAGACACTAGGGTTCCTCTTGCATACACAGGGCTTGCTCTTGGCTACAAACAGAAAAGTTAGAGTTCAAACCCACCTGCTGTCACTACTGGTCAATGAAGAAGGAAGCGTGGTAAAGAATGATAGTTTTGGTGAAGAATATTGACAGTATTGTGGACAGCCAGAAAAACAAAACAAATGTCTTGGAGAAAGTACAGGCAGAATGTTCCCTAGAAGTGAGAATGGCAAGATTTTGTCTCATGTACTATGGAGGTGTTATCTGGAGCAATCAGTCCCGGGAAAAAGGACATCATGCTTACTAGAGCGTCAGCAAATATATATATATATATAATCAAGAAAATTAGTTGACACAGTGGCTACACCAAGGGACTGAAAGACAACAACCATGAGAATGGCATAGAATTGGGCAGTGTTTCCTTCTATTGTACATGGGGTTACTATGGGTCAACTTGACAGTGACTAACAACAGGGGCACTGTAGAAGAAAAGGTGTGACTGTACAGTTCTTTGAAGATGACAGCCAAGAACATTCTATGGAGAAGTTCTACTGTGAACACATGGGCTCACCAAGAGTTGGAATCAACTCAAGAGCAATGGTTTGGGTTATGACTTTTATTCTGGAAATGAGTTGGTTATTTGCAGTAAGTTGTGCTCATACTTATTAGCACTGAGAAAGATTTGGTGAGATGAGCAGAAAAGACATGGGATCCTAACATATTTGTGAAATGAACTCTAAGAAGTCAGCTAAGCATTTCACTTGCATTTTTTTTTAATTTACATTCACAACATCATTAACAAGAAAAGCACAATTCGTGTTATAGCAGAGGAGTCTGGGCCAGGGAGATATAGGTAAACAACATCGAGCCCTGCCAGGTGGACTCCCATAAATGTGTCCACAGGCCCTACAGACCAAGATGGGCACAGTCTTTATATCATATTCCTTCCCTATGTCCCAGAACCTTTGTGGGTAAAGGCTGCGCACTAGAAGGGCACCACAGAATCTGTCTCTGACGTGAAAAATCCAGAGGCTAATTATTAATAGGAGAAGCCAAAACAGGAGGGCTTCAGGCCACCTTTTCAGGCAAGGGAATGGATCTGAATCTTTAAAATCTGAATGACATGGAATAAAAACCAGAGCAGGAAGTGGGAGACTCAGAAGAGGCATAGCGAGTCCTTTCAGGAGCCTGATACAGGACAGTGGACTTTTGCCAGGACTGTGGAGAGTGACATCCATTCAAATCAGCAATAGCCCCCCTCTTTGAGCGGGGGCATCGTTCTGTCCACCTCTGACGATGGGGAGCTCTGCTTGCTATGCAGCATGCATGCTACTCTCATTTTCTAAGATGGAGATTAAGTTACTAGCAGGGCTTCATTGTACAATTGTTTGGGTTGAGGTGGCTCCATTCCGATTCACCGCCATTTACAAATGTGGGCCTGTTCCGCTTGCGCTTTCTTGGCCATGACAGAACTGAGAAGAACCAGTTCCGAGCCCTGCAGGAAAGTTGTCCCACCATCCTCAGATCTGAAAAATCTCGAGACCTTGTGAATCGTTTGTTGCAGGAATGCCCACTATTAAAACAAACAAACAAACCTCAAAGTCTAGCAAAATCGAACCCTCTTCCCACAGAAGGAAATCCAGTCCCTCCAATTCCCAGTGACTCCTACTTGCTGGATCTACAAAGAAATATCAAAAAGTGCTTCCCGTAGCCCTACCCCCACACACTCATAGCTAGTGCCTTCCCAATCCCAGGGGGGCAGCTCACCATCGGATCGGTGAACCCTGTGTTCTCTGCGGGGATGTTCATTGTCTGTGAGTCTAAGGGGGCATGAAATGTGAGTGGGTGTTTTATAAAGCACCCTAACGTAAGTCTGATGCCCGTACAGATTTGGTTTATATGACCATCATAAACTTTAGAAGGTTTGAGGGGCAGTATTGGAAGCACTAAATCTCAGAAGAGGAAAGGAGTGGTGGTGGTGGACGGAGAGAGAATAGTTTTGCAAGGAGAGGAAAGAGGAATTCCATGGAATTGCCACCTCCTGATCTGTGTGTTCTGCTAGACCCTGGGCTATTAGCTTGCTATTGGGCCACCTAGGGGAAGACTTTCCCTTTAGGATTTCGAAAGCTAAGGATCGATTTCAGTTCGACTATATACTGTCAGCCATCCACAGCTAGTCTCAACTGCCACGTCCACTGTCCCTGGGAAAACCGCACCTTCCTAATTCGAGGGAAGGAGCCAGCTTTTAGAGAAGTGCACTGAGTTTAAGCACAATAGAATTATGCTTTTTTCATCAGGATCTTCCACCTGCTTCACATCCCTGCTGGCGCTCCTTTCAGCTCCCTTGCACTCCCTAAATCTTGACATATTAGAGGCTTCGCACTCACTCATGATATTATGTTTTCTCTTTATAGCTAAAATTAAAGCAAATTTAAAGCATTGCTCTAAATGCAAGCAAAGAGCCCTAGAAAATATTACCATGATATCCAATATTGGCACATGCTATCTTCTCCCAAGTTGGGTCCCATAGCACTAATTAACTAGCTCTGTGGAAGGAGGATGTAGAGATCCTGGGGGTGTTGGAGCAACAGCAATCTAGCTGAGAGGAATTACTAAGAAGCAGAAGGGTGAGCATGATGGTGGGGCAGGAGGAAGGTAAAAGGAAACAGAGGAAAGAGCTAAGAAGCGAAGCTATGGATAGAAGACATAGGTGTGTACATATATAAATGCATTCATTCATAAAAATAGAGGTATTGGCCTATTTTATGTATTTATATGACAATACACTGAAGTAGTAGATGGACTTCGGGCCTCTACTCAAGGCCTCCCTCCATGCAAGAACACTTTGTTCTAACAACCTGGCATTCTGTGATGCTCACCCTTCTGGCATGATCACTGAAGACAAATTGGTGCATAAGAAAATCGCTGAAGACAAATGGGTGCATAAGAAAATGTAGTGAAGAAAACTGAAGGTGCCTGGCTATCCAAATATAAAGCATCTGGGGTCTTGAAGACTTGAAGTGAAACAAGTGGCCATCTAGCCGAGAAGCAACAACTCCACATAGAAGAAGCACATCAGCCTGTGCAATCATGAGATGTAACCAGGACCAAGTAACAGGCATCGGAAGACCCAAAACAAGCAACCAAACAAACAAACCAACCAAAAAAACATATTGTTGAGAATAAGGGGAGTCAGAGCAGAGACCCAAAACCCATCTGTAGAAAATAGGACATCCCCTCACAGAAGGGTCACAAGGAAGGGAGGGGTCAATCAGCTTGCACTATAGCAGTGCTGAAACACACAATATTCTTCTGGTTCCTTGAGGGCTCCTCACCCCCCACTATCATGACCCCAGTGCTGCCTTTCACTTCAGGCTAGACTGGAGCATGTGCACAGGTACAGGTAAGAGATAAGAGCTCACGCCACAGAGAATCCAGAAATAGAAGTGGGAATTGTGATACCAGGAGGGAAGGGGGAAGAGGGGAGTAAGGGGGAACTGATCCCAATGATCAACACATAAACACACACACACACACACACACACACACACACACCAAGGGGATGAACAACAAAAACTGTGGGGGAAGAGAGACAGCGGTCAGTATAAGATATGAAAATAATAATAATTTGTAATTTACCAAGGGGTCATGAGGGTGGGAGGGAAAAAAGAGGAGCTGATACCAAGGGCTCAAATAGAAAGTAAATGTTTAGAAAATAATGATGGCAACATATGTACAAATATGCTTGACACAATTGACATAGGGATTATTATAAGAGCTGTAAGAGCCCCTAATAAAATAATCTTTTAATAAAATATTTTTAATTGGCTCTTTGGATAGCAGCCATCAGTCACTGGTGGACTCTATGTGATTTTCTTGAATCGTCACCCCAAACAGTGTAAACACAGAATTTTCTGGAATCCCAAATGGACAAAAGCATTCATGTCAGGCACTGTCCCACAGCTCATGGAATAGCCTGGAATTTACAAGATCTGAGCTGTGCTTTTGAGCAGGTGCAGATAGGTGAGGACGGGCAGAGTTGAGGAAATGTGTCACAATTGGAAAGAAAGTGGCAGCGTGTGCCTCGTGGGACTCCAGGTCCCCAGATCCTCTCGAGCAGTGTCTAATCAAGAGGTGGCCCAGAGGAAGAATACAGCGAAAAATACCCTCCCAATTATAGTAGTAGTGATTTGCCTTCGGTGAACACTGCTGGGTTAGGATGGAATATCTAAAGAAGGAAAAACAGTCACATATACATATTTACCTAACATCAAGGAGACTAATAGGTCTTTAACTGTCAACCTATGGAGAATCCTGACCCAGCCAAATTGACCCAAAACCAAACTATCCCAACTACCAGCAAACCCAAACAGCATGAAGGTAGAAAGTAGGTATGGGGAGTCGTTCACATGACTGAAGAGTTCCAGGGTAGTGCAATAGCTAACTTCCTCTGCTACTAACCAGAGTTAGGTTCAAGTGCACCCAGTGGTGCCTAGTGGTAGCTAGTGGTCTGTGAAGCATTAGCCTTTTAAAGGCTATGAAGTTCTACAGAATTTTCGAAAGCATTTGCTAAATCTTTGTGGCCCTTGCCCAAGATGTGCTTCTACAAGAACTCATTCTGTTTTGAAGGAGCTTTGGGGCAGTGAATTAAGCACTGGACTATTAATGGAAAGCTTTTCCATTGGAACACGTCAGCCACTCTGAGGAGAAAGCGGAAGCAGTCTGCAGAGCCTTGGAAAGCCTATGAAACAGTTCTGTTCTTTCCTATAAGTTGGCTATTTTAAATATAATGATTCGAGTGGGACTGCTATCTTGGGCCAAAATCTCTACCTATGTCATAATTACTTTCTGGTGGATTAGAAAAGGCCCCCTCTGAGAGAACATGGTCTTTACTCCCATGTTTACTTGATAAGCCAATGGCACCTTCTGATGATAGAATGGCACTCCATTCCCAGTGGATGCTGCCGCAGCCAAGGTGCAGGGGGCTTCCAAGCAAAAAGGCCTGCTTCAGAGAAAGTGCTGTGTTTTAGCAATGGTTCATATTTATGGTAAGTTTTATGAGGGTAGGGATTGTTTCTGTCTAATTCACCGTCACCTCGCAGACTGACTGGTGCACAGTGGGTACTCATTTGGGGAGCAGACTAATCAAACCAAGCACACGGTCATGGAGTGGATGCCAACACACGACAACCCTACACAGAGTTTCCAAGGTTGTAAATCATATGGGAGCAGACAGGCTCTTCTTTTTCCCACAGAGCCCTCGTGGGTTTGAATCACTCAAATGGAAGTCCACCATCCAGTACTTACCTGACAGCACCAGCAGAGTGGTTAGTTCGATGAGTGATCCAGAGCCAGCTGTAGTGGAAGGAAATGGTGAGGAGGAAGACGAGGGAACTATGATACTGGCAGAACGTACAAGTCAGGATTTTGCTTTCTAAGATCTAGAATGAAAGCACTATTTTTCCCACGATGGCTGTTGACTTTATATCCTAAGAAGACAAGAAATAACCTCATAGAGTCTATGCAGACTCATAGGACATTATGGTGTGTGTGTGTGTCTGTCTGAGCGGAAGATGAGAAGGCAATCTCCAAATATGATATACTATATGATTCTATTTATGTAGCATTTTTGAAATCACAAAAGTGTAGAGATGGATTCATGTGGTCTTGTCCATGAAACTGTCTTGCTTCTCTGGCAATTATCTCCCTCCACCAGATCCCTTAATGCTTGGCTTTCGGCAGTGTCTATCTCATTCCTCTCCAGGCTGTGGCCTAGCCCAGAGCCTGACCTCAGAGTACCTGTTGCTGCTCAGTCAAATCATGTTGCTGAGTAGAACTGGGCCCTGGGGTTTTCTTGGCTGTTGCCTTTATGGAAGCTGATTGC
>NW_022106189.1:13401538-13481530 GCF_000313985.2 Echinops telfairi | reverse complement strand
TATATATATCAGTTACCCTCCAGTTGAATCTGACTCATGACAGCCAACCAAGGTAGAATTATCTGAGTAGAATTGTCCTCTGTAGGGTTTTCAGTGACTATGATCTTTCAGAAGTAAATTGCTAGGCCTTTCTCTGAGATACTTCTAAGTAGATTTAAGCCATCAAGACTTCCGTTAGGAGAACGTGCTTAACTACTTGCACTACCCAGGGACATCTGGCCCCAGATTAGGTGTTTCATTGAATTAACGGATGATTGAGTGAATGGAAGAGCACATTCTGACTCCAGGCAAGAAAAGCACGTGACAGATTAGGAACTGGAGGCACCCATAGAAAAGATTTAGAGAAGACCCAATCATCCACAAGAAGAATCCAAAATGGTGGCCAGCGAGCGGTCCCATATAGACTTCCTGTCAGGAATAGTGTCTCAGTGGGCCAGTGTCACATGAGAACAAGTGAGAGGCTGCACAGGAGCAGATATTGGCTAAAGGTAGACTTCAAGATTTACATCCAAAGATGGGCTTGCTCGTAAAACAGACGGTCTTTTGGGAAGTGGCAACTCCAAGCAAGCTTGCTGGACAGATGGGTGGGACCCCTTGTGGTACAAACCTGGAGCATTGCTTTCTGCCCAGGGGTTTGCTATTCTCCCTCCCCTGGAGTCGACTGGGGCCCTCCCCCTCCCTCTCTCTCAGCCTTGCATAGCGCTGTGGTCCAGCTGCCCAGCTCACCTACCCCAGGGGGCCAGCTGTGATCTCCTGTTCCCACCACCAGTGCCCTTTCGCCTTTTGATCAGCTCTACGATGTTGACATTGTGTAGATCAAATCAATATACACTGCAGCTTCTGGGGGCCCAGCGATGCATACGTTCCTCCACGGCCCTCTGTCCTGCTCAGATGGAATCAGGGGCACATTAGATTGCTGCCCCTTTCCTCCTGGGAGCCTGCTGTCCCGGGGTTGATGATTTGAGGAGAAATGAAATCTATGTTTTTAAGAAAATTGCTGAAAGCATTTGACCTTGAATCATAAACAAAAGCAGTCAATCAGAGAGGGCCCGCGGCACACAAATCACAAAGGGAGAGGCCTCTTCCTGGGAAAGAGAAGGGCAACCCCCAGCCCTGCCCCCTGGCAGCCGTGCAGACCAGGCTGCTGGAGCCACTGTCAGGGGGTCTGGCCACAGGAAGTACACCAAGACCGTCCTTGGTGGGTTCTCTGAGCCCAACCCCAGTCATGCTCATAGCAAAGAACAAAGATCGAGGGGAAATGAGCGTGCTCTTAAGACTCAACAAGGAAGGCATGATATAGGCCCTTGTGGGCCTTCCCCCAGCTTGTTTCTAGTGTTTCTCTAGCTATTATCTCGATTTGCCCCTGCGGCCATTTGCACAAAAGCCCTGGCACTTCTGCAGCCCTCCTGAGAGCTTCCTCCTTCAGTCCACTTGGTGTTGGTTCTGATTCCCGTGTGATGGCATCTGCCCCAGCCTCATAGCCACCGCACGTGGGACGGAGTAGAATTATCCTCTGGCATTTTCTTGGCTATAATAGTTACAGAAGGCAATCTCTAGGTCTTTTATTTATGATACCACTGTGTGGGTCCGAACCACCAACCGTCAGGTTAGCAGTCAACCACAAAGCACGTGTACTACCCAAACTCATTTAGTCTACTTTGTAAGGCCTGAGCCTGCAGAGACAGATGGGGAAAGGCTCCAGGTTCCAGAGACACAAGAAAAAGAAACACATTGACCCCTGTGAGAGTTAGGTGGTATCAACTTGGCTGGATCCAGATTCTCCCTGAATGTGATCTACTCCAACGGAATCAACTCTGGGCCGGGGTCTGCTCCGAGCAGCACAGGCTCTTCCCTGGGGGCAGAACAGGTAGGTGCTACCGCTTTGATCAGGCCACAGCCTTGATACAACTGAAAGGAAGTTTCCTTAGGGGTGGGTCCTACTTGTGCTTAAGCTAACTGTGTCGAAGGAAGTTTCTAGAACACTCTGGAAGGCCAATGCACTCTTACATGAAAAGGGAACGTTAGTGGTAGTTTTGAAGGGATTTGAATCCTGTTCCTCTGAGTAGTTTCCCCCTTTCCTCCGTGGTGATACCAAGTAGCTATGCTCGACTTCCAGCCCATACTGAGGGCAGAGTGACTGGGTGGGACTGATAGCCCCAGGGGAGAAGAAAGAACACAAACGGAAGGGAAAGCCCAGAAGTAGTTGTGGGACATGTCCTGTGTCCCTATCTCCTCTTCCACTATCACTACCCAGCTCTCTTAGCCTACAAACCTCCCGCTGGGCATATGGTAGACAAATGAAGCCCAGGGCCTGGAAAGTGGGAAGAGGACATGAAGGACTGGATGTTGAATGCCTCGCACAGGAATTTCTCCTGCTGCCATCAAGTCAATGCTGACTCACAGGGACCCCTGCGGGCTTCGGAGACTGTAACTGCTTATGGGAGTGGAAAGCCCAGTCTTTCCCCCTCGGAGCTGCTGGCGGTTTCAAACTGTCCACCATGTGGATCACAGCCCAGTGCATAACCCCTCCACCAGCAGCTTCGAGGGAGAAAAGGATTTCGACGGGTACTATTGAACCAGGAAGCCCTAATGGGCTCACGAGTGGGGGAAGGATGGAAGAGTGTCTTAAGATGGTTTTTCTGGAAGGGTTGGAAGTAGAGAGTGCTGCAAATGATGCCCACTCGTCCATCAGCACAGCTTTTCTCTCGGCTTACTCGTGACGAGCTCAACTCTAGGCAGACAGATCCCTTGCTGGTGCTGCTGTGTTCACACACCTCAGAAAGGCGTTCTGTTCCTGCAGAGTTTTTTTTTTAATTATGGAAAAAGTTCAGATATAATCAGAAGTATAGAGAAAAGTATAATAAGACCCCCTGTGCCAATTCCTGAGCTCTAACAATTATTACCTCGGAGCCAGTCTTGTTTCATCTATATCCCCATCCATCCCTGCTCCGCCCCGGCTTACTTTGAAGCCAATCCAGACGTCATATATCTTTAAGATGCTCAGATTGCAAGTGCCCCTCTAGGTCTGGAGATGTCATTCTCTCGAGAAAAAAGGAATCTGCTCCATTATTATTGCTTCGTTTAGCAAAAGAGTTTTGCATCTTCCTCCTCCACAAATATAGTCTAAGTCTCTTTACTTGATATTAAATGTTGCATTTTACAGACGAAAAAAACCTACTTCTGTTCTTCTTGTCTGGAAATGCTCAACTGGCATGATGGCAATGTTGGGCACCACCCACTGCCCTAGACCCGTCATCTTCCCCATCCCCACCTACCCACTTATTGACCTGTGCCCAGCCCCTGCCTACTTGCTTTTTAGGGACTCTCTCCTGCACTCTCAGCATTCCAGGACACCCAGAGGACCCCAGCGAAGCACCCTACCCCACCCCCCAACACTAGTTTGCATTATTTTATAATCACATACAGAATGGTCTCTCTCCCAGGCCTGGTACCAACCTCCAAGTGACTACAGGAATCAAAGGCAGAGCTGGCTTCTCACATCAACACCGGCTGACCTTGTGCTTTCCAACTGGGGGTTATCTCCGCCGTGGCATTCCTACTCCAGTAAGTAATAAACGCGAAGGAAAGTTCGAGAGAAAAAGGGGAGGGAAAACAAAAACACAAAAATGATGATGATGATGATTTTACTTAAAGAGCCAGATGAAGATAGTGGGGTTCTTCTAATGTTACACCACCATCTCTTGCAGCTGCAGGGTACATTAAAGCCAGGGGCCAGGGGAGGGAAGATAGGGCATATTTCAAAGCTGACTGCTGCAGTAACCAAAAGCGAAGGGGGTGTTGTGTGCAATATGCCAAGTGTTTGAAGTGGACAAGATTTCTAGCATGTTGCCTTGATGCCTGTACATACTTAATAACAGATGTTTGGTCTCTCTAGGCAGATAATTGTCCTGCTGTAAGGTTGACTTGACCTGCCTGCACAGTCCAGCATCCGACGTCGAAGCAGTAACAAATGAGCTGAGCCTGTCTCTGTTTTACTAGGGGAATGCCCAGCCACGCTTCCTTTTAAGCACATAATTACTTCACAGCCACTGAAGCCCATCCATCCCCTCTCCTAATGGCCATGGAGCTATTCGGCCATAATTTATGAGGACAGGGTTCAAAGTTTTAATAATATTTGGATAATATCATTGCCCACACGTCAGTGGTGGTGTGATGAATAGAAGGAGAGTAGGCGAATTTCGATTTGGTGCATGCTGGTGCAAACCTGAACATCTTCGTGCCCGGCCTGGCCTTTATGGAAGCCATCACCAGCCCATCAGCCCATGAATTATAGATTGGGCCAGGAAGGATTATAAACAGCAGTGGGGATCACGCGGGGACGCTTGTTCATGAGGAGCTGTCCTGTTAGTGCCTCTTCCTTATGCAGATAAATGAATTGCAGGGAATACAAAAACGGCGTAAATAACCCTGGATTGGGTGCCATGTTAGCACATCAACATAAAAAACCCCATACCAGGACCAGCTTGGGGATATTTATGTTTATTCTCTGCTCAAGTGGCTCCCTGAAATTTTGGCTTCACACTTATGCTCACCTCATCATTCCCACATCCTAACAGCACCTCTGGGCACATTGCTGGGATGTTCTGTGGGGCTTATGGGCACTTGTTCTCCAGCTCAGGGACCCCACTGGGGGCAGGCTGATGAATACCAAATGGCTATCCAGTTCAGAGCAGACAGCGGCAATCCAGGCAAGTGTAAGTGAAAGAAGGGGAGACATCTATGCACCCCCTCCTCAAAAAAAAAATAACGGGAAGAAGGAAGGACTTAGTTATCGATCAACATAGAAAAGTCTCTTAGAGATGCTCAGGTTCAACTGCACTGTCCCCCAAAAGCAGGTAGAAAAACCTGAAGCACAGGGAGGAGGACCACTTCTTTCAAATCACACACCTTTGTTGCCAAGCCAAGATTCCTAACTCCCCAGCTTTGCCCGAGGCCACTTTATCTGGCCTGTTTTTTTCTCTCCCCAAAATGTAAACATTCAACATTAAGCTCAAGCAATAGGGTTGAGACTAAAAAGGTGTGTGCCAACTTCCTCCTATCCCTCTCTAGGGGACTCACCCTGAACTTTGACAAGGTACGTGTGCAGGGAGTAATCGTTGAACTTACGCACTCAATATCTACTTAATTTATAGTGAGGGTTTTATTTGGAAAGGACAGCAATTATAGCTGCACCTCAGAATAACTAGGAAATGGCACATTTACATCTCTATAAATAACTGACTGAGTCTAACTAGCTTTCTCCACTCCCGGGTTCTGATTTTGAGCTACCATGTATCTGGACCTCTTGTGGAGATCTGGAGTCATTTTGGAGTAGTTTCAAATACCAAGGCTTGTTGATTCCACATAGAGTTTGTGACACACTCAAAGATCCAAAACTGAAATCATTGGCATCTACTCAAGATCAACTCATACTGACCCTGTGGGATTGATCCTTCAGGATTCCAAGACTTGACAGCTTTACAAGAATAGACAACATTGTCTTTCACTCTGAGAGGGGCTGCTGGGCTCAAGCTTGGGGCTAGCAGATTAGTACAGGGTAACCACAGGAGAAGAGAGCATACATTTCAGAATGGGAAACATCCAAGTCCATGTAAGAGTCTAGGATCTGGAGGAGAACTAGACCTGAGGATTTTAAATTAACACGAATCCTGGGGTTGCCCAACCACAGGCTTCCAAAAGGGAAGCCATCAGCCATCTGACTCAGGCCGCTTTGCAGCCTGAAATGCTGAGAGCTGTCTTTGGTATCATAAATGCATAGTAACATACACTTAAAATCCCAGGTGCCTTTTCACTTGGTGTTATGCATAGGGATGCAATGGAGGCCCAGAAAGAAAATGGACTTGCCCAAAGGCATAAAGAAAATTCATAAGACAGCCAGGATGGGGGCCAAGACGCCCACCATCTAGTTATCCATTCCTTCAACAATAGTGTACTTGTCATGTACCTAGCACTTTTCTAGATGCTAGAGGTAAACTGATCAATATGATATAGTACTGGCTTTCATGGAATTTATAGTTGTGCTAGAGAAAAAGTCAGTAAAGGAAACATCACAGACAAACACATAACTGAAAGTTCTAATACCGCCACCTGGTGAAAGCTTTGGCCACCTCATGTGCATGTGAAAGTTGGACATGGACCAAGGACGAGCTACGAAGAATCGATGTGCTTGAGTCGGGGGCTGGAGAAGAACACGGAAAGTGCCATGGACTGCCGAGAGAACCACCCACTCTTTCCTGGAAGAAGAACGACCAGAATGCTCCTTACAAACTAAGAGGGAGAAGTTTTGTTTCGTGTGCATTCGACCTATTCTCAGGAGAAACCAGTCCCTGGAAAGGGGCATCGCGCTGGGCCCAGTGGAGGGCCAGCAACAAAGAAGGGCCGAGACACGAGGGGTTGACAGTTTCTGCAACGCTGGGCTCAAGCAGAAGAGCAATTGGGAGACTGGTGCAGGACGGAGCAGCAGTTCCTTGTGCTGTACGTAGGGTGCTTATGAGACAGGACAGACGGGAGGGCACCCCCCAGCAACCACAATGCCGCCACCACCAGTTGCCATCAAGTCCATTCCGACACATGGCAACCCCATGTGTGTCCTATATAGATTACAGAGTCGTCTGGACACTCCCTGTCCGTGTACTGCCATTGAGCCCCAGCCGATTCCATTTCTTAATGTAACTAAGGTGACATTCCTATAGCTGGAGCCTCTCCGAGGCTCTCTGAAGATGGCCATGCAAAATATATTTATATAAGAATATAGTTTGGGGTTATAGATATCAATTGCTGACTACCAAATCTCACTGCCAATCTGTTGCTAAGACAAAGCAGAGGCTAGCCACTAGGGTGAAAAAGGCCACCCCCATAACACAGCTTTGGGGGGAAGGATAAAGTCAGATTTTACGGAGCTTCTAAAGGCTGATTCAAGGAGTGTCTTTCCCTGCGGAGGAAAGGAGAGTCGGTTAGTATGGGGTAGGGACCACATCATCATACTTCTGGACTGGTAGAAAGCAAAGGATGAGGACAGAGGACAGGTTTCAAATAGTCTTTGGATACAAACTTTTGTTTAACGCTTTCTCTAAATGAGCTGGGAGTCCGCGATGAGGCCAACAGTTAACATGCTCAGCAGCTAGTCCAAAGGTTGGAAGTTCTAGTCTGCCCAGAGGTCCCTTGGAAGAAAGGTCTGGTGATCTACTTCAGAAAACTCAGCCACTGAACATCTTTTGAAGAACAGTTCAGCCCTGACCCAGAGAGTCACCATAAGTTAAAATAGACTGCTGATGGTGGTTGCTTCATTTTGCATATATTGATGACTTGATCCTTTGTCTGGGGTGTTCTTTAGTGAACATAAAGTTAGTTGACTGAACAAGAGTCTCCCGGAATATTAAAGTTCTTCTGTTGAAAACAATGAAACGACAGCATCGTGTTACTATGGCAATAGGCTGTGTACGGTGAATGGTACCAGTGGCCATCTTGCCTAAGAACAGAAGCCTCTGAGAAGAGCGCAGAGCAAGAGCACAGTATTCTGATGCAGGGCCTGAATTCCTGGAGCCAGCAATCCCTGACATCCAGGTGGTTGAACTTTTCAGGAATACCTACGGCCATGAGTGGATCACGGCAACCCTGGAAGACGGAGCCGAACAGGTCCACGGGGTTGAGGCAGCTCTAGAGCTTTACAAAAGCAGGTAGCCTCATCTTTCTCCCACAGAGCAGATGGTGGGTTCGAACCACTCACATTTTGAATACCGTGGTATCACCAAGATTTCAGGTATAGGAGCAATAAATTCCTAGTATGGCTTAAGATAAGTTGAATGTAAACCCTAAGGCTGTCCACAAGCTCTTCTTAGTTATTCCAAGTCCTTGATTCTCGTGCCTGAGGCCAGGAGGTTGCGAGATTACTCTGGAACGCCATAGCACCCCATTCATTAAACATCTCACTCAGAGGACATGTTTTAAATCTATACGCTGAATCAGGTGAGTTTGCATAAGCTGCTTAGTCTGCCCTGAATGCATTTTCTCCTTTCAAATCACCACCTAGAAAGCCTGGCCTCACACTTGAAGGTTCAAATGAAGGGTCTATTCTGTGAAACCTGCTGCCAAGCCCCACTACCGTCAGCATCTTTTCCCTAGGTCTACACGGAGGAAATAGAGCCTTCTTGACGTCCTTGCAGAAGCACTATCACAGCAAACAGATGCTTACCTGTATTTTGTTAACTATGCAAAGCCTGCCACTGTGAGAATCATCATAAATTATGGGTTGCATTGTGAAGAGTGGGACTTCCCAAACCCTTAATTATGCTCCGGGGAAACCTGTACATAGACCAAGAGGTAGTGGTTTAAGCCAAACAAAGGGATACTGCCCAGGTAAAATTCAAGAAAGGTATGGGTACAGGGTTGTATCCATTCAGCATATATATTTGAAATATGAACTCTGAGTGGTAATCCAAGAAGTTGGATGAAGGGGAAGGAGAATTCAAAAAGTTCATGGAATGAAAAGACAATGAACTTTCCCCATGATTATTAGCCTCCTTCATTATGAAGAAGAATATGGAATCAGGGAGAGGGGTCCTCAAACTTTTTAAACAGGGGCCAGTTCACTGTCCCTCAGACCATTGGAGGGCCGGACTATAGTTTAAAAAAAAAAAAAATATGAACAAATTCCTGTGCACACTGCACATATCTTATTTTGAAGTAAAAAACAAAATGGGCAAAAACACCCGGTGGGCCACATGTGGCCCGCTGGCCATAGTTTGAGGAACCCTGCTTACTTACAACCTGGGATATGCAAACAATCTTGTTTTCTGAAGGCAAACAAGCCCTTAAGAGTAAAGACTACAGCCTTTACAAAGATTATACTTCAACATAAAGAAAATAAAAATTCTCTCAAATGAATCAATAAGTCATATCATGAAAAATGGGGGAAATGTTAAAGTCAAAATTGTTTCATTTTACTTAGATTCATGATCAGCATCCATGGAAAAAAACAGGTAAGAAATCAAACACTCTATAGCATAGGGCAAGTCTGCTGCAAAGGACCTATTTAATGTGCTAAACATAAAGATGTCGCTTTGAGGACTTTATGGTGTACCTGAGCTAAAGCATGACATTTTCAATATGCATGCTGAATAATGGAGAAAAATTGATGCAGATGAATGATGGTACTGGTGAAAAATAGTGCATATATCATGGACCCTCAGAAGGGTATACAAAGCTGTAATGCAGGATGTTCTGGAAGAATGTTCCTTAGAAGCAACGATGGCAAGGCTTCCTCTGACACATGTTGGGTATCACATCAGGAGGGACCTGTTCCTGGAAAAGGACATCATGTTTGGAAAAACAGAAGGTCAATGAAAAAGAAGCAAGCCTCAATGAGATGGAGAGACACGGGGGCTGCAACACGGGACTCAGGCTCAAGCCCCGCAGGGACGGTGAGGATGTCACGGGACCCAGTGGCATTCCATTCTACTGGACACAGGCTTGCTGTGAGTCGGGGTGGACCCAGGGACACAACAACAAGCACAACTCTTGCTGGAGAAGCTGTGTGAGGGTTTCTGCAAGTTAATGTTTGTACTGCGAGCTCCTGAGGACACAGATCCTCTGACTTAGTAACTCGCAGTTCCCAGCTGCCTATTCCTGGCCTCGGCTCAAGAAACACTTACTGAAAATCAGATTCCTGCCCAGAAGACTGATTGATGTAGGGATCTGAGCTCACTCCCCATGTCCCTCACAATAACCCTAGATACAGTTATTCCTCCTCTCCCACACAGGTCTAGAAAGGGCCACTTTGCCATCACTCAAATAGTGAGCTGCTGACTTGTGAGATGATCCCTGGTGCCTTAGTCCTGGATAAAAGTAGTGATAAGTATGATGATGATCATCATTGAAAGACTGAATATACAATGGACAATGATCAGGCCATATTTTTTAAAAAAAGAAGAAGAAGAAGAATTCCAATTCCAGCCTGCAGCAACCAGTTCAGGAAGGCAAACTATAGATTTTTTAGCAATCGATCCCAAATGGCAGGACTTGATCAATAGCTATCAGTTATCCTGATTCCTGTTTTCCCCTATCCCCCATTTTCAACTTGTTAACAATCAGGATATCCGATTATGTTCCCTTACCCAATCACATTGAGTCCTTGGGCTGGTTCACCAAAAGGTTGGAGGTGCCAGCCTACCCAGAGACACCTCAGAAGCAAACCTTCAGAATCTACTTCCCAAAATCAGCCGATAAACAAGCCGGAAGAAAGAACAAAGGAACAAACGCTCCAGGGGGACACAGGAGAGGGGGACATAGGGGAAAAGAGTTGGGTGTTAACGAACCCAAGGACAAGGGAACAACAGGGTTTGAAAACTCAATGGCAAGGAGGGTGTAGGCGGTCTGGTTGGGATTGATCAAGGGCAATGTAACCAAGAGGAATTACTGAAAGCCAAATGAAGGCTGAACATGATAGTGGGACAAGAGGAAAGTAAAGGAAATAGAGGAAGGAACTAAAGGCAAAGGGCATTTATAGAGGTCTAAATACAGGCATATACATATGTAAATACATTTATATATGACTATGGGGAAATAGATCCATGTGCATATATTTATAGGTTTAATATTAAGGAAGCAGATGGACATTGGGATTCCACTCAAGTACTCCCTCAATGCAAGAACACTTTGTTCTAGTAATCTGGCTTACCTACCCGACAAGATTGCTGAAGACAAAGTGGGTGCATAAGCAACTGTGGTGAAGAAAGCTGATGGTGCCTGGCTATCAAAAGATATAGCACCTGGGGTCTTAAATGCTTAAAGATAAACAAGCAGCCATCTAGCTGAGAAACAACAAAGCCCACATGGAAGAAGCACACCAGCCTGTGTGGTCATGAGGTATTGATGGGATCAGGTACCAGGCATCAAAGACCCAGAGCAAAAAAATCATAATGTGAATGAGGGGTGGGGGGTATGGAGGAGAGGCCCAAAGCCAATCTGTAAGCAATAGGACATCTCCTTACAGAAGGGTCGTGGGGAGAAGACGGGCCTATCAGTGTGCAGTAAAGCACGGATGAAACATACAGATTTCCTCTGTTTCTTTAATGCTTCCTCCCCGCAACTATCATGACCCCAATTCTACCTTACAAATCTGGCTAGACCAGAGCATGTACATAGGTACAGATAAGGGCTAGAAACACAGGGAATATAGGACAGATAAATTCCTCAGGACCAATATTAAAGGTAGCCATACTAGGAGGGGAAGGGGAAGGTGGGGGGAGAGAGAGGGAACCAATCACAATGACCTACCTATAACCCCCTCCCAGGGAGATGGACAACAGACAAGGGGGTAAAAGGAGACATCGGACAGTGCAAGACATGAAAAAATAATAACAATTTATAAATTATCAAGGGATCATGAGGGAGGAGAGGGGGAGGGGGAAAAATGAGGAGCTGATACCAAGGGCTCAAGTAGAAAGAAAATGCTTTGAAAATGATGGTGGTAACATATGTACAAACGTGCTTGAGACAATGATGTATGTATGGATTGTGATTAGAGCTGTACAAGCCCCCAATAAAATGATTTTAAAAATAAAAAAGGAGCCTGAATTAAATAATAAAATCTTTCCAACAACGACAAATCCTATGGGGCCCATTTTTGCTCTGATACATGTGTGGCCCCCATGACTTGGAATCTGCTTGACAGCTACAAGTACTTAGGTTAATCCTCCCTCCCAGTCCCAGCTAGCCGGCCGGGCTTCCTCCTGTCAACCACCTCAAGTCAGCGGAGACCTGAAGCCTTCGTCTCCCCCTCCCCCCACCAAGCTTTGACACTCCCCGTCTAGATTTGAGACTGCCAAACACAGGCATTGGTGGCTTGTTAACACAAGCTCGAAATGAAGAATAACCTTCTCTCATTCTCACGCTCTACGTCTTCTTCGACCTAATGGTAAACTCTTCCATGCTGCTAGTGTACTAGTGCAGGCACCTGGGACCTGTGAAGGGAAGAGCCAGCCTGATGGGGCCAGCATAAGGGGAGGCTGAACTTCTTGGAGGCCAGCCACCAGTTCGGATAATCCACACTAAGATCTGAGTCCTGTCAGATAAGATCCTGAAATCAGACAATAGTTTTTTAAGGGGCTTTTTTTTTAAACCTTAGAATTAGATGCCCTAATTTAGTGGCTCTTAAATTTAAAAGTGCATCAGAAAACACCTTCAAGTAAGTAGCAGGACAGGATTAGGTGATTTGCACTGCTAACGCATTCCCAAGGGATGCTGACACGACTGGTCCAGGAAGCCCATTTTATGAGCGTTTGCCCTGGTGGAGGGGCCTTGAGACGACAGGGCTTAAACGATCAGCTGTGAACAGAAAGGTGAGTGGCTCACAACCACCAGCAGTGCAGCTACAGGAAGATGTGGCAACCTGCTTCCAAAAAGATGTATAACCTTGGAAACCCTGCGGGGCAGTTTTAGATTAAGCTATCGTGTTGCTATGAGTTGGAAGTACTGTGTTAGTCTGGGTACTTTAAAGAAACAAATCCACAGAAACTCATATGTATAAGAGAGAGTTGTATATAAAGGGTAAGTGCACATCAAGAAAACATCCCAACCCAGTGCTGCCCAAGCCCACAAGTCCAAAATTAACCCATTAACCCATATGTCCAACACCAGTCCACAAAGTCCTCTCCATCTCACACAACACACGTAATGATGCCAACTGTAGGAAGAAAGCCAAATCAGTGAACGTGTGACGAAATTTAAAGCAGGACACCATTGACTGGAGGGTGGGGGTGGGGGTGTCCTTGTTTAAAAATTTGGTCCATAATGGACCAAATAGGCCGTTTCCTAGCTTGTCGTGCATTCTTTCCAAAAATCGGGACTTTTTAAAACTCCAAAAATCGGGAGTATCCCCCCAAAAGCGGGATGTCTGGTCACCCATGTGGCTTCTCCTCAGGATGTCTTGCAGGAAGTCAGCCTTGCCAGCTAAAGCAGGGAACTGGCTAAGGCAGCTGCACCCTGGTCTGACCATCACAAAGCAAGAGACCCAAGAACCAGAAAAGTGAGGCTCACTGAGTCATTTATCCCTCTGCCCTTCAATTAACCCCACCTGTGTTTATCAGCCAGGTTGGCACAATCAACTAACTACCTCAAGTACCTACCTGGGAAGGAGAGTTGTGGTTTTGTTTGGGCTCTGGTTGGGGAGGCCCGAGTAAGACAAATGCAAAACCAGAGGTGTTTGGGAGAAAAGTCTGGTCTTCTGGTTCTAAAAGGTCACCAGGTCACCGGCAGGGAAACGCCCTTTCGGGTGCAGTTCTACTTGCAATCCATGGGCCAACACGAGGTGGAATGAACCCCACAGCAACTGGTTTAGCCCTTTCCTAGCCCCCAACTCACTCCCAGGAAGACCTTCATGAATCTCTGGACAAAGGTCAGAGACTCTCTCAAAGGGTCCAGCAGGGAGGCGGGGGCAGGGGCAGGGCTGGGCCTACCTTGGGAAGGGCGGATCCTTGGGGTCCTCCTGTTTAGTCAACAAATAAAGGGGGCTAAGTCCCTAGCGGACCTGCTTTTATGAGTAAACATGTGACAGGGCAGCCTGGGTCAACACACACACATTGTCTACTGGAGGCTTAAGAGCGGAGACTGGATTTTTTTTCCTTTCCTCTTTTTTTTTTTTTTTTTTTAAAGCACTGAGAAAAGCCATTAAGGGATTAACACCCCGATTTATGAAAATGGAGGATGATAAAGGAACAATGGGGTGACAGCATTGTGTAAACGACATTGATTCATTTCAGAGACAGGGCTGTTAACTGGGAGAAATGGAGAAATAAATGGAACAATGAGGAGATGCTTTTACCAGCTTGTCATTAATTAGCCGAGAGCACAATTGTTTTATTGTCCTTTTTGAAAAATAGAAAATTGGTAGCAAAATACAAGCACTGAGCAAATTGATTATTCTGTGTCACAGGCTGACATCTGCTTTTCCTTTTCTCCTGAAGCTCCCTCTGGAAACGGCTCCCTGTGCAAGGAAAGAGCCCTGCCTTGGCAGAAGCTTTTTGTGGGGTTGGGAAATAGAATGGCCCCTCCACCCCTCAGACTTCTTGGTAGAGGAGAGGGTCTCCATGACCGAGGAGCCTTCGGGGCTTTTTGTCCAGGCGTCTGTGGTCATTAGGTGCCTTTGTGTCAGTTCTGACTCATAGCGACTCTGCGACTAATCGAAGGAAGCAGGGCCCAGGCCTGCACCCTTCTCTTCTGCACGGGCAGCAGGTGGGGAGAGACAAAGGTCTCGGAGGCAGCAAAATAAGCCCCCGGAACAGTGAGGCAGATGCTAAGGCCTCGGCCCCACCCCCCACATACCCAAGCTTCCTCCCGCCTCGTCCAGCGCTTTCTCCAGGTCCCTTGAGGTTTCCTCTCCCACTGAAAGTTGAGGTGCTTGAGAAAGATTTTCTAAGTCAAACTAGAGGAAATGTGTGGCCACAGGCTTCAGGGCCCGGCACCTTGGTGGCTCAGTGGTGGGGAGATTTCCAGCCTACGTACCTCCACGGCAGCTGTCACCCATCTTTAATGGGCGTTGAGGGAGGCTATGATGCAGAAGAGGTTTAAGTGGAACTCCCAGACCATGACAGACTAGAGGGGAAGGCCTAGCTATCTGCTTCTGTCAAGCAGCAAAGAACGACTATGGATCATAGTGGTCTGATCTCCAAGTAATCAAGGGAATGGTGCAGGACCAGGAAATGTTTTGCTCAGTTGTGAATGGGGTCCCCATTAGTAAGGTCCACCTCAGAAAGAGACCAATGGCTGCGGACACATGCAAACAGGGCAGATGCTCATCAATGGAAATCTTGGTAGACTAAGGCTAGGCACAGGCTATCTGGATTGGCTCAACCAGCCAGGCGGGCAGAAGGTACAAATTAGAGAAGAGGAAGGCATTGATTGACATCAAAGTCATGTTCATCCCTCCATTTGGAGGGGCGATTTGTAAATGAGTGCTCATGCTTACATTCTAACTCATCAGATCAGAAATCGTTGGCCAAGTGGGCCTATTTCAGGAAAGAGTACATTATTCACTGAAGGGTTAAAATCACTTATAAAGAAAAAGGAATAGCAAAACAAAGTAGCTGACTGGCTAGAGAACTATAAACAGCTTTCCCATTGTTCTTCCTCTGGTGACTGTTAGCCATTGTTTGGCCTTTAATCTGAAAACACTATAAATATAAATGTAGCTATCTTTATAGCACTGTATCTTTACAGCTAAAGATAAAAACAATGCATCTTGGTATCTCTAATCTTTATTATTTATTCATATACAGATGACTTTTTCAGGAAATTGCATATGTACATTTCACATAAAGATGCTGAGTGATCCTAGACTACTCTTTCCCCCCTTCGGATCATAGACTTTTATTCATTCATATCACACACGTGCCAGGCACCGCTCTAGTGCTGGGAAGATATAGCAGTGAATACATGAGGAACAATCCCCCCACATAGAAATTATGTCATTGTGTGCGCAGCAGAAAATAAATAGTATGGGTTGGCAAAACTAAGTCTGGTGGATCATGGGTGCTGTGGAGAAAAGAAGTGCAGGCCTAGGGAGTTCTGGTGCACAAAGTGGTTAAGGATGGCCTCACCGATAGGGAGACCTTTGAACGGAGACCCAGAGGACAGCCAGGGTGAGCAGAAAGGTGAGCAAGAGCCGAGACCTCCAGGCCACGCAAACTTGGTGAGTTTGAGGCACAGAAAGAAAGCTAATCAGGTTGCAGTGAAAGGGAACAAGTGTAAGGCAAAGGTGGAGAGGGGACCGCGTGGTCCTCAGAAGGCAATGGGAGCCAGGGGAGTTTGGAGCAAAAGAATCGCATGATCTAGTCTGGCTCCTACTCTCAAAACCCATTGCCGTCCCATGAGCTCCACAGAGGCCAGGCCAGGCCTGACAAAGCCCGACTGCACTGGGCGACTCTGCTGCCGGGACAAAATAAGAACCTAGCTCGCTGTGCGCAAAGGCAATCCTACGAAGCTGAGAGACAAAATGTCATCATACGCAACTGTTGTGCCAACTTGCCAGGAGGAGCACAAGAAAAAGCACCCAGAAGCTTCGGTCAACTTCTCGGTGTTTTTCCAAGAAGTTCTCAGGGAGATGGAAGAGAAAGGGAAATTTGAAGACATGGCTAAAGCAGACAAGGCCACCATGAAGGAGAAATGAAAACCTCAATCCCTCCTAAAGGGGAGATGAAAAAAGAAAGTCCAAGGATCCCGATGCACCCAAAAGGCCTCCTTTGGTCTTTTTGTGGTTTTGACCCCAGGATCAAAGGCAAGCACCCGGGTCTGTCCACTGGTGATGTTGTGAAGAAGCTGGGAGAGATTGGAATCATACTGCAGGAGACAAGCAGCCATACGAGAGAAGAAGGCCGCCAAGCTGAAGCAGAAATAGAAAAGGACATTGCCGCATTCTGGGCTAAAGGGCAGCCTGATGCCACTAAAACAGGAGCCGTCAAGGCTCAGAAAGCCGGAAACAGAACAAGGAAGTGGAAGGTGAAGAGGAGGGAGACGAAGAGGAAGAAGATGATGATGAAACTGGGTTCTAGCACAGTTTTGTTATTGCTGTCTAAAAGGCATCTAACCGTCCTGTACACAACTCACTCCTTTTAAAGAAAACAAAAGAAATGTAAGAATGTGTCAGACTTGTTTTTAGATGATACAGTGTCTCTTTGAGAAGTTAGCACGCTACTGAATGTGTCTTTACATAGCTTTTTCTTGGTGGTCTTTTCCATAGCCACCAAGTTTGCCTGGTGAAGCATGGGAGCTGTAAATTGGCTTGGAAGCTTAAAGCAGGTTTTGTTGGTACACAGCACAAATTATCTGTTAAGGGGATGGTAGGTTTTTTTGGGTTTTTTTGGTGGGGGGGTGTATGTTTTTCTTCTCTCATTTTCAGTTGTTTCTGATACAGCTTATATGAAATAATTGTTGTTCTGTTCACTGAATACCACTCTATAATTGCAAAAAAAAGTTGCAGCTGTTTTGTTGACATTCTGAGTGCTTCTAAATAAATAGTGTTTTTATTTTAAAAACTAAAGAATGGCATGAACTGATGTATGTGTTAATAGGATCACTCTTTAATATGTAGAAAAACAAGAGACTAATTGGACAAGTGCCTTGCCCAATTAGGGCTCTTCCTATTTGTGCATTTCAGATAATCAGCTAGAGCACACATTTCAGATGCTTGTGTACCAGGCAGGTGAGATGGGGCATAAGTGGATGGCAGAGAGTGTGGCAAAGAGAAGCCTACATTCTAGGGCACAAGGGGCTACCACTGTTCAGCTCCTGCTTCTTATTGCACTTGAAAGAGAGGAGCACAGAGTGATCGTGTCTTCATAAAGTTTAAAGAAAACTCATTTTTTTAAGTGAACTCTCCTGATTTTCAATGTTGTACAGTTAAAGGGAGCATACTTGAAAGGGCGATTTATCTGTGAGCTATCCGGTTATACCCTCTACTGAATTTCATGCAGTTCACGCATCTGCATGGCCTTCAGTAGCTACCTGCAAAGAAGCCCATGAGTAACTTGGATTGTAAAGTGTTGTAACCATACTATGTGACATTCTTGGCAAAAATAGTCTTCCAGATCTCAAAGTGTAACATGATTTTTAAATGTCCAATTAAAGACAAGGTGCTCTTTGTTGTTAAGCAACCTCCAGTTGTTTAAAATGCACTCTATAAGTGAAACTAGACTGAGGGAGAACCCTGACTATGATCACACCATGTGTGCTAGTCCAGGTAGACTAGAGAAACAAATCCCTGGGAACACACATGTGTATAAGAAAGAGATTTCTATACAAGAGAAATTGAACATTGAGAAAACATTCCAACCCAGTCCAGTCCAAGGCCATAAGTCTGATATTAGCCCATATATCTGATACCCATCTATAAAGTCCTCTTCGGACTCACGAAACACATGCGATGAAGCCAAATGCAGGAAGGTCACAGGCCAGTGGGTTAGAAAGCCTTTGGGTCCAGTGGTGTTGTCAGCATCTCGGTGCTGGCAGGGGTCTCCCTGTGGCTTCTCTGGCTTCCGAAGTCTGGTTGCATCCATGTGGCTTGTCTTCTGCAATGTCTCCTCAGGGAGCAGCAGAGAGAGAGAGAGAGAGAGAGGTGTCTTCAGCCTCCAAGAAGGAAGTACCAGATTTCCAGAATTCCCAGGAGAAGGCCATGCCCACAGAAGTCTCATTGGCTATCTCCGCCAGATTGACAGCCTAGACTCCACCCCTACACTCTTAATCCTTAAATTGACACCAGATTAGGTGACTACCACCCCATGTATTATAGGGGTTGGATGGAAGAAGTATTGCAATGAATACATATTCTCGAATGCCATTTGTTTGTGAAACGTATGCTGTGAGGTCTGTAAGTTCCCTCCAGGAGTAGAGCTGGCTGTCACTTCTCTTGCACTTGCAGAATCTGTTTGTGTCCTTCCTCCCTTTCTTAGTTGTGGCTGGAACTGGACCCTGTCTCAGCTATCTGCTCTCTCCTTGCCGGCTCAGCCTGCATGCTGCTTTAATTGTCCAAAGTGGCCTTTCAAGCTCATGCTACTGTGAAGTCATGCACATCTTTTAGATCAGGAAAGGAAGCTCATTTGCGTCTCGTGGGCCAATAGTTCTTGTCGGTTGCAAGTAGCTGTTGAAAATACGTTTGTTAAGAAGGAATCTGAGACCGTGCTTAGGTTGAGCAGGAAAGAGATAGCTGATACATTCGGGCTGTCTGCTGTTACTAGGGATTGTGTCCCTTTCCCGTGGCATGGGGAGGGCAAGGCAGAGATTACCCCCACTTCCCTCTTGCATGTAGGGACCCAGATGAAATCAGAGGCCATCAACTTAGATTGCACCCCAGTTGGGTTTGGTCAACAGTAGCAAAGGCTGATGGGAAAGGCCATCGGCCTATAGTGATAAGAGAAACTCTCTTTCCTACAGTCTATGTCACTATTGCCAAGTGCTTTAACCTTTCTGAGCTTCTGTTTCTTTATCTGGAAAATGGGAACAGTACCTGTATCCTACTCCACACAACAGTGGGAGTGATTCAATGTAAAGACCTACTACTTAGCTGTTCTAAGTGCTCCATAAATATCATCTATCACTGACTTTATTATCATTCACCTTCAACAGACACTTGGGTGTAGCCAAAAGCATGTATTTTTTTGCTTCTTATTTCACCACCTCTTCCCATCAACCTTCCCTCCCATTCTTCCTATCCTTCTATTCTACTAGTCATTGTTTCTGAACCATCACTGCCTTTTATTATATCTGTTCCCCCTCTGTGTCCCGGTCTCTATTCACTGCCGCTGTCCCCAAACCTCTGTCCAACTGCTTGTCTCAAAGTCCCAAGATTGGAAATTTAATCCTCCCCACTGGATCAGCATGCTTGCACTGTCGTGAAACCCCACACTGCCAAAAACAGTCCAACTGTGGCTTCCAGGAGAAAGGGGTGGATAGAGTGGGTGTTGAGATGGCAGGCACCACAGCTCCATGCTTTCAGGGATACACAGCATATCACTGGTGATTTCGGCTTAGGAAGTTCCAGGAGGTCTGTGGACAGGATGGTTAAAGCTCTAACCTGTGTCTTTGCCTCTGTCCTACACTAGTCTGTGAACAATCTTGGAGTCATGGTCACCAGTGAGCCCCCAGGCCTGCAGAGTATCTGGTCCTTTGGAAAGGCATGGAGAACAGAGAAAGGTAGTAACACGATTCTAGTCCTGGTTCTTCTAGAAAATAGTGGTGAGGTCTTGGCTGAGGACCTCCATTTCTAAACCAAGAAAAAAAATGAAAATTCTATTGCTTCACTGAGTTCTTATTCACTTATATATATTTTAAGAAAGAAAATAGGATCTTGCTTATGATGGTCTTCCTTGAAGATGGTTTTTTAAACCTCATACTAGTCAAGAACCTCCTTCAAGCTAACAGGAACCTAATTTACACTGCCTCAAGACAAAATAAATCTAATAATAGCAATTATTAAAAAGGAATGTAATGGCTCATATAACAGACATGCCAGAGCCCCCTGATCGGAATCTTGACTCCACTGGCATCTCCACCTTTTGATTTGAGAGGCCTTTCACCATGAACTCTGAACCCAGTTGTCCTAGGTTCAAAGCCTAGCTTTGCTGCTTTAGAGCTGCACCATCTTGGATGAATCACTTGACTCTGGGTCTCTATTTCCTCATTCATTAAAACCAGGTGATAAGTAGTCCAGGTTCAGTGGTAGAATCCTTGCCTTTCCTGCAGGAACCCATACTAGCCAATTCATGTACATCTATCAACTGTCTGTCACTGGAGGCTTCCGTGTTGCTAGGATAGGTTTCAGCAGAACTCCTAGACTAAGATGGACGAGGAAGAATGGCCTGGCAGTCCATTTTGAAAATCAGTCAAAGACAATCCTATGGATCACAATTGACCAATTCACTTCATTGTGTGTGGGGTTGCCATGAGTCAAGGGTCAACCAGATGACCTGCCACCACCACCTCCAGCAGCAATACTATCTATTTTATAGAGCTGTGTGAGAAAGAAATATGATGATATCTGTGATTGTAAAAGCAAGAGCAAGTGTTAACTATTTAGCAGATATTTATTATCCTTTTCACTACCCAGCTGCTTAGTTTCCTTCTCACTTGGGAGAACTCTTCCATTTTTCTAGTTTCAAAAGCAACAGACCCCACCTGCCCCCAGAAGATAATTAAAATGGTGACTATCCAGCCTCGCAGGACCTCATGTGGGTGGAGTGCAATCGTGTGATGTTTTCTCCCTAAGCAGAAACACCCACTCCAAGTTATTAGGTCCGGGTCACTGTATCAGGATTGAAAAGTGTTCTTGAAGCAGTAGGGTCCTTTACAACAAGATCACATCCCTGGAGCATCAATCCAGAGCCAAGGAGAGGCAACCCAGCAGGTTGTCCCCGCAGGGTTAGTGGAGCATACAACATGGAGTAGTTGTGGCATTTGTTCTTTCTGGGGGATGTTTGGGGCATCTCCCTGGCTGCACTGCATGGAACCCTGGCTCTCCAGATCTCTAAGGATTCAAAAAGGAGAGTTCATCCTTCAGTTAATTTTACTCCTGTTTAAATCCGTCAGAGCAGGATACTGTTCCTTGCAGCAAAGGCTCCTCAATGATGGAATAACGCAAAGCAGAAATAATTCTCTAAGTTACGGAAGGATTTGAGTTTTCATTCTTCTGAATTATTGACCGTATAAAAAAACCGCTTCCTCCCGTGACTAAGCTGAAGTGATGTGCCTGGGGGTTAGGACTCGGTAGCTGTCATTGGCTTGGCAGCTCCTTGCCAAGATGTCAGCAGACCGCAAGAGGCCAAGTCTGTCTTGGAGAAGCTCAGAGTGTCTGCTTTGCCCACTACTCCTTACCCAATGTCGAGGCTGCCTGGATTCACCAGGGAAGAGTAGAAAATGGAGAGAAAGTGATTGATGCAGGAGGAGAAGAAAATTAGAAAATTTTATGGTACCTATGTATTTCTTTCAGGAGACTGAAACAAGGATGATTTGTACAGAAAAGTCAGGAATGATCACCGGATCCCTACCAGGAAAAAGCTCTGTGGGAGGAAACCAGAGTCAGTTCCAGCAGGTTTTTCACTTTGTTGGTAAATTAAAATCAAACAACCTACGTTAAAAAAAAAAAAAAAAGCATAGAACTACCATGTGACCCAGAACCCCTAATCTTAAATATACTCATATACTCCAAAGAATCGAAAGTGCACACAAACAGAAACCTGGACACCAATGTCCACGGCTGCACTATGCACAATAACCAAAATGTGGAAAGAACCTAAATGGGAGAATTCAAGAGAACAGCAAAGCACTCTGCCATCCCAAGACAGCAGCTGCTTCCATTAATTTCCTCATTTTACAATCAAAATAGCCCTCTGCCTTTGGGCTAGGGTCCCCATTTTATAGCCAGGAAACTCTTCAAGCTGTGAAGTGACATGCCAGGGGTCACGTGTAGTGGGCATTTCCTGAGGTGCCGTAGTATCTACCAACATGCCCCCTGCCTCTTCTTTGCAGAGCAGCTTTCCATTGGATGCCACCTTTGTGCTTTGTGACCCTGACATTATGGCCATAGTTCCTCAGATCAAAGGTTGACCTCTGACCTAATCTGGTCCAATTAGCATCTCCCTCCTGGGAATTTACAACTGCTACTGAGAAGCAGCAACTGAATTACTGTTTGTGGATGAGAGGGTAGCAGCGGGAATGTGTGAGAGGGAGACAAATGAAGCCAACACACAGAAAGCAGCAAAGATAAAATCTAGAGTATTGCAGCTCCCCAGGGACTTCCTGGGACTCCGTTACATTGTTATTCTTGAGTTCCGTGATGGCACCAAGTCGAAAGTTTAGTTTAGCTTAGGTTAATTTTTTTTCTGTAAGTAAAGAATGAAAGTTTACCTCAATGACCTTATAATAAAGGTGCTATTAAATGTCACTTGGCTTTCTTGTTTTATGTAGAGTTTGAGTGGTGACTGAAGCACTGGTCTCCCTGTCAGTTCTGCTGTTGTTTGTGGAGCTTCTAGTTTGCATGATTGTTGTTTGGGTTTTGCCTTTTGCAGCATAAAAGTAGTTCTCGTGGGCCATACCCTCCTCAGCAGTTGCAGGCAATTTCCTTTTTCCTTTTGGTAGTTGTAAAGTGAATACAATGGTTCTAGACTTCATACCATAAACTATTTTTTTTATTTTAATAAATCATTCTACTGGAGCTCTTACCACTCTAATAACAGTCCATACATCAATTGTATCAAGCACATTTGTACATATGTTGCCATCAGCTCCTCTTTTTCTCTCCCTCCCCCACCTTATGGACCCCTGATAGATTATAAATTGTTATTATTTTCATATCTTACATAGGAAGATAGAATCACTTCCAGTTCGTTCTGGAAAATTCCTGGAATTCATTTCCATTGGACCAAACGAATCATGATCCCATCTTTAAACCAATCACTATGGCTAAGGACGTAGGACCTGCTATTTGGATTGAATTTAGCAAGACTGGAGCTGGGAGCTTGGGTCTATGTGACGTGTGGCATATGACTAAGGACACTGAGTTCTCTGCAGGAGAATTGCAGCAATTCTGATGGCCATTTTTGTTGTTGTTAAATTTTTCCTGAGTTGATTTTTAACTTTTGACTAAAGAATCCCAATTAAATGGTTACATGTGATCTCAGCCCTTTAAATTCACTAATTTATTCTAAACCATTTCTGAGAATCCCTTGTGATTCTTTTGCACAGGTGAACTCTGGTCAAGTGAATAAGAAACGAGAGACAAATATTACTCATTCAAAGTAATGAAAAGAAGTTTAATCAGATTTGGTCACGATCCTTATATCTACAGACAATTTCATAGAAATACAGATATTGGATCTGATAGTACTTCTGTGAACCAGATCAAAAAGAATCCTCTTCCTGCCCTGCCATGGATTTAATTGTGACTCACAGGGACACCATAGGGTAGTGCAGAACTGTGCGACAGGATTCCCAAAACTGGAAACAGATAGTACTAAATAAGACAATGATAAATAATAGAAAATATTTACTATATAAATGCTATATATTTCATAATGCTTCTTTAATTTATAATCCATAACAATTAAGATTTTGTTGCCTGACTCATATTGCAGGAATCTTAATTTGAGACAGTAATACAAAAAAAAAAAAAGTCCATTCCAATTCCTAGCAACCCTGTAGGACAGGGTAGAACTACCCCTGTGAGTTTTCAAGACTGGAACTCTTTACAAGAATAGAAAGCCTTGTCTTTCTTCTGCAGAAAGGCTGGTGGTTTTGAACTATTGACGTTGCAGTTAACAGACCAACATGTAACCACTACACCACCAGGACGCCTTTTGTATTTGCACAAGAAGGATAAATCATCAAACCCATGTCTAAATTCATATACAAAAAAAGCTCTTTCAATAAACTGTATTTTTAAACTATTGGTCTCTATACATCAGAGTAAAAGAGAGAGAAGGAAACCAGAATCAAAGATGGGATTTGTCTGCAGGACAACTAGTCTATAGTCTAGCCTGTAACTACGCCCTTCCTTCCCACCCCAGTAACCATCTGTTTCTTTTGTATGAAAAACTCTTCTTAATTCTTTGTAATAGTGGTTTCACACAATATTTGTCCTTCTGTGTTTGATTAATTGCAGTCATTATGATATCCTCTAGATTCATTCATGTTGTGAGGTATTCTTCAATGCGCATCATGGTTATTCTTCAGTGGTGTATAGTGTTTCTTTGTGTGCATATATGCCTGAGTTAGGCTGGGTTCTTTAATCAGCGGTATACACACACACACATAATTAGAGAGAGATTGATTTATCAAGAAAATGGTTCACACCGTAGAAGTGGGCCCGTTCTGTCAGAATCCCCATAGATTGGTGGCTGCAGAGGTGGGCAAGGTCAGCAACAGGCCAGGCTTATGACTGCAGAAATAAATGTATTCAAGGTTGGCAAGTCAGACGGCAGGCTGATAATGGTGCCTGGGATCAGCAGGCAATATGGCAATCTCAAGTCCAAAGGATCAGAGGTTGATGAGCCAGATGCAGCGTTCAGACCCAGCAGAAAGCAAGCATTTCCACAGTGTCCTTATATTGGAAGTAGGGCACATTCCTGAGAAAACGTCCTTCCCATTGCATCAGGGCTATAACGTAATTAAGGGGGTTACATTCCACCCTAATCTTCTTACAACTGATTGGCTACACACAAGAGATCCTATTATGGAGTTTATTACATTGTGTTAGGTCCAGAGTACTTCTAGGTCTTAGATGTCAAAACACAGACAATCCTGACCCAAACAAGTCGACACAAAACCTAGCTATCACATAACCGAGGTTTATTTATCCAGTCTTCTACCAGTGGGTTTTTAGGTTGTTTCCGTCTGTTTGCTATTGTGAATAGTGATTAACTGAACATAGGTATACTTACATCTGTTTATGCTGTAGATCTTTTCTTTTTTTTTTTAGAATACATATCAAATAGAAGGTTTATTAGATTGTATGGTATTTCTATTCCCAGATTTTTGAGGAAGTACCCTACCATTTTCAACAGTGGTGGTATCATTTTATAATCCCACCAACAGTGAATAAGTATCCTAATTTCCTGCATTTTTCTCTAGTATTTGTTGTTTTCTGTTTTTGTTTTTTAACTATGCTATTGCAGTATATTTATAGATCTTTTGGGATGGTATTGACATTTTTACAGTGTTAAATTTCCTATTCATGAACATGGTATATTCTTCCATTGATGTATGTCTCCTCCTTTGATTTATTGTAGTATTATTTTATAGTTTATTTATACAAGCCTTTTGTTTATTTGATTAGGTTTATTCATAAGTATTTCATCTTTTGGATGCCTATTGCAAATATTGTTGTTTTCTTGATTTCCTTTTCAGCGGTGCTCTCTCAGTTGTATACAGGGAATCGGACTGCTTTTTTGTAGATTGCTAAATCTTGCTATTAGTCTCAATAATTATCTTGCTGAGCCTTTGGAATTTCTTATGTATGGACTCATGCCATCTGAAAACAGAGTTTCACTTCATCTTTGCATTTTGCCTGCTGTTAGTCTCCATTTATGGCATGACCACTCTGGTAAAGACTTACAGCACAATATTGAATAAGAGTGGTGATAAAGGGGCATCCTTGTCTGGTTCCTGCTCACAAGAAGAATGTTTGAAGTTCACCTTCACTAAGAATAATAACTGGCTGTTAGTTTTGAATGTATGCCCTTTATTGTGTGGAGGATTTTTTACTTTATTCCTATTTTATTGATTTTTTTAAAAATCAGCAATGGGTATTGAATTTGTCAGATATCTTTCCTATGTCAATTAATATGATGGTACAATTATTTTCCTTCTTTTAATTTATATGATATTTTATGTTGATGTTTATTCTAATGTGGAATTAGCCTTGCATACCTGGTGTGAATCCCACTTTGTCATGATGTATTTTTAAAAAAATATATTGTTGGATTTTATTGGCTATTGTGGCAGTTACATAATCTCCTGGCAACTTGTGAAGGGGTGGAGTCTAGCCTGTCAATCATATCATACCCAATGAGGCCTCAGTGTGGGCATGACCTTCCCCTGAAGATTCCAGGAACTCCTATCTTCCTCCCTGGAGGTGGGGCACATACACTCCCTGTGAGACATTCCGGTTTACAAGACACATGGAGCTACACTGATGGAGCCAGAGCCTTGGAATTGGAGGAGCCACATGAAGACCCACACCAGCCTGGAGATGCTTTCATCACCACTGGTTCCACAACACTTTCCACTCACTGGCCTGTGCTCTTCCTGCATTCAGTGTTATTCCATGGCTATGTGAGTCTGAAGAGGAATTTATAGACTGGTGTCACACATATGGGCTAATATCAGACTTATGGACTTGATATGGATTAGGATGGGTTGTTTTCTCAATGTACAATTGCTCTTTTATATAAAACTCTTTATTATACACATGAGTCTCCCTCGATTTGTTTCTCTAGTCTACCCAGACTAACACAGTTATAATGTTATTGAGAAAGATTGCATCTATGCTTGTGGTCAGGATGGATCTATAATTTTCTCTTCTAGTAATGTCTTTGTCTTGTTTTGTTATCAAGGTTTTGCTCACATCATAAATGATTCAGGAGTTTTCCATCTTTTCCTATATTGTACAATAGTTCAAGTAGACTTTCTGCCAGCTTATCTCTGAATATTTGGAAGATTCATTAATGAGTTCCTCAACTTTATGGCAGTAAGCAGCAATAGGAATAGAACGAAAGCACAGTGAATGTGCTAAATGTTTATGTATATTCACTGTCCAGGATATTATTTGTGAAAGTGTCTCATAAACTCACAGGGGGGTCCTATAGGGTCTCCATGCGTCAAAATTTATTCAATGGCAGTAAGTTTGGTATTTGGAAAGGTAGGTGTATTATACAAACAATTTTACAAAAGTAAAAATATGTTTATATTTTATTCTGTGTTTTAAAAACAACAACAACTATTTTATCCAAGAATATAAGATCTTTAAAACACCTTTTCCCTTGAGAATGGTAGCCAGGCATGGTCTCCTTTATCATCACCCCAACACAATACTGAATAAGAAGTTCTAGCCAAAGCGATAAGGCAAGAGAGAACATCAAAGATACCCTTGTTGAAAAAGATATGATTATATAAAATTATATATATATTTTATACCTCTGGATTATATAAAATCCAGAGATTCAACAAGAAAACTACTAGTAGTCACAGGAGGATTTGGCAAGATGCTAAAGGGATCCCATTACAATAAAGAGAGAGTGGAGTGAGTCCTCTGGATCCAAGATCCATGCACAGTGAACCTCTTGGATCTAGATGACAGCTACAACATCAGAGGAACAACAAGCAGCAGGACCAGGAACTAGAGTATGGAGCAAAGTAATGGGCTTTCCACCCACCAAGAAAGTAAAGATGAGTGCTCTTGTGCAGGAATGGGGGCCTCCGGGCACTTAATTGGGAAAATTGGACTTGCTGACCCATGGAGGTGAAGCTCAGTGCCTTTGAGCTGAGGCTAACTGGAGTGGGGTGCCTCTGGGCACTTAATTCAGCAAGCTGGATTTGCTGATACCCCAGAGTTTAAACTGAATGCCTTCAGGCTAAGGTTTATAGCAGTTCTAAGCCCTGTAAGCATTTGTTAGCAGAAGTGATAGAACAGTGTAACATGCCTGATAAAAATGTGTTAACTTCCCTAATAAGCCCTTTAATGATGAATTTTGTCTGTGAGTTCTGTGTAACCATTGTAGTAGATATTAGAAACAAGAGAGATAAAATAGATAATATTAATTAAGACATCCAATTCCATTCAAAATTCATTTATATTCCTTTACACTAACAAAGAAAACTCTGTAAGGAAAATCAGGGGTGAAATATCATGTATAATAGCTAGAAAATAAAAGATGGAAGTTTTAGGAATAAACTTAACCAGGGATACAAAGACTTGCATAAAGAAAACTTTAAAATACTACTGAAAGAATGCAAAAGTGACCTGCATAATTGGAAGAAAAACATGCTCATGGATAGGAAAACTTCACATGGTAAATATATCCATATTACCCAAAGTGATCCACAGATATCATACAATCCTAATCCAGAGTCCATCCACATTATTTAAAGAGCTAGAAAATGTAATCACAAATTTTATGTAGAAAGGAAAGAGACCCGGGTGAGGAAAGTGCTACTGAAGAAAAAGAACAGTGTTGGAAGCCTCATACTTTCCAATCTCAAAGCCTACTTACACAGCATGGTAATCAAAACAGCTGGATACTGGTACAAGAATAGACAAATAAGGTACTAAGCAGAATTGAATATCCAGAAGTAAACCTATCAAATGGGGGAAGGGATCATATCTTTAAGAAATGGCACTGACAAAACTGGATCTCTATTTGCAGAAAAATTGAAGCAGAATCCATACTTCATACCATACACAAAAACTAAATGATGATGGATAAAAGACTTAAATCTAAAGAAATTCTGAAATGAGAAAGACCATCAAAGCAAATATAAAGTAAACATAAGGGCCTAAATTTATGTCATAAATACTATATTAAATGTAAATGAACTATACAAACAGAAGATAAACTAGATGACTGGGACCTCCTAAAAATTAAACTCTTATGTGCACGCTGACAAAGGTGTGAAGAGACTGAAACACTCATGCACTGCTGTGGGATTGAGATAGTTTATTGTGCCAACCTGGCCAATAAAAACTTGTAGGGTTAATTGAAGACCGGAGGGAAAATTGGCTCAGTGAGCCTCACTTTTCGAGTTCTTGGGTCTCTTGCTTTGTGATGGTCAGACTAGGGTGCAGCTGCCTTAGCAGTTCCCTGCTTCAGCTTGCAAGACTGACGTCCTGCAAGACATCCTAAAGGAGAAGCCACATGGACCTACCCAATGCAGCCGTGGGTGCTGGAGCATGCATGTGGAGGCCCCTGCCAGCTCTGAGATGTTTACACATTCACTGACTCAGCTTTCCTCCTGCAGTCAGCGTCATTGCGTCTGTTTTGTGAGATGGAGGAGGACTTTGTGGATTGGTGTTGGACATATGGGTTAGTGGTTTAAGGTTGGACTTGTTGGGTTGGGCAGCACTAGGTTTGGATGTTTTCTTGATACACACTTAACCTTTATATAAAGCTCTATCTTATACATGAGTTTCTGTGGATTTGTTTCTCTAAAGTACCCAGACTAATACAGGGATTTTAAAATAGTACAAATACTGTGGAGAATAGTCCAAAGCTCCCTTAAATTTTTTTAGAAATAGGTGGGTATACATCCTAGAGTAATAAGAACAATGATATGAACAAATATGTGCACTCCTATATTGGAGCCCTGGTGGTGTAGTGGTTACGGGTTGGGCTGATTATGGCACCCATAGTTGGCAATTTAAGAACCACCAGCAGTTCCACAGGAGAAAATACTGGGCTTTCTATTCCTGTAAACAGTTACAGTCTCAGTAGCCCATAGAGGGTCACAATGAGCCAGCATGGACTCATTACAGTATTACTCACAATAGCAAAAAGATGGAACACAGTTCAAGTACCTATCAACTGATGAATTAATAAACTATAATACAAACACATAATGGAATATATACAGCATTTAAGTATAACAGTGAATCGATGAAAAAGCTCATACCATGGGTGAGCCTAGAGGAGCCATGATGCTAAGTGAAACAAGTAAGTGACAAAAGGACAATTATTGCAAAGCACCAGAAAAGGTTTACATGCAGAAAAAAACATCCTTCCATGGTTAATGGGAGGGAGGGAAATTCACTGATAGAGAGTATCCACTACCATCAATTTATTCCAACTCATAGCAGCCCTACATAAAGGTCTTGAGGCTGTAAATCTTCATGGGAACAGTTCTCTAGTTTTGAACTGCCAGAATGCGCTACTAGGGAGTAGACCTATACTAACGTGGATGAAGGAAAATCAATACACAATAATGGGGAGAGCTATATTCCATGACCAAGTCAGAGGAAGAGACTGGTAAGCACATAAGAGTAAAAGATGACAATAGCAAAAAACATTGCATAAACAACCCTGCAATATTAAAAACAGACAGCAAATTATAAGTGGATATTTAGTAGTTTTGCAAGCTAAATATATATGGGATGATTCATGGGAGTACTTCTAAAAGTATATCTAGGTTTGGTAGAGAATATTTCTACATACATGTTTGTATGTGTGGGAAAAAATGTATAGACTTATATAGTATATATACAGGGGGCAATGTTATGAAAACCTGCTTGCTACAACCAAAATCCTTGAGGGACTGAGACTTGGGTGTGGGATTGGGATTGCAGTCTCGGTGACCATCTAGGTCAACTGGCATCGCACAGTGCACACAGACAATGTTCTGTATCCTACTTTGGTGGGTAGCCACACGTGTCTTAAAACATGTTAGTGGCCATCTGAGATGGAACTCTTGGTCTCTCTCTATCCAGAACGAAGAGTAAAGAATATCAAAGGCTTAAGAAAGCCATTAGTCCAAAGGATTAATGGTTCACACAAACCACAGCCTCTATTGCCATATGTCCAAAAGAACTAAATGGCCTTCAGCTACCATTACCAGCCACTCTGATCGGGCTCACAATAAAAATTCCTGGACAGAGTGAGAGAAATATCTAGAACAAAATTCAAAATTACATAAAGATCAGATTTGCTGGTCTGATAGGGAGGCTATGGTCCTTAGACCCCTTCAAGCCTGGGACTGAACCCATTGCTGGTGATCGCATTTCAGTCAATCAACAGACAGGTCTGTAGAGTGAACAAACAGCATCTGTGAGGAAGATGCTTCTCAGACCCATCAACCACATGAGACTAAAAGGGAACCAGTGGTCAAAGAAATAAAAGGCAAGGAGGAAGGACAAGTGGAAATGGTGAACCTAGGGAACAGTGCCATTACACTGAAGGAATTGCAACTATTGTCACAGAACAAAATGTACACAGATGGTTGAATAAGAAATGGATTCATTCTATAACTATGCACTCAAATCACAATAAAATGTCCAAAAAGAAATTTTTTAAATCCATCCTGACCAAACACAAACACATTACCATATAGTAAAGTTACTGGCAGCTATGATGTAAATTGGATAACAATTCAAATAAACAAATACTTAATGAAGTATAAACACGATCCCAATAAATGAGTGGACACATTTACTTCCTGCTCAGCCACCAGCTTCCTAGGGTTTGGTCTTTAACTACGCCTTCAATGTTTCCATCCACAGGGGCTTCATCAGCCAGGTTGCCTTTCATCTCTCACCGTGTGCTGAAAATTAAGCTAGACCCATGGGAAAGCAGGGTCATGGTTGTTGCAAATCTTTCTTCTCATTGATGGTGGACCATTCCATTACAAAATAATCATCATACAGCAATCGTGTAAATACATAGTTATTACCCTCTTCTGACCAGATGGTCAGATAATTACAGTATGTTTGTACTTACTGGGTTTAATTACCAGATAATCAGGAAGAACATGTAAATTGCTAGGTTGTTGTAACACAGTACATTAAACCAAGTAAAACCTGTGTATTGCATATAAATAAACAAGTTCTTACAAGGGATTGTGCACTGGGACCTGTGATGACAAGAAGGCCTGAGGTTTGTTACGAGTCCATTATGCAGGTTAGCATCCGATTCGCTGAGCATGGATTAACGTCCAGATGACAAGGAAATGTAATGAGAGAGATGCTCAAGCTGCCACGCCTGCCACAAGGACAATGGGGAGCCGGGCAGAGGCGTGCCTGAGGAAGGGGCCAGCTCTTGGCTCGGAAGTCCAACGCTCTTCCAACCTTGTGTATTACAGAGTCACACGCAAGCATCTTTTCTCAGTTCAACCTCATACCTGCCCCAGTTCAGGCAGGGAGAGATTGTCAACCTTTAGCCAAATAATCCTTTCCCAGGGAGGGGGCAGGGGGATGAATACTACTCCAGGGAGAAGGCAATTTATGTGCGTCCGTTTTGCTATCAGTGCTATAACTGGTTTTGCTGCTCTTGTTTGCTTTTGTTTACTTGTTTCCCTTCATCACCCCAAGGGGAGCTTCCCAGAGTAGCACTCTCTGACCCTCTTCACCAGCCTCAGATTTCTTGCTTGCCTCACAAAGTACCAAGGTAAGCCAAAAAGCATTGCTACAAAATCATAGAAACCCTTATTAAACCAATGTGAAGCTATTGTTTCTTGACATAGCTTCCATGTAGGTCTATGCATTTTGAAAGGCTGCTATCTTTCTAAGCCTTCCCCCAAGGAATTCAGTGTTCTTCTATTTACCTGAAATCATGGCAGAACAGAAGTTGTGGCATTCTCAAGGGGGTCAAATTGTATTCCTTTTAAATGCTGAGTTTGGGATCAAAAAGAAGTCTGAAAGGCCAAACTGGAGGGTGGATTAAGCAAGGCTACCCGGCGAAATTCTCACAAAACCCCCCTCACTATCCTCAAGGGGTACACTGTCATGATGCAAAAACAAAATTCCTCGACACTACTTCCCTGGCTTTTCTCTTTCAATGTTTGTAAAGTATCTTCAAAATATGGCCCATGATTTTCCCCGGTCCTTTGAGAATTCTATCAATTCCTTTGGAGCCCTAAAGCTTACTTTCTCCTAACCTCCTGAGCTGAACTCTCGGCCAAAATGTAACTGCCCAGCAGATCTTCTGGGAAGGCACTGTGTTTTTTGTTTTTTATTAAAAGATCATGTTATTGGGGCTCTTACAGCTCTGATAGCAATCCACACATCAATCATATCAAGCATATTTGTATATATGTTGCCATCATTATTTTCTAAACATTTACTTTCTATTTGAGCCCTTGATATCAACTCCTCATTTTTCCCTTCCTCCCACCCCTGATAATTTATAAATTATTATTATTTTCATATCTTACCAACCATTATCTCACTTCCCCCATGGTTTTCTCTTTTTCTTCTCCTTGGGTGGGGGTTGGGGGTGGGTTAGTAAATCCAAGACTCATCTCCAGTTATGAGTCATTCTATAAAATCACCTTCATTAGCTTGATTTTGAATTAGGCTAATGGAAAGATCAGCTCTTTGAGCTAGACAATCTTGACATAACATGTCTTCAGTATCCTTAAGCATTGGATTGCTAAATGCTATCTGCTCCCATAGTTTGCAGTCTTAGAAACCCTATAGACGGTGATGGCTCTGAGTCCCAATTGACTCCAGGGCATTGGGCTTGTTTGTTTGGTTGGTTGGTTGGTTGGTTAGTTTGGTTTGGTTAACAAGACTAAGACAAGCATATTGCTGAGAGAACTTGTCGTCAGCCATCCACTGACCAAAGCAACAAGGTTAAACATGTTTTGTTTGAAATTAACCCATCTATGTATGAGCAAGAGCACTATTGGGCATCCTTTACTTATCCCCCTACATTCAGCTGTCCTAGTCCTGATTTCCATGTGGAAATTGATCTTCTAAAGATACCAGCTTCATTCTTATTTCCAGGAGAAAAGATTATGGGCTTGGTAATCAGTATAGTCCCTCCCCACGTTTAGAGTTATTAGTCATATGCTAATTAAGCCTATTTTAAAGTAGAACACTTTTGAGAAATGTCAGAACAAGGCAACCCTCCCTTCCACCAGTGGAGAGTCTCAAGGACCACTGCAAGCCATCCTCACGGCCCTAAAGAAGACCCCAAATTGTCAGTGCCATCATGGGGCACTGAACAAGCTTTACATCTGCAGATTCCAATTGCATGTGTGACAAGTGGATTCTGACTGACAGTGACCCTCTGTGTGTCAGAGCAGGGATTCCACCTGTTTGTCCAGTGGATCACTATGTGTTTCTGCTGAACTGATTCCAACATCCGACCTCTGGGTGAGCAGCCAAGCCTGTCAATCACTCACACCACTCAGGGACAAATAAATTGACTTGTGTTCTTGTTGAGGCCACCTCAAACTCCACCCACTGCCATTGAGTTAATGTCATTTATATTTTGAACTGTACTACCTTATTAAGTCACCATGATTTCCTACCAAAATGTCACAGGGAGCTCCTTACACGTTTCCTCCTAGAACCTTCTGCCACTGCCTGGCTGTAGCTCTGATGTTTTGACACATCATTCCTAAAGCTGACATTGGACTGCTTTTCTGCTGGCCTAAAAGGGCATCCTAATATCTCCCTATGGGGGAAACAACCTCATCCCTTGGGAAGAAGGAGTGGAGAAACTATTCATTATGCAATAGCAGGGGAAATTCCCAAGGTCCTGTTCTGCCAGGAGAGGAGGGGGAGAGGAAAACTGGGAGGCAAGCAGGTGGCGGGCTTCTTGAGTGGCTCCAGCTCTTGGATCAAGAGGATCAAGCTCTCGGACCAAGGCCGCTGTCAGGAAGATAAAACCAGGAACACTAAACATGTTGCCCCTGAGCCCTTCCCGCTCATGGCGGTGCATAGAGGAGAACTGTGTTCCGGGAGGCTCTCTGGGATGTTGCCAGGCCATCCTACTGCAGGACACTGGGTGAGTTTGAACCAGAAACTTTTCAGCTACAAATCACTGACTTATAAAATGAGAGGTGAAAAGAGCAACTTAATTGCAGAAGGGATAGAGTGAGGTCCTGGACAGGGAGGTAGAATAAAGTGTTCACATCCATACGTGTGCTGGGTTACCCATGAACAAAAATCAGAACTCACTCTGCTTTACCAGGCTAGACGTCGTCATTGTTGTTCAGTGCCATTGAGTTGGCTGTGACCCACAGAGACTCTCTGCACACAGTAGGAAGCACTGCCTGGTCCTCTGCCATCCTCAAAACTGTTCCTATGCCAGGGCCCATTGATGCAGCCACGGTGTCGGTCCCTCTCCGGGAGGACTTTCCTCTTTTTCATTGTGTTTGCCCTTTACCGAACCTGATGTTCTTCTCCTGGGGCTGGTCTCTCCTGCCAATATGTCCCAAGTATGTATGACAAAGTCTTGCCATTAGAAGCACTCTGGCCCTACTTCTTCCAGCAGCGATGGGTTCATTCTTAGAGCATTTCAATATGCTTCTCCAGAACCACAATTCAACCGTGCCGACTCTTGCTCGGTCTTCCTTATTCAGGGTTCAACTTTCACGTGCATTTGACATAATGGAGAATACTGCCCCCAAATTTCCCCTCAGGTCGAAGGGCATGCGAAATGTGACTGAAGAGGAGCTGATGTCTTAGAGGAGAGTCGGCCATGGTGATGTGAGGCGAGTTGAGGAGTCAAGGCAAACCTGTAGGAGTGGAGCCTCTTTGGAATTTTCCATTGCTGATGGGGCGTGACTCAAGGTAAAGAGAAACAGCTGCAAAAAATCTTCTAATGGTTGGAATTTGGAATGTGCAAAGTATGAATTTAGAAAAATTGGAAGAGGTCAAAAATGGAATGCATGAAGATTGTTATCCTAGGCCTTCGTGAGCTAAAATGGACAGGTATTGGCCATTTTGATTTAGAAAATCATATGATCTACTATTCCAGGAGTAACAGAATGAAGAAGAATGGCGTGGCATTCATTGTCACAACGAACCTTGCTCGATTAATCCATCATGAAGTATAGTGCTATGTGTGCTAGGATTATATGAGGCTGGATACTCATTCCATGAGGCAGACAATTAAATAAGTAACTGTAATTGGACAGTGGAGCTACTAGAAGGGTGATTATAAGTCACTGTGTGTCAATGGAGTTAGACTTTGGACTTCCAAGTGCAAGGTTGGTGGCTCAAATCCAGCAGTCACTTCTGGGGAGAAAGATGAGGCTGTCTGTTCACATTAAGATTTAAATCTCAGAACCCTTATATGGAATTACTATGAGTTGGAATTCACTCAATGGCAGAGGGCTGATGAGAGACAATGATGAGATAAACAATCCAAACTCAGGTTCGAAGACAATTTCCTGCAGGAAATGATGTTAATTTTTGAAACTTGAGGGATGCAAGTCTGGGTGAGCAGGAGGCGAGTGTTTTAAGCAGAGGAAATGAGCAGAGCTCTGGGAGCAGGCTGTGGACTTTTTAGGAACAGGATGGAGTCCAGTGAAGTTAGAGATCGTGTGGGAGGGCTGCAGAGGGAAGCCAAGGCCAGCTCTCCTGGGATGTTGGCAGCTAAGCCAAATGTTTGCGTTTTATTTCAAGGGCAGTTTTTTTGGTTTTTTTTTGGGGGGGGGGGCGGTTACTTTTTTTTTCAAAGGCAGTTTTTAACAGACTGAATGACATGATCAGATTTGCCTCTTCCTGGGCCATTATCCCTATTTTGTTCCAAATACATCTCAAAACTGCTTTTCAAAGGTTTTCTTTGGGGGCAATAAAGAGAAGGGGAATAAAATGCCAAATCGATGTCTTTTCCCATCAACCCATGTGCACCAGAGCTAGCAGGTGTAGGGTGCTCTTGAGCTTCAACCATCAACCCCCTTTTACCCCAGTTGTTGGATGTTCAAGCAACCCTTGGAATGCATTCAATAAATCTTTCTAACTCTGTTTTTTCTTGAAGCTGAAGTCTTGTTCTCAGCATGTGATTAAGTTGCAAACTCGAGAATTTCTCTTCAGGTATGATGAGCTATCAACTGCATCAAATGCCTTGCCTGCCTGAGGACCCTCATTTCCTCAGACCGGGAAGGCCGTGGTCCACATCAGAGCATCAGCAACTTTTACTTAGGCGCCCATGAAAACTAAAAAGAAATATGAACTCAGAATGCTACCACATTAACAAATGAAAATTTTATGCTGGGTCTGATGTACAGATTCATGCTTTCAGTGGGCCTGTTATGGGCTAAAACAGATGAACAGAGTGGATTTTCATATCCTTTTCTTTCCTCCCCCGGCATGTATTCCATTTTTTTCCTTGGGGTAAATAACAATAATAATCAATGAAGAGTCAGGGTGCAGTGTAGCAACAAGGAAACATACAACTTTTCTCTAGTTCCTAAATGCTTCCTCCCCCCACCCCCCACTATCATGATCCCAATTCTACCTTACAAATGTAGCTTGGCCAGAGGATGAACACTGGTACAGGTAGGAGCTGGAAACACAGGGAATCCAGGACAGATGATCTCTTCAGGACAAGTGGTGTGAGTGGCAATACCAGGAGGGTGGAGGGGGGGTGGGGTGGAATGGGGGAACCGATTACAAGGATCTACATATAACCTCCTCCCCGGGGGATGGACAACAGAAAAATGGGTGAAGGGAGACGTCGGATAGTGTAAGATATGACAAAATAATAATAATTCATAAATTATCAAGGGCTCATGAGGGAGGGAGAGGGAGAAGGGAGGGGGTGAATGAGGAGCTGATACCAAGGGCTCAAATTGAAAGCAAATGTTTTGAGAATGATGATGGCAACAAATGTACAAATGTGCTTGACATCATGGATGGATGTATGGATTGTGATAAGAGTTGTACGAGCCCCCAATAAAATGATAAAAAAAGAAAAGAATAATTGTCAACAGCAGCAATGACCATAATAAGTGCCACTGGCTGAATTTGTCATGTGCCTCACACTGAATTCAGCAACTTGAGTAAATTATCTCATTTAACCCTCACAATAACTTTGCAAGACAGAGTATATTGTTTTTCCTACTTTATAGATGAGAAAACTGAGGTCAGAGAGCAGCGAGTATTCCTGGTCAGGTTTACACTCAGAACAGCTGAGTCTAATGCCCACAGTCCACTTGATTCCTTGAGAAATCCATTGTTTAAGAATGATTAGGAAGTTGGCCCCTGGTCTCCACCTCCCACTGCTGTCCATTAACTTCTTTGGTGCTCATGGGAGGGCAGGGCCGTCCTGAGGGTTCACTATGCATTTTCCTCTGCTGAACTCTGGTGGAGCTACAACACGGGGCCCAGAGAAATCCGATCACCTGGGCCAAACTGCATTAAAATGTGTGTGTGATTTGGGGGCCTAATGATTATTTTCAGTAGTGGTACTTGCTGATTTGGTTCGGGTTTTGCACAATTAATTAGCAGACTAAATTAATGAGAAGAGAAACACGTGTCCAGCTGGTCCATCCAGATGTTCCTGGAGAAAAAGAAGAAGAAAAAAAGCCTTTCCAATTTGCATAACGTAACAGTGTAAAGAAGACTTGGGAAAGTCTCTCTGAGCCTGGCTCAGTAGCCAAACTCCTGGCTGGGGGACCACAAGTTTGAAACGATGTTGTGTTTGCTAATCTATTCCTCTACTGCATCTGATGGAGAGAAGAATCTGTCCTTTCATGGCCTCCAATTGCAGTGTGAACCAGAATTGAAATGGTAACTACTAGAGACTCACGGAGGATCGAGGAGTTCTGAATGGTCTCATGTCTAAACAAAGGGGGTACCTCTCAATATATTCTCAGTGCTGAAACTCCCTGGGTGAAGTCCATGGTTAACACGCGTGGCTGCTAACCAAAAGCTGGAGGTTGGGTCCACCCAGAAGTACCTCAGAGAAAAGGCATGGTGATCAGCTTTTTAAAAATTGGTCATTGCCAGGGCATGGTGCCCCAACAGACTGGACTGGAAAACACTCCTAAAGGCCAACAAATGATCCTTGAACAAACTACAAACTTTTCTTTCTTGTGTTTTGTTTTGTTTTTTGTCATTGGTTTGTTGTTGTTGTTTTGTTGTATATTGTTGCTTGGTTTTGCTCTGTCTTGTTTTGGTGCATGTTATTACCTCCGCAGGTCTGTCTAAATAAGATAGGCTGGATGAACAATCTGGAGGAGAAAACAATGGGACCGACAGTTCCTGGGGAACATGGGAGAGGAGGAGGTGGGGGGGAAAGGTAGTGGTGTTAACAAACCCAGCGACAAGGGAACAACAAGTGATCCAAATTGGTGGTGATGTGGGTGTGGGAGATCTGGTAGGGCAGGATCAAGGGTAATGTAAAGAGGAGGATCTGCTGAAACTCTGGTGGGGACGGAGCATGACAGTTGGATAGGAGGAAAGTCAAAGGAAATAGAGGAAAGAGCTGGGAGGCAAAGGGCATTTATAGAGGTCTAGATAAAGACATATACATATGCAAATATATTTATATATGAGGATGGGGAAATAGATCTGTGAGCATATATTTATAGGTTAATATTAAGGTAGCAGAAGGGCATTGGGCCTCCACTCAAGTACTCCCTCAATGCAAGAATACTTTGTTCTATTAAATTGGCATTCTGTGATGCTCACCTTCCCAACACAACCGCTGAAGACAAAGCAGGTGAATAAGCAAATGTAGTGAAGAAAGCTGATGGTGCCCGGCTATTAAAAAGACATAGCATCTGGGGTCTTAAAAGCTTGAAGGCAAACAAGTGGCAATCTAGCCATCTAGCTCAGAAGCAACAAAGCCCAACCAAGACTACATTTTCTAATCACTCTTCCTTCTTTGTTTCCAACATTTGTATCCCAATTGCCAGTAATTATCAATGCATCTTTAAACTTTTACTGCTATATATTGTTCACACATCTTACAATCCAATATATGATTCTTCATATTTGATTTATTTATGTTTATTAATTCTTCATATTGAGAAAAACTACACAATCATCACCATAGTGTACTTTAGAACATTTTCTTCTTTCTTGGACTCATGGTTATTAGCTCCCCCATTTCTGCCCCCCAAACCTCCCCTGCCATACCTTCAAGAAACCAATATTCCAGTTACTATCTCTATCAATGTACCTATCCTGGATTTTATATACAGGAAAACATACCAAAATAAAAAAATAGTAAACCACAGAAAAACCTCAACTGAAAAAAAAGAAAGCAGGAATATCAAAAACCAAAACAAATTTAAAATGGGTCAAAGGGGAAACCAAATGACAGGATATTACATTTTAACCTAAGTATATCTGCCACAATTAAATTTAAAATGCTCTGTGTCTCATAATAAGACTTTGACATCCCTTGATTGTAGTCAAAGGGAATTCACCAGAGGCTTACTCCATGTGTTGGCCCTGCATATGGATTTGGGGCTTCCCCTGTCATCCATAATTTTCTGCTGTTCACAATTTAAGCTCTGATACCATTCACTGATTTGGATTTTATTAATTACAATCCTTGGATTACACAGGCTGGTATACTCTGTTCATGTGGTCTCAGTTGACATTTAACTTATATAGATGCTTGTTTGAAGACAAGCCCTTATATCCCCAGATGCTACTCTTTCTGATAGCCAGGTACCACTTAGTTTCTTCACCACACTGTACTATGGTGGACCTCTTCATGAGGGCAAGCATTGGGCAGGGCCGTGTAATAATAACTGTTCTTAGATTGAGGATAGAATTAAGTGTGATTCTTAAATCCATTAATGCAGCTGTAGTTTATATGTGTCTCTAGTTCACTTTAGAGACATCATTATCTTTTTTTGTTAGAGAACATTCTCAATCATTCCCTTATGATATAAGGTAATTCTCTTGACAGTGTCATTAATATAGCCAATAGTATAGAATTTAAAACACTGTTGAGAAAAGGAAATTATACAAGTATAGGTCAGTAACATGTTAGGCTGAGAACTGCTTGATTGGCACTTTAAACCACCAGCAGCTCCTCGGGAGAAAGACTGGGCTTTCTACTGCTTTAAACAGTTACAGTCTCAGAAACCCCCAGTGGGTTCTATGAGTTTGCATGGACGCAAGGGCAGGGAATTTGGACTTTGGTTGGGATGAACCTCAATACATGAATTATTGACTTGTACAGATTAAACTCAAATGACTGGACAGTTATTACACAAATAATGAGGGTTCACATTAGGGCAAAACATTCAATAATATTCATTCACAAACACAGAACCATGCCTACCAGATGAATACATGTAATAATAAAGCAAAGAAGGCTTAAGATAGTAAGTATATATTAGTTCTGAGCCACCATTCACTGGGCATCTTCAAGGCAAGAGAATCAAACCAAAATAAGCAGTCATCTGCTTCTTCTCACTCTAAGGAGTTTCAGCCTTAAATACAAGGATTATAAGGTAAGTATGAGATAACGGCCATTTCACTTAGTGGAGCTCAAAAGCGAGTCCTTGTGGGACTTATGAAGGGTGTTTGGTGCCTCAAAAGAACAGAATCTAAAGTCCCATTGGACTCTAGCACATGGCCTGGGTCGCCAAGGGCTAGGTCAAAAGTGTCTAATTAGAAACATAATGCCAGGCATATTTTCTTCATGGGTTCTATGTAACTCTTATTTAGCATTTCTTCCCAATGGGAAGTTGTTTCTATTTCCTTACCAACAGCAGTATAATTTCCTTCACTAAGACACACTGTCCCCGATATAGCTAAAGTTTATTGTGCCAACCTGGCCAATAAACATATGTGGGGTTAGTTGAAGGATGTAGAGATAACTGGCTCAGTGAGCCTCCCCTTTTGAGTTCTTGGATCTCTTGCTTTGAGATGATCAGACCAGGGTGCAGCCGCCTCAGCCAGTTTCCCGCTTCAGCAGCAAGGCTCACTTCCTGCAAGACACCCCTGAGGAGAAGCCACATGGACCTATCTTGATGCAGCCCTGAGTGCTGGAGCAGCCATGTGGAGACCCCTGCTAATGCTGAGATGCTTACATGTTCACTGATTCGGCTTTCCTCCTGCAGTCAGCATTATTGCGTGTTTTGTGAGATGGAGGAGGACTTTATGGATTGGTGTTGGACATATGGGTTAATGGGTTAATATTGGACTTGTGGGCTTGGGCAGCACTGGGTTAGGATAATTTCTTGATGTGCACTCACCCTTTACATACAACTCTCTCTTATACATGAGTTTTTGTGGATTTGTTTCTCTAATGTACCTAGACTAACACACTCCCTTCTTGAATTGAATTTCCAGTAAGGTTCACCTGTCACTGTGGTTTGTCATCCTTGATTTGTCATCACCTTAGCACAGTGTTTTATGGCAGCAACTGAATGGTCTTCTCATCCTTACCCCATCTTGAAAAACAACAACCACAACCAAAAAAAGCCTACTAGTATTTTTATTGAAATTACATTAATTCTATATCTATCAATCACTTTGGGAAAAAGAATTTGAGCTTTCTGATTCATGAACATAGTATATCCTCTATTTGTTTCAGTAATGCTTTAAAATTTTCAGGTTACACATATTCTGTATACTTTGTCAGGTTTAATACTAATGCATTTTAAACCTTGCATTAGCATGACCTGTTTCCATCTCTACAGTGAGAATAAAGGGTGGCAGCAAGGAGACAAATTATCATGGTAGTGGAGATAGAAAAAAGTGAGCTCATTTGAAATTCAATTGGCTTGAACCATATGAAGCTACCAGAACCATAGCTTCCTTGAATACAAAAATGGCCATTTCATATGCTTTGACTTACTATTTTGGAGACAGGACATTCCTACAGTGCAGTGTGTTAAATACAGGCACTTAAGGGAACAAAGAGATCAGGGTTGATTTTATGCACTTAAACCAAGAAATTCCGGGGATGATGATAGTGCCATTACTCAGACTGCAAGACTGAGGGATGAAGAGGCCAGGCACCTTTCTTCCCCTGGATTTTCTCTTTTCTCGTCATTTACCTTGCTCTCCCTCATCTTTAGCTTTCTAGGGGACACAATTATTACAGGGCTACATGCTTACTTTTAAACATACGTTTTCCCCACCCTGTTCCCTGTCTGACATTTTCATGGCTTCTGCTGACTTTGTTTTTCATGGTTAAGGCATACAGAGAGGATGTTTTTTTCTGTACACAACTTGAGAGTCATGCATACTCCTTTAATGTTAATGCCATAGCAACAGATGCCCTTAACGTTTTTTATGTCGTTGAGCTCAGTCCTCCTCGAGAAGGGGTCTGGACCACATTTTCAAGCAATTTGGTGCCTATCATCACAAGGCTCTTGAGTTTATGGAGGAAAGGCTAGGAGCACATGAGTTTATGCTCAAATTACTGTCTTAAATGACTCCACGGGGGGTTTTGTCTAGGGGTCACTGAAAGCCAGAGGAGAATGTTTTTTCATCTCCATTTTATCCCAGACCTTGGGGCTGAGGACCATAAATGCAGGTAATGTGTTTTATAGCCAGCTCCTCTAGGTTCCTTTTTCATTTCTCCCCGCACCCCCAATTATGCCCATGAAATCTTACAGAGCTGCCTCCGAACTCATTCTCCATAGCCCTGTTTGTACAAAAGCTAGGAGATCTGCATAGGTGAGCAGCATTGCCGTTGCCCTGAGGAGCATACTTCTTCCTGTGATTGGCCAATATCAATGACAGAGCTCAAACTGAAAATGCTGCTTATATGGTATTGAGTTAGTTTATTGTGCCAACCTGGCCGATAAACACATGTGGGGTTAATTGAAGGGTAGAGAGATAAATGGCTCAGTAAGCCCTGCCTTTCTAGATCTCCGGTCTCTTGCTTTGTGATGGTTGGACCTGGGTGCAGCTGCCTTAGCCAGTTCCCTGATTTAGCTTGCAAGACTCACTTCCTGCAAGACATACCTGAGGAGAAGCCACATGGACCTACCCTGATGCAGCCCTGGGTGCTGGAGCACCTGTGTGGAGACCCCTGCCAGCGCTGAGATGCTTACACGCTCACTGATTCAGCTTTCCTCCTGCAGTCAGCATCATTTTGTCTGTTGGGTGAGATGGAGGAGGACTTTGTGGATTGGTGTTGGACATATGGGTTAATGTTGGACTTGTGGTCTTGGGCAGCACTGGGTTGGGATATTTTCTTGATATGTACTTAACCTTTATATAAAACTCTCTCTTATACATGAATTTCTGTGGATTTGTTTCTCTAAAGGACCCAGACTAACACAGGTATCAAGGTCACAGTCATTGGAGATGTTCAAAATTGTCAAACATCTGCTTCACAAGGGTAGTTGGAAATGTATTCATCTGGTAGGGAATCTTTGAAGTTTCCTTTTAACATGCTTCTTCCCTTAACTGTTTCATAAATATTTGTTGAGCACCTATTGTGGACTAGGAATTGGACAAGGAGGGCACAAAGTAAACAAGATAGCTTTGGAGCCCCTCCTCTGGGAACTTAGCATTTGGTGATGGTGACAAGGGAGAAATATGTAATTTTCAATGAGGAGATCACACAAATTTCAGGTATCATGTATTGGGCAAGGACTAGTGTGAATTTTTTACTTTGGTTACCTCAGAGATACCTCTCATTCCTATTTTAAAAAATGAAATGGTGATCTGAAAGTGTTGCATAAATTGTCCAAGTTTACAAGCTGTTACCTGCTGGAGTCTCCAGGATTCCCTGGGTCCCTACTTAAAGATATAGATATAGATAGGTATAGGTACAGACAGATATAAATATACATATACACCCATATATGTATATATATGTTGTGTTCTGAGTGAAAGTTTACACAGCAAGTTAGACTCCCATTCAACAATTCATACAGAAATTATTCTGTGACATTGGTTACAATCCCTAAAATATGTCCACACCCTTCTCATTTCCACATGTCCACGTCTTCTAGCTCTTTCCTTCTTCCTTGCCTTCTCATGCAAGGGGGTAACCCCAAAACACAGAAAAAGGCTCCACTGGGCAGAGTTTTCATACTACGCCTTGTTCCCACTAGGTGGGACTTGAGCAACTTGCTTTGAGTTAGTGGCATTGCCAAGGAAGGTTTGCTCTGGTCACAAGGAACTTTTTCATAAAAGCAGTTTTGCTCAAACTTTATTTCTTGTGGTGTCCAATTTAATAGAACAGTGGGTGTCTGTGAAATGTTGTGTCCTGATTGGGGAAAATGCCGCAGAAACTGCTGCAATGTTGAACACTGCTTACAAGGACAGTGCTCTGGGAAAAACTCAGGTGTAGGAGTGTTTTCTTCTCATTTTAAAAAAAAGACAAAATGTCAATTGATGACAAACCTTGTTCTGGACGTTCATCAACTTTCCATCAACAAAAATGTCTACAGAATTTGTGCACTTGTGCTTAAAGTCCACCAGCAGACCATTGAAGAGATGGGGAAGCTATTTGGACTATTTGGGAGCTCAGTTCAGTGAATTTTAATGGAAGGTTTGGGAATGGGAAGGGTCACTACAAAATTTGTTTCTCCGGTTGTGATTGACCAGGAAAAGAACATGGAGTGGAAACATGCGGAGGTGTGAAAGAACAACTCCAAAGTAACCCAGATTTTTTCCCCCAAGGTCATTGCTAGTGACAAGAAGACATGGTGCTATTCTTAGAACCCCAAATGCAAACATCAATCAAGCCAGTGGAAGATGCCATCATCACCTCACCCAAAAAAGTCCTGTCAAGTGAAATCAAATATATAGACGATGCTTTTTTTTTTTTTTTTCATATCAAGGGGATGGTGCATTTGGAGATTTTTCCACCAGGTCAGACTATTTATCAAGCATTCTCATATTTAGAGGTTCTGAAAAGATTGTGTAACAACGTGCTACAAAAAAGGCCTGATTTGTGGCAGATGGGGAACTAGTTTTGCCACTACAACAATGTACCTGTTCACACAGTCATCTCAGTACCCCAGTTTTTGGTAAAAACAACATGCTTCTCTTGCCCCACCTTACTCACCTGACCTTGCTCCATGCAACATTTTTTTTTGTTTCCTCAAATGAAGACATGAAAGGGACATTAAAGGACAGCGATTTGATGACGTAGAAGAGGTGAAGTTCAAAACGAGAGAGGTGCGTCAGCAATCCAAACAGATGATTTGAAAATTTTTTTTGAGAATGGAATCGTAGATTTGACAAATGTATTAAATATAGTGGAGAGTACTTTGAAGGTGATAAGGTTGTTTTGTTAAAAAAAACAACAACAAAGCTTTGAAAAAAATTCCGTTGGGGGGGGTACTCCCTCATATTTCATTTTATGTAAATGTTGGCTCTTTGATCTCCTATGGTGATTGTTTAAAGGACCTCATGGGTGTTATTATTTTTCAGTTTAATCTATTATTTGGCTGGAAGGTAACCTCCATGAGTAGGTTCTGTTCCAAATTAAAAGAGTGTCTTAGGACAATAGTCTTGGGGTTTCTCTAGTGTCTTAGCAGTCTAGTAAACCTGGTATGTTTATTAACTTGAATTTTGTTCTAAGTATTTTCTACCTGGGACCTTCTATCATGTTCCTGGTCAGACTGATTGGTAGTGGTCATAGGACACCATCTAGTTCTTCAGGCCAAACAGGCTGTAGACTGTGTGGCTCATTCATTCCTTGAGTCTTTGGCCATTTTCACTCCTTTTGCTCCACACGAGAAGAGACAAAGAGTTGTATTTTAGATGACCACTTGAAAGCTTTTGGACGCCAGAAACTGCTCCCCTAACTAAAATATAGAACATTATCTTTATGGTAGGGTCCATGCTCTGAATTGTACATATTTTGAAGATGATTACAAGACCTAGCTAATGCCCAGGTCCTGAAGGCCCAGGCTTTCATGGTCTTACCTATAACCCCATTTCAAACAAGATAAACAATACAAATACTCCTCAGGGTAAGTATTACAAGTCACCTCATTCCCCCTCTCTCCTCATCAAAGATACTAGTCCTCAGAGGCCCCCAACTAAAAATGGTCTCCCCAACTTACACAATTAAGTTGGTCAGTAGCCACAAGTTAAAATACTACATTTTACATAAAACCTGAGTTTTGATCCTCGTCAGATTCCCACTGTCATTCTGAATATAACGAATAGGGAAGCAAGGGGACGAGGACTTGGGAAGACCTGACATGCTCGGCCTTGGAATGAAATAAGGGTAAGCAACAGAAATGTGACGATCTAACGGTATAAAAGATAAACAACCTGCCACTGATAGACTTAACCTTGAGTGTGAAAACAAGAGAGAGACATGCACGAGAGGGAGGCACAGAGTCCCAAGGGAAGGACTAAGGGCACAGATGCATGACATGCATTTTTCGAATCCTGTGTCTTGCTGTGTAGCTTGGAGAAGTCCATTTGCCGTTCTGTGTATTTCCCTTTCTGTGGCTTGAATTCTTCATCTTGGGCAGCATAAGTCTAAACATTTAGGAGTTAGAAGGCTTTGTCTTTTTCAAATAATATGTTGAGAGTGAGTCTCAAAAGTGTAAATCTTCCCTTTAGGGTTGTCTTGAAATAACAGTAGTGAAAAAAAAGAAGAAATAACTGTAGTAACGCACTCTTTACTCTGGAGACCACGCACCAGGGACATGTTCTAACTTTAATGTATCTAGTTATAAGACCTTGGAAAAGTCCCTTCATTTCTCAGTGTCTCCATTTTCCTGCCTGTAGAATAAGCATGATAATCATTCTTAGCTCACAAGGTTGAGGTGAGAATTGAACGAGAGAGTAGATGAGAAGCCCTCGCAATAGTACTACCTGGTCCTTGGTACCTGCTTGACAGGTGTCATATCCTCTTTCTCCCCTTTCTCCTAATCGTGGACTCGCATCTTGTTCCTCTAACAATTCACTCTTTACAAGCAGGCAGCAGCAACCTTGAAAAGTCATCTTTTTCATTTCAGTTGCGCAAGTGAAGTCCTGAAGGATGGGATCCAGAAATCTATATGCAAAGAATGTTTTCAGTTTTAGCAAGCATCGTGAGTCTCCTCTTTTTCAGCACCAGAGATTATATAAAAAGAGTTTAATAATCTTTATGATATCAGAGTCATTTACCTTGTTCTTGGGTTTCCAGTTTAAGTGATAGATACACACCAACAAGATAAAGATTCAGGTGAGATTTTCCGATATTTCTATCTTAAAATTATTTTTGTTCCTTAGGCTTTAATATTCTTAAAGGCCTGACAAGAAAAGCAGACTCTTCTTCACACACACTTATTTCCAATTCATTTTAAGAAGAAAAGTCTTTCAAGTGTGGAGATTTGTTTTTGTCTTTTCAGTGATAAGTGCTTTATTTTTTTACCCTCTGCAAAAATTGAAGTTATTTCTCATATTAGTTACAATAGCAATAAAGAAGAGAAATAAATTTACTATAACTCTTGAAAACACTTTATGAGTATAAAACACATTTTAGAGAAACAGAAAGGGAAAACTATATACTTCCTCTAGATTGAAGAATATCTGATTGCACGTGGCACACTCATTTACAGATGCACAAACAGTAGATACATTCCAAGCAGTGCATTATTTAATAAATTGAGAACAACATTCAACCAATCCCAAACCAGTTTTCGTTACTTGTGCAAGCTTATATGGTATCACAAAAGTTAAGCTTGTCTATTCAGAAAACTCCACACCAAAATAGTAAATCATGGAGTACAACTTAAGTGGGGGGTGGCAGGGACAAAACAGGCATCCAAAGTGCAAGCACTTTGATATAAGTTAGATCTAACTATACTTCAATGTTCCTTAAATATAGCTAAACTTTACTTTCATGGGAAAAAATATTTTTCCTTTAAGCTTTTCCTTTATACCCAGAAAAAAAATAATACTATCATTTCACATTCTTTTTCTGACTTAAAAAAAAAACATATGAAATTCCCTTTTCATTTGATAAATTCAAATATAAGTTGATAGGGTATTTTGAATTCTTTTAAAAAGCCGTATGGAAGAGATGAATCCAACTTACTATAGCTTTAAGAATTGTGAGCTGACATGTTGAGAATTCCTCATGTTGTTTTTGTATATATTTAAAGAATGCTGTTCTTATAAACAATAGCTTTGAAAAAGAAATAGTTGGACTAAAATACATTACTAGATGATCTTTGTAAAGGTCCCCTAAACTACAAAAAAAAAATCAGGGAAAATGTGTAGGAATTTCTTGCTAGGAAAAAAAAAAAGTACTACCACTTCTCTTCCTCTTCCTTTTTTCTGATTTTGAAGTAAAGCCTCCCAATTTTAAACATCAGTTCAAAGTCAGCATCAGCACCTGTGGGCTGAAGAAGGAATATAGGTAGACTGAATTCTATCCCCCAGTGTGCTCCTCCACCATCAGTCAAGCCCAACGAGCCAGAGTCCGGGACAGGCCTTGAAGGGGGATGGGTGAATAAATCCCAGGTATCAGACCAGTTCCTTTCATCTGATCCTTTTCACTAAAAATCAATACAGTGATTTTTAGCCAAAAACAATGAAGTCCAGCCTGGATTCTAAACACCAAATTCAAACAAGATTCCTGCTGATGCCAGCGAATTTGCCGCATTGGGTTAAGAATTGACTTTTGGAACCCTGTGTTAAACTCCATCCATTTTTCCAGGCAACTGAACCCAAAAGCATGTCGGTTCTCTAGATATCCGGGGCAGCAAAGCACCTGAGATGTTCCCACTGCTGAATCATCAGGTCACTTTCTCAGAATTGTTAAAACAAAAAAAATGTGTATGGTGACATCCAATTAATCTTGGCAATGAAAGAAGCTTGGATCCATGTTATTCCCTTCCATAGCAGTCTGTCCAAGCCCTTCCTAACTTTAATCATAAGCTAGGGTAATAAAAATACTCTGTTTTCATTGTTTATTGTGTATATTCTCCACTCACTAAAACAGAACGTCCGTGACAGCAGCGAGCCTGGCTGCCTTGCTCACAATTATTCTCCCAGAGCCTATTACAGAGCCTGGAACGGTTGTTGTGTACATTGAATTGACTCTGACTCATAACTACCCTGTATGACAGTACAGTTGCTCTCTAGGGTTTTGTCGGCTGTCATCTTTACAAATGTTAGCTCAGCTCTGCTCCATATTCACTTGTTAAATAATAAATTAGTAGGCATTGACGTTATGTTTGAGCGTCTCCAGGAACAGCAAACTTATTTCTGAAGCAATTTATTTCTTTGGATACATTGACAGAATAGGAAGTACTTCTACAATTGGTTTGAAGCCAATTTCCATTCACCTCAGGATTACCTCTGGGGGTCACATAGCCTAAGTCTAAATCTCTTCCAAATTGTAGGCTCCTAAATGTCTCAAGACAGGTACAACTTCCACTTTAGTCTTGTTTTCATCCAGGCAAAGCACGTTTATTCCTTCACTTTGAACCTCCTACAAAAGGAGAACAGGAGCTTTGGTGGCAGAGTGCGTTATGAGCTGGGCTGCTAACCACAAGGGCAGTAGTTCAAAACTACCAACTGCTCTGTCGGAAAAAGAGGAGGCTTTCTGCTCCTGTAAAGATTTACAGCCTCGGGAACCCACATGGAGAGTTCTACTTTGTCTTTTAGGGTCACTATGATAGTGAGTTTTTTGTTTGTTTGGGTTTGGGTTGGGTTTCCTGGGGGTTTTTAAGGGGGGTGCTTTAAGGGAAGGGTGGTATCTGGGATAGGAGAAGTGAGAAGGGATTGGAGGCAAGAAAGATCAGTAAATGGAGAGATGTCTTGGACACAGAGCACAGTTCATAGAGTCACATACACTCATACTTTCAATATGTGCTTTTAAAACAATAGCTGATTGGGGTTTTTTTTCCTGTGTTTTGTTTTGAATGTGCATCTCTGAATCACATTTAGATACATGTATTGAAAATAAGCCTGTGTCTTAACACCCAGAAACTTCCAGAAAGTTCTATTGCTTATTGGTAGTTTTATAAGAAAATGATTTAGATTTTGCCAACACTTTGCCAACATTGACATTCAAGGATTCCATGAAGAATAAGCATTGATATCTGTGTGTGTGTGTGTGTGTGTGAGAGAGAGAGAGAGAGAGAGAGAGAGAGAGAGAGAGAGGTTGTACAGGTGGATTTGTCTCCTAAACACATGGCTCTGAAATGCTGTTTGAAAGGTCTAAAGGCAGTGGGCTGGCCCCTGGGAGAGGTGGTCCAGGAATGGTAGTGCTGGCTAGGAATGATTCACAACCTTCAGGAAAATGCATCCATTTGAAGAACAGGGCTGTACTGCTCCCAAGTTTCCTGCTTAATTGGCCAAGCTTAGACATTATCTCTCAAAATCTAGATGGGGATCAGCTCAACAGACCCAACCAAGACCCTGCGAAGACCTATACATCAAGTGTGTGTACCTAGTTGAAACACATATTCTCCTCACCAAGGCTTTGCATTGGTAAAATTCAAAACCCTAAAAAGGGCAACTTTCAAGGCACCAGAAAGCCAGAGGAGGGGTCACCCCTTGAAGTTGTGTGATGTTTATTGGTATATGAAACCCGGGATTGATGAGCCTATCGGGACAGCCAGTAGTATAAGGGTTTCAGCAGGGGAGGTGGGGGACAGGGGTGGGAGGAGGGGTAAAAGGGTGATGATGTCAAAGAGTCCAGGAAGGAAAAGGATGCTGGAAACTGGTTCCGGTAGCAAACGTCACTACTGCTTGACGCAATTGAATTGTGGAATGGTATGATAGATGTTTTAACTCCCAGTTAATAATATTTTTTAAGTTAAATGAAAAAAATTAAAAGTAGTGGATAGGGCAAACTGTGTGTTGAGCTGAGCCCCCTATACAGAGCAGAAAGACAATAGTAGCAGCTCCTCAGCCAGGTTGGAGACGGTATGTGACTGAACATTAAGCAAGATTTTTTATTTTGCGTTTGATTGTGCTAAGGATATGTAACAAATTGTTCCATTTTGACTGTTGTAAGTGTACATTTCAGTGATATTAATTGCATTCACATTGTTATGTAACTATCCTCTCTATTACAAGGCTTTTTTCTCTAATCACCCAAAACAGAAACTCTGTAATCAATAACAAGTAATCAATAATTCCCCAATTCCCTCTTCCCCCTGGTCACGTCTAATCTACTTTATGACACTATGAATTTAAGCAAGCTGTTATTTGCTCTTAAAGTGATTTCTTGAATAAAGGGGAGTTGGATTATATCTAAATCTGTGCAAAGTTCCTTGTGTTGTAAAAGGCCCTCTCAAATATGTTAAACAAATGATTTTGAACAAACAGTCCTATTTCAGGAAAACAAGTTAGCCTGAAATAACCTACACCAGCTGGTCCGGGATGTTAAAAGAGGTCACCTGACAGAATCAGTAAAGAAGGGAGATAAAGACATTTAAACAAATTTCTCCATTCCTCTTGGGGACATGCACTTTAAAAGTGCAAGTTGTACAAATGCCTTTAAGTGATTGGTTCAAAAACTAATCTAAAGAGACGTCAAAAAAATTGTAGGAAAATGGAATTAAAAGATAATGGAGTTTTTACACCATTTTTAAAAGCCCTATCATAGAGTAAGTTGTTACTTCTGGAAATCATGAAAAGTATGCATGTATTGGAATTGAAATTAAGAGTGACAGCATCATATAAAGATTGAAAAACTCTAGTATCCAGAGACAAAAATATTTTAAAGTGATCAAAAGGTCAATCCATCAAAAAGACATAACAGTTATACATATATATATGCACTGAGCAACAAATAACAAAAATGAGTAAATAGCCTCATTGCTATTAATTAAATTTGATTTGTTAAATTTGACTCATGGCAACCCTATAGAATATAATTCCCCTGTAAGTTTCCAAAGCTGTACATCTCTATAGAAGCTATCTGTCGTATATTTTTCCTAGAGCAGCAGGTGAATCTGAACCATTGACATTATGGCTAGCATCTGAGTGCTTAACTCCCATGTTACGCGGACTCCTTCACCTAACAACAGAATCCTTATATTTTAGCAGCAAAAATTGACATAATTGAGGGGGGGGATAGATGACAATTCAATAATAATTGGAAATGTAATACTATACCTTGTATGGTGGATAAAGAAACTAGACATAAGATCTACAAGGAAATGGAAGACTCGAGGATCATTATAAACTCCTACTATACCTAAGAGCAATCTATAAAACATGCCCTATAGCAATAATAGACTTCACATTCTTCTCAAGTACACAAGGAACATTCTCTGAGATAGACCATAAAACAAGGCTCTCTCTCTATATGTGTGTGTGTGTGTGTGCATATAGTTTTATTGACATATCTTATACAATTCAATATATCCATTCAAAATTGGAATCATACAAAGTATGTTCTCCAATCATGATGAAATAAAATTAAAAATCAATAGTAGAAATAAATGAACATGTGTATATTAAATAACATACTTCTAACTAATCCATAGACCAACAAATAAAGAATAAGAAAGATGATAAAAACAAAGACGGTGAGTTCTTGAAAATTGACTGTGAAAGAGTCAATTCAGACACATAGCAACCCTACAGAACAGAATAGAATAGCCCACTGAGCTCTGACTGGTGCTTCAAACTGCTGACTTCATGGTTAGCAGCCCAACACATAACTCACTGTGTCACAAGGGCTCCTTGTTCTTTGAGAAAAAAAAAACCACAAGATCAGTAAATCTTTAGTGAGCCCAACTCAAGAATAAAGCAAAGATTCCAATTATTAAGACCAGGAAAGAAAAGGTGGACATTGCTACCGAACTTGCAAAAACAAGTGTACTTTCTTTTACTTTAAGCACACCTGTAGCAGATTAATGAAATTGAGTTTAAAACTGAAATGCCCTAGTATAGGAAGCAGATAATCACTATCCCAAGGTTATGGATTTGGAAGTCATTGGCCTTTGGCTCAAATTTCTTGCTTAGAAAGTTCCCAATCAATGGCAATTTAAGACTATCATATATTTATTATTTTCATACTCTCTTTTCTTTTATGGAATGTCTTAATCCAGCAGGCATAGCTATGCCTCTGTGAATGAGTGTTATTGACAGTTTTGCCCTATCTCAGTGTTTTGCATATATATTGTCCAGTCACTTGAATTTAATCTGTACAAGTCAACAATTCATGTATTTTAGTATAAAAATTGTCCTATACAGGTATGCTTTCCTTTTCTCAAGAATATTTTATATTTTGTACCATTGGCTAAATTAGTGATACTATTAATAAAATTGTCATATGCTCCATGTGGATGATATGTAATGTTCACTAACAAAATGTTAATGTCCCTATTAAAATAGCCTGGAGACATATATAAACCATAGAAATATGAATGATTTTCAGCTCACACTTAATCATAGCCCTAATCTAAAAATAACTGGCTCTTATGATGGTGGCCCTTCTCAATACTTACCCTCATGAAGAGATCACTAAAGATATGGGTATTATAGCAAAGTGCAGTGAAGAAATGAAGTGGTGCCTGGCTATCAAAAAGAATAGCCTGTGCCCTCTTAAAGGTTTGTCTTACAACAAGCAGCTAAGTGAGGGGTCAGGTAAGCCCCCATGGAAGAAGCACACAAACTTGTGCAATCAAAGAATTGTAAATGCTAAAAGCTAAGACTGGAGGAGGGAACTGTATTAGAGCTTAAATTCTGAGCACCCAGTTTGCTGAAAGCTATGGATGATAGTGAAAGCCCCAAACCATTTTCAGGGTCCCCATCTCGGCTAAGCCTCTGGTGAATCCCCTCTGACCTTGGACCAGGAATGTGAATAGCCAGGATGCTTTGAAAAATGGTTTAATGCAGATGTAGTTAGATTAAAATGTAACACCTTACCATTTTTCTCCCTTAGCCCCTTTTAAATTTGTTCTAGTTTTTATTTATCTTCTGCTTTCTTTTTTATTGAGGTTTTTTCTGGTTTATTTTGCTACTGTTCTTGAGGTTTGTTTTGATTTGTATGTTTTTCTTTATATGAAATTCCAAATAAGTAAATCTACAGAGAAAATCGCTGGATTCAGAGTTTCTTAGGGTTTTGGCAAAGGAGGCTAGGGGAGAATAGGACGATTAATGATGATGAGCACAAGAATTAATGAAGTAAATGTTCTAAAATGGATTGTGATGATGATTACAAAACTCTTTTTAATATGCTTATACCAATGAGTTGTAGGATACTTGAATAATATGTCAACTAAACTGCTAAAACTTTTCAAAAAGAAATATCAAGAGCAAGACCCAGATTAGAATCTTGTCATTAAACTAATAGCTGCCATTCTTTAAAACAAAAAGAAAAAGTTTTGTCTCCATGCTGCTTATAGCTATTGATAAACTGATTCTGAAACTGTTATGTAAAAGCAAGGAAAAGTAAATAGCCGCAATGTTTGTTGGCTTTTTTAATAACAAAGTTGAAGGATTCATAATCCTTGTCCTTTCAGACGCAGCTCAATGCTCTGATTCCTTGTGCGGCCACTTGTTATCCCTTCCAGCCAGATTTTAATGCATCTCCCCCTTATTTCTGTAGGAACCTGTTCAAACCTTCAACAGGATACTCACTGCACCATGCAGGGTGGCTGGCATCTTTATAAGGCATATGACATCTTTCTTTCTCGTACCTGCTGGGCTAGGGAAAATCTCCCAAACTAAAAAGATGGTTAATAAATGTTGTTTTTAATGGATGGATAAATAGATGGATGAACCAGTTTAACCATGTGTAACATTATAAATTCCACAGCTTGCCCAAGGAAACCACCCTGAGGGTATGAGGTGTTGTCACAGGATGTTGGAATATATGCTGCACATATAATTAACCTTTACTTTCTTCCTGATAACCTGCCTCTTTTCATCCATTTTCCTCCAGGAAATTATCCCATCACAGCAAGGCAGTATCAGTTATGACCAGACATGGCCCACTGATTAAGCACAGATTGGACAATCACAAGCTTCAGGTCACTCTGAAACAAAAGCACTTTGATCAAGCAACCAAAAGTCATCATGAAGACATCACCAGATCAACTCAGAAGACATTTGGAAGGGAGAGGTCTGATCAGCAGTATTCTAAACCCCACTTTAATGCATATTCATCATAATTCCTGAGAAATCTATTATGTATTCAAAATCACCTCAATTTACTTCCTGGTTTACTTGTATGGAAGTGCAAGCTTCCTTTTCCAGGAGCTTGCCTTGCTGTGTCTAGTCCTGATTTTCTTGATCAACCAAAGCAAAGCTTGCCCCCTTCACTTCCATCCAGCCCGTCTGTGTTTCTCAGAGCAGCAGATGGGACTTGGATTAGGAACATGGGGGTAAGGAAGGGCATAGGAGGGCTCCTCTGATACTTAAAGTTGTATCTTCCAGGGATCTTTTCTTTTTTTTTTCATGTGCCAAGCAAAGAAATAAACTGCTCAGCTTTTTCTTGTCTATCGATTTTGACGACCTTACAGTTTCAAACCGGATCATAGCCAAGAGATTTCCTTACCCGAGAAAGAATGGCTTGGTCTAATTGAAGAATTATAATTTTTACTAAGACTTCAACTCATTTTCCACATTCTGATGCCAGCCACAGGAGTTTCGACACTAATTTTATTTTCAACATCCTTGCCAGGGCCAATGCGACCCAATATTCAGTATTCGGACTCTGAATCTAGAAATCACTTAATTATACCATTTTAGCTGCATTATTAGGAAATTTTGCACTAGAACGTTTCCCGTGGTTTTAATTAAGGACCACCGGCACTCCTCATTTTGCCATCCCTGTAAAAATATAGCTTTTGTTAGGGAAAGGAAAAGCCAGATTTTGGGGTCAGGGAGTTGGCTATTTTTCCATTGATTCCCTAGGACTCATATTCCTATCTTAAAATGTTATAGCTAGAAACTCCTATAGTTAGAACATGCTTTTTTAACTATCATGTTATACCCATTGCATGAAGTATTTTCTTTCAATTGATTTTCATGTATCACTTTAAAAGGTTACAAATTTTATGCAAAACTGTAGTTTTGCTTTTCACTATTTATCTATTTTGATCTGTCACAGAGCAAGGCACGTCTGGACATTAGGTTATAAAAGAGAGAGCTTTTTTCCCCCTGCATCGTAAGGCAACTCGCTGTTATAAATCAGTGGCAATGCATTCAGTATAGACACCTTAAAGAATGCCTTTCTGTAGGTCTGACTGGTGACATTGGAACACATTGTCATAATTGCAACTACAGCAGGCATCCCCAGCCAGGGACCTGAGAATTGAGCTGGTGAGAATGAATTGAGCTTCCCAATGTGTTCACACCCCAGCAAGCTCCGAGACCAACTGCGTGCCTGTGTACAAATTAAACCAGGGGCATTTTAGTGTGTGACTTCCTGGGAAATAAAAGGTCAGAGGGTTTATTAGCACCATCAAGTCTGGATTGCCCAGAATTATGAGAAGGAGCGGTGGCCTGGAAACTCCCAGGCGCACCGCCATGGCTTGCCCTGCACCTTGGGAAAATGCCGCACCTTCATTTGACTTCCTTTTTTCTCTTGCTCTGGGAGAAAGTAGTTGGAAGACCATCAGAACGAATCCAGGGAACCCACCTGAGCAAACTCTGCACGCATCTTCATGCATCACAAGACTGGTCAAATGGTGAGATGTGGGGAATAAAAACGAAGAGTAGGTCCGGTCTTGGTCAAGGTGGAGGGTGGAGTGGGTGTTAGAAGAAATAGAATGGGGACTCTAAGGCCGTCACTTCAATTCTTCAAGAGTCATTTTAGCTTCCCCAACAGGAACCGCCCCCCCCCCCTCCTGTGTAGAGAAAAAGAAATGCTGGTGTCATCCCGCCTGGGGAAACCACCGCTTCTGATAGGAGGGTCAGCACTTTTCTGCTATCAGGATTGAAAGGGCCTCTAACATCACCCTCTGATAGAAAGTATAGCCCTGGCAAGTCGGCAGATTTTGTATAAAAAATATCTAATAATATTAACTACTGTACTCCCATTGCTGTGGAGTTGATTTCAACTCATGAACCCCCACGTATCACAGAGTACAACTGCTCCATAGGTGGTTGGGCTGTAATTTTTGTGGAAGCAGATTGTCAGGCTTTTCTCCACAGTGCCCGTGGATGGGTTCAGATGACAACCTTGTGCTTAGTAGTCAAATGCAAACTGTTTAGGCTGCCATGGGATGTTTTAATAATATTAATAGATGATAGATAGATAGATAGATAGATAGATAGATAGATAGATAGATAGTAGGTAGGTAGATACATACATACATACATACATACATACATACATACATACATACTGTAAATGGCCCCATAAAATTCTCGAGGCTGTCATTTTTGTGGGAGCAGATGTCTGTGTCTTATTCCTGCAGAGGTAGATGCTGGGTGGATTTGAACCGCCAGCCTTTTGTTAGCAGCTGAGTGCTTAACTGTTATACTACAGTGCTGACTAATTAGTAGATAATGATAAGAAGAAAGGAAGGAAGGTAGGAAAAAGGAGAGAAGGAGGGAGGGAGGGAAATCGGAGCATACGAGTTGAAGATAATGGTTCCTTGGCAATTCCCACTGGGATTTTCCAGTGTGAACCTTCTCTGTTCCTGACACTCTGCATTTCTCCCTAGGCAATTCTGGAAGCACATGAACTCTTGAACAGCATGTAACACGCACCTGCTGTTTGAATTGTGAAATTCCATGGCCCATACAGCATCGACAGATCTGGCTGTGTGTTAATCTCCTAGACAGCCTTTCAAAAAGTCACCTATCCTAAAGATCCTAACTGCAGATTAGGGTAAGGCAGGACATCTGCTTGCATCTCTTTTTTCCTTCCTCCTTTCTCCCTCCTGGCTTTCATTGCTTCCTTTTTCAATTCCCTGAGTGATTCTGTCAATGTACAAAAGAAAGCCACACCCCAGGGACTACTACCCTGGGAAAATGTAAATATTATGAAATTGCTCTTCTAATCCAAGTGCTCGAGAGGAACTTTGGGAAGAGGCCTGTGCTGCAAACCAGAGCTGAGTCCAAGGTCAGCTACCTACTCACATGAAGAGCTTGGTCGCACCACCTGAGTTGAGTTTTCTCAGTTGTTAGAAGGTGATTATGAGAGCTTTTATTTTGCAGTATAGTTGAATGGACAGAATGAAACACAGCCTATAAAGCACTGGGCACAGACTTGGTACATAATATTTAATAAGAGTGTATGTTGTTATTCTTACTAGGCTACGTTCGAGAAATTCAAAACCAAACTAAATTCACTGCCATCAAGTGGATACCATCAGCCTCTATTAGAACAAGCAAAGCCCACAGCCACCGAGTCTATTCTGACACACAGGGATCCTACAGAGGGTTTCTGAAGCTGGAAGTCTTGACAGGAACAGACAGCCTCCTCTTTCTCCCAAGGAAACTTGAACCCCCAACCTTGTAGTGATCAGTCCGATGTTTGCCTGACAGCACCACCAGGAGTGAAGGGAACAGAAACCCGGGGAGGGAAGCCGAGGAACCAAGACGAGTCAAGGAAGAAATAAGAGAAATAAACAACCATCGTAAGAGTCAGGAACTCTACTCTGTTCCAGGATTTGTGCTTGCAGTCTGTTTAGAAAAAAGGACGTTTTCACTTGCAAAAAATAAGATGTTCTTTCCACTTTCCCATGGTAGCTCTTCCTTTGTTCCCTACCCTGTTTCCCCCAAAATAAGACAGTGTCTTTTATTAACTTTTGCGCCCAAAGATGCGCTAGGTCTTATTTTCAGGGGATGTCTTATTTTTCCATGAAGAAGAATAAGATACACATTTATTGTTTTATTAAAAGAGACCTCACACTTCCTGTCTGCTCCGGCTGCACTGCGGCCAACAGTGAGCTGCGTGGTGGCACCCACCGCTACCATCCAGAGTCCAGAGTTACAGTAGCTTCGGGGGGCCTTATTTTCTGGGGGATGCCTTATATTTCAGTGAGAGGCAAAACTGTAAGTAGGTCTTATTTTTGGAGGATATCTTATTTTCAGGGAAACAGGGTAAAAACCACAGCTTTCTCCTGTGGAGGGGCTGGTGGGTTCAAACCATTGACTTTGAGGTCAGCATTGGAGTATTTTAACCCCTTTGCCACCGGGGCCCCTTTTCATGATCACAACTGAGGGTCGAATCCAGGAGCCTTGGCAAAGTTGAAATTTGGGTTTAGCTTTACTCTGCTTCCTTTCTTGGTACCCTTAATCTGACCCCAGACACGGCTCCATCTTAATCATCCATGACCCTCTCCCTCCCTCACAGGCAAGAATGACAAACTCAGTCCCCATGTCCTGTCAAGGGCAATGTGGAACCTGGAAATATTACCCCCACACTGTCACTTGAATATTTGCATATTTTCTGAGAGTTGGTGATGTTCAGCTGCTAACATCGACAGTGGAGGTTCAAATTCATCCAGAGGTACCCCAGAAAAAACAGTCCTTGAAAACCCTCTGATGTATAATTTTCCTCTCGCATGCATGAAGTTACCATAAGTCAGGTTGAACCCACTGACAGCTGTTTTCACAAGGGGATTATCTCTGATTCAAAACCTAGAGGTAGTCATGGATCAGATAGGAAGGTGCTTGTAGGTAGACAGGTTCCAGCTTCCAGAGGTTTTTGCTTGACCTATAGAAGAGTCCTACAAGAATTTATTTGTTAGTTATAGTTAACTTATAATGGCCTGCAAATTGATGGGAGCAGTGACTATACATACTTAATAGAACACATATCCCATTTGATTGTACGGATTTCTTTTTCCTTGTTGGCGTTACTGTATTTTGTCCGAGGGCTCACACCCAGCTGATCAACTGTGTGAAGACAGAGACAGAAGAGGGAGGGAGGAAAGGGACATTTAACTAGGACAGAACACCCCAGAAATAGTGAGTCTGCTTTGCTCCAGCAACCACAGTGTCTTCAGGCCTCCCCCGGTGGGGACATCTCATTCTAGTGAATACGACTTCACTCTGTTCACACACAGCTCCGAAACGCCATCCAGGTCAGCTCTTCCAGCCCTGGAGGGCCGCTTACAGGGCTGGGCTTCCAAGAAGAACTGAAATGTTTGCCTTTGAAACCACCGTGATTTGTTTATGCTTCATGCCCAGAATTGATGTCAGTTATTTATATTTGCCCTGCAGGAGCAGCCCCGCAGTGGGTGCTCACCTCCCCACTTTCTCTCCACCCACCTCTGCCAACTATTTAAAAGCAGGACCTGACTCCCTGCCTGGGGGCCCTTGTTCTCCTGGCCTTGAGGGGCTCAGCTGCCGGCAGGGCAATAAGGCATCTGCTGATGCCACAACACACCTGGAAGCAACTTCAAACCAAGGTTGCAACTTCAAACCAAGGTTGCTCTAGTTCAGGGTTATTTTGAGTCATTTCCAACTCACTGCGACCCCTGCTGGGTACCATACCAGGAAACACTGCTCAGTCCTGCACTATTCTCACAATTGTTATATTTTGGCCCACTGTTGCAGCCACTGTGTGTCAGTCCATCTCCTTGAGGGTGTTCTTTTTGTGGCCTTTCTACTTTACCAAGCATGATGGCCTGTTCTAGGGTCTGGTCTCCCCTGATAACATGTCCAAAGTGTGCGAGATGAAGTCTTGCCATACGCGCCTCTAAGGAGCACTCTGGCTGTACTTCTTCTAAGACAGATTTGTCCAATAGGTTGTTATAAATCACAACCCTCAACCCAGGTGGTGTCAGTGAAATGGGTTTCCAGGAGAACTGAGCCCCCTTCCTGCCTCGTATTCTCCTTCCCTGCCCGTACCTCCCAAATAAGTTACTTGCTCTCAAACCGCTACCTAAGGATATACCGCATATACTCATGGAGACGCTGAGTTGTTCAACACATTTTAATGCAGTTTTTGTGGTAAAATTAGGTGCCTCGTCTGACATTTGGGTTGGCTTATACTCGAGTATATATGGTACTTCTCAAGAAACCCAACCCAGGACCCCTGTCACTTTTCAAGATTTATTATCCTCACTACATTTCTAGAAGGGAGTCTCTGGGGTGTGTGAATCGTTATCACACTCACTGCTAGCCCAGACATGGGTGTCCCAGCCCTCCAAAGGCTGCCTCAGAGGGACTAGCAATGTACTTCTGAAAAATTCAACCACGCTTCTACCCTTCTGCACGTCCAACCTTCCTTTCCAGTTCTGACAACTGCTCCTCCCACAGTGCTCTCTGCTTTTCAGCTGGGCACCATGCTTCATTCCAACGGCCACCTAGGCCTCACAGACTACATCAATGATTGCAGGGTCTATTAGGGAAGTTAGCGAGGTACAATTAAGGACCAGAAATGTTCAGGAAACAGCTATTTGGTTAGGGCAGCTTCTCCGGCCAGGCAAGCAGGGGCACCTCTTTGTGATCTAGTCACACTGTCTCTTGGCCTCTTTCCTGGTCAGTAAAGTGTTACAAAGCTCTCTTAGCATTGCCCATCAATGCCCAGAGGGCACTCCACTTCACCGTAAGCTTCAGCCAAAGACTCTCAGCTCTAGCTCCCCCTGAAGGCCCAGGGCACCCACCTTGACACGCTCTGTGGACTGGGAACCCCGCCACTGTGTCTCATGCTCTGGTCATTTGTTCTACTGCTCAGCCATGCCTCTGCCACTTCTCGGGTTCCCTGGATCCAGGAGGTTCAAACCTTGCGTCTCAAAGGAAACATCCTACTCCTAGCTTTTCTTTCCTGATGAGGATGAGCAGCCCTCCTACTGCTTCTGAGAAGGCTCATTTTAAACCCAGCCAGGTAGCAAAATTGACCAATCCCCATGTGGGAGCTCCAAGTTTTTACAATAAAAATTGAACATGTTAGCAATCATAATTGCGTCGTATGGAAAACAATTCTACTCTGATATGCCTGGGCTCACCATGAGTTAGAATAATTTCAGTGGCAACTCGTATATTGGGATATAGTGCTTTTTTGAAGATCGAAATCCAAAACCATCTATAAAGTCATGTCTTCAAATAGGCACATTGTTTATAGCCCATGAATCTCGTGAGGGCCCAAAATGTTTGAGCCCTCAGAAAAAAAATGCAGTCACTCCAAAAAAGAAAAGAAATCTGTAAAATCAAACAGAATATATGTTAGATTAATACAATTACAGGTCAGTCAGTCAGCCACTGCTCAGCCCAATTTGCATGCAGTTATGAATTATAATTCACCTAGGCTGTAGATAATGTTCCATTATCTGCGTAGATGGTCAGCAGGATGGCTAAGGGGCAGGAGAGGGTACAGCAGGAGGCCCTGGGGATGCAGCGGTGAAGTGCTTGCCGGCTACCCCACAGATGAAGGAGGAGAACCCACCCAAAGGCTCGTTGACAGGAGAACCTAACAATCCGCTTCTGTAAAGATTACAGCCTTACAAACCTTATGGGGCAGTTCTGCTGTGACCTGGGGTCACGGTCAGTAGAAAGCAGACTTGGTAACACCCAGCCACAACTGCAGAGCACGGCGACTGTGCTCACGGACTGCAAAGGTTGCAACACAATTCCAGTGGCTGCTGAGATTGGAATCTGTGTCGCACTCTTCAAAAAGAGGAGCATCTCTCTTTCTTGTTCCCTCCCTCCTCCCGAGTTATAGATCTCCATTTGCAGACAGAGATCTTTTTCTGGGGAGGAGATGTCACCCATGTTTCAAATCCAATATGTGCCCTGGCTTTGTTCTGCCTTTGCAGGGATCCATACCCCACAGCCGTTCAGATGAATTTGCAATCTTCCCAGGCCAGATTCTGACACCTCCAGACCCCTCCCCCTCCCAAGCTTTCCATCCAGTGGGACTGGGCCACCAGCAAGCTTAAGGTGATCAATGACAGCGCCAATCAAAGCCACCCAGATAGGCAGTGAATTCATCTCTCCTTGATATAAAAGGTGTTTTATTTCTCATCCCTTTATATTTGTCACTGAAAAAATGCTTCCCATGTGTGGATTAATTAAAGTGTAAACATTAAATATTGATTGATGCATTATCAGCATGGAGCAGTGGCCTCCCGTCTGATTGATTCCCATGGTGATTTATTGTCATATTTCGGGAGTCATTTCACTTGATAACCAAGAGGGATGGACTGCCCCCGCCCCCTTCACCCCGCCAGCCACACTTCCCGTTTCTCTCCCAGGTACCTCCTCTTATTCTTCCAGGTGACATCCGAGCTCTAATGACTAAAACACCTTCATCTTACTGTCGAGAGAAATGTGGCATGACATTTGTTTTGCGAATATGTATGTCTGTGTGTGTCTCCCAGGCAATTATCAAATCAATTAACAATTTAATGTAGAAAATAACAAATCTAACCTCTACTGTGGGATATTTCTGATTAACAGAACTTACCCTACTGAGCTTTGTGAAATATGATTATCAGCAAGTGGAAGGGGGAGAAAAAAAAGACTATGAAGTGAAACAAAGAGAAAAGGGGTGGGGGAAATCCTCATTTTTGTCATTTTCCTATGGTGAGCTTCCAATGCAGAATTAGAAAATTGGAAATGAAATAATTCATATTTATAATTGGTTATAAGTCTCTGTAATTATAAATTGACATAAGGCCTTTTATTCAGCCAACTGACATAAAATTGCTGTTTTTATAGGTCAAAAAAGATGAATGATCAACAATTTCACATTGTTCAAACTCCCTTCTGAAGAAGGGGATGACTGTTTTTTTCAAGTGATACAATTGGCTCAAAAGGAGTAATTGTGGCTGTTAGGTGCCATCAAGGTGGTTCTGACTCACTGCAACCCCGTGTACAATAGAAGGAAACACTACCTGGTCCTGTGCCGGCCTCGCGATTGCCCTTGTGTTTGACCCCATTGTTGCCGCCACTGTGGCAATCCAGCTTGTCGAGGGGCTTCCCCTTTCTCGCTGCCCCTCGACTTTACCAAGCATGATGTCTTTCTCCCGGCACTGGTCATGCATAACAATGTGTCCAAAGTATGTGGCAGGAAGTGAGCCTTGCCAGCTGAAGCAGGGAACTGGCTAAGGCAGCTGCACCCTGATCCGACCATCACAAAGCAAGAGACCTGAGAACTCAAAAGGTAAGGCTCACTGAGCCATTTATCTCTCCGCCCTTCAATTAACTCCTTCAATTAACCCACATGTGTTTATCGGCCAGGTTGGCACAATAAATCTCACCGTCCTTACCTCTAAGGAGCATTCTGTTTGTACTTCTTCCACAACAGATTTGTTTGTTCATTTGGCAGTCCATTGTATACTCACGCATAGCCCCTGTCACGTTTGTCTTTTACCACCAACCAAGCACTGATCTAAGTGTTTGACATCATTTTCATATAGAAAACTTGACACTGCTCCAAGAGGTAAACACTATCATTTTGTACATTCAGAACAAAACAAAAAAGACATTGAGAAAGTCAGTGGAGAGCTGGTTGGACTCATATGCCTAAAGCTGCAGTATATTGTGTTCAGGACCTTCAGTGTGGAGCGGCCCAGACAACCCAGAGCAGACTCATAGTAAACAGCACCCCATAAAGGAGGTGAAGACTTCAGCTTTGGAATCTCCACATTTCCTGGTTCCTTCCTCTTGGCGAGAGGGAAGGTGCAGGCACTATTGGGCCAATGCAGGAACAGTAATGAATGAAGTTTGACCCTGTTCCCTGAAGTACTGTTCTGAATAGGTGCCCAAAGTCAGGCTCTGCATTTGAGTCTACCCAGAAGCATCTCAGAACAAAGGCTTGGCAACATACTTCAGAAAGTTAGTCACTGAAGTCCCTGTGGAACACAGTTTCACTCTCATCCACACAGGGTTGTCAAGAGTCAGCCACAAGTGGTGATGGCGGTGACTTTAGCCAGGTAGCACAGATAGGAGTGGTCTTTAGTCACCAACATCTGCTTAGATAATGCCCTCAGAGGGTTGAACCTGATCTCTTAATTAGTCTGATAACAGAACTAGGGAAAGAGCCCAGCATGTTGTCTGTGTTCCCCCTCCATCTGCCTTGGGAATTCCCTTTGGTGGCTCAGAGTCCTACCATCCTTTAGAACCATCCATAGTGCATTCAGTTCTCCAGCTCCTCATCAATGCCGTTCCCAAATTGTGCAAGCTGCTTCTTGATGGACCATAACCTTTACCATAGCCACTATTCTCTTTCCTGCAACCCTGTTTTCCAGCAGTTTTCTGTCTGTGCCCCACAATCCCCTCCATCTTCTCTCATTGACACTTTTCTGAAGATGGTCCAGTAGAACTAAAACATGGTTGGCTTTGATGGAAGGGCTATATTCTTGGAAAGTTTATACTCTAATGAAAATATATCATTGCAAACTATTGATTAGTGAAAACTGTATCAATTGTTGACCATTTTCACATTTCCCAGTATAAACACATCCTCTCATAGCATATCAGAATATTTTTCTATGATCAGAAGACCCAAAATAAACAAACAAACAACAACAAAAAAAACATTGTTGAAAGTGAGGGGGGTTGGAGCAAAACCCCCAAACCCATCTGTAGACAATGGGACATCCCCCTCACAGAAGGGTCACAAGGAAGGGATGAGTCAACCAGGGCGCAGTATTGCACCAATGAAACACACAATAATCCTCTGGTTCCTTGAGGCTTCCTCACCCCCCACTATCATGCCCCCAGTCCTGCCTTTCACAGCAGGCTAGACTGGAGCAAGTTCACAGGTATAGATAACATATAAGAGCTCATGGAATCCAGGAACAGGAATGGAAATAACAATACCAGGAGGGTAGGGGGAAGGTGGGGAGAGGAGAAGAGAAAGGAAGAACCAATCCCAATGATGGACTCATAAACACACACACACACACAGAGACACACTCACACACCAGGGGGACGAACAACAGAAACCACGGGGCACGGGAGACAGTGGTCAGTGTGAGATATGAAAACAATAATTTTCAATTTATCAAGGGATCACATCACAAGGGTAGGAGGGAGGGAAAAAAGAGGATCAAGGGATCAAATAGAAAGTATACCAAGGGATCAAATAGAAAGTAACTGTTTAGAAAATAATGATGGCAACATATGTACAAATATGCTTGATACAACTGATGTAGGGATTATTATAAGAGCTGCAAGAGCTCCTAAAAACCCCCTAATAAAATGATCTTTTAATTTAAAAAAAAAAGGGAAGAAAAACGTTTTCATTAATTTGTGTGTGTGTCTGTGTGTATGTGTGTGTCTCTGTGTGTATGTGTGTCTGTGTGTGTCTGTGTGTGTGTGTGTGTGTCTGTGTGTGTGTGTTCAGCAGTCTTTGCTGTTGAGTTCAGCGCTTGCTTCATGTGTTTCCAATCTTGCTTGTGTAGGCATAAATTAAGCTCAAGGCTATAAATGATTCTCTCAGTGCTGCCTTACCCTTGCCCCTTGGATTCTGGCATAAGGTGGCATTAATTTCTAAACATTTGCTATTTGGGACTAGTTTCCTCCTTTTTAATTGTGAACTATGTGAAACAAAGCATAGACTATCTCAAAATTGTCTGCGTGCACAATTCAGTAACATGGACACATTCTTCAAGTTGTACAACTCTTCTCACTGTTCTTTCCCAAATTATTTCACAACTTTTAACATCAACTCAACACCCCATAAGTCTTCTCCTTCTCCTCTCCCTCTCACACCTGGTAACCATTGATATATATTTTTAATATTTTTGCTTGTTTCATGTAAGTGAGGTCATACAATGTATCCCTTTGTAATTAACGTGGTCGCCTCAGCATGATGTTTTCAAGGTTTCTCCATGTGTGGTACATGTCTGAACTTCATTTCTCTTTCTGGTTGAATAGTATTCCATTGTTTGTCTATACTTTTTAAATCTATTCATCAGTTGTGGACATTTCAGGAATTTCCACAAGATTTCAATTGTTGCTTCTTTTTTTTTAACCTGAACATTTGTTAGGAAAATTGTTTTAAACTTATGAAGATAAAAAATATGAAAGTATATTTTCTAAAAATGGTGTCTGTTATAAAGAAATTCTAGGACTAGTTAAACTTTCTTAGCTGCTACAATTCAAAGACCCAGGGAATTTCAGTTGGTACTATCCCAGTCATGTAAGATAGAAGAGGCATCAGTAGCCACCTAGATGTTGAAGCTTACAGGGGTCACGTGGTTTTTCCAAAGCCACAGGGCAAAGAAAGGTCACACTTCCAAAGCTTCTTGGATCCCAGTGGAGTACATATTCCTGCCACACCTATCCATGCCTCTTGATAGAGCTGGTTCACTGGTTCAGCATCTTTTACTGAATTTCTATTGTATGCTGGGTACTAGTCTAAGCCAGGATGCTGCAATGAATAATCAACAGAAATCCCTGTACTTGTGGGCATTTGCATGTGAAGCTTACTTTCAGGTAGGTGAGAATGAAGGTGTGAAAATGGAGCTGGCAGTAGAAGATGTAGAAGTAGAAATAGAAGTAGAAAATGGAGCTGGTCCCGAGGAAGTGCTGCTGTAAGGAGCTAGGGGAACATTAAATCCTCCTCCCAAGAGGCAATGGAACCATGAGTCGGAGCATGCCAGCAATGCTTGCCAGCCCACTTGCAGGTGTTATCTTTACCTACTCCTCTGAGATACTCAACCTAGGGGCAGAGTTGCTACTGTCCCATGAGTTTGTGCTGCTTCTGTCCAGAGACACCCTCAAGTGATTCCCCAAGGCTTGGCGACCCACCTGTTGGGCACCCACAGCTGTACATGGTGTACTTGTGCAATGTGCAGCATGTATGGTGCTAACACATGTGCTTGGGATTCTACTATTTGAATTTTATTCTGACATTTTATAGGTGGGTAGAGGAAGGTTTTGCTGACTCCAAAACCAGTGTTCATTTCCAGACTTCAAGTCGCTGGGCCTCATTGGGAGGAGCCTGTAGAGACGACTTTGTGGAACAGTGGAAGGGCACAGTGGGTCAGGTGGAGTCAGCAAGAACAAGGGAACGACACAACAATCACAGCGAAGAGCTGAAGCACATCAACGATCATGAAGTTCACACAGGACCAGGCAATGATTCCTTGCTTCGTAAGGCTGCAGGAGTGGAACCTAACAATAGCAACAATATTGCTGTTTGGTATCTACACGGGAGATCTTTGTCCCTTCCACTCTGAGGCATCAGTCACCTTCCTCCTCATCATCCCCATTAGCTCAACAACATGACAGTTCTCTTCATTGCTACCATTTTATGAGCAGCCAAGGACCTGTGCTCTTTGTGCACTTTTAATGCACTGTGCTCTTTAATCAGGGCAGAGGTTAAGTGCAGGGGCGAAGATTGAACCTCCTGGGCTGCAGATCTGGCTCTACTGGACCAAGTCACTGGCTCAGCGCTATCAAAATTAGTGGGCTACTGGGCTCAATACAGCTCTGTTGCCTCACAATCCTTCCAGGTCCTGCCTTCCAGAGGTTGGGCATGACCTTCAAACGAAGTCTTACAGAAGGAATACTAACATTTTTAGGGGAATTTTTAGGTTGTCACTCCGCAGACCTATTGATGTTCCAGCCTGGCATGTCCAAAGTGGTGCTGAGAGCACATCTTGCATCCAGAATTTAAAAGGTGATCAAATATATAATTACTCTTTTATGAACTTGGGAACATCAGAAACCCAGGTTTTTCACCATACAGAGTGTACTTGCCTGGAAGACAAATGATGTAGGTGGTGGTGGTGGGGATCTCCTCAAAGCACAGTTTGAGACAGGAATCTGAGTACCTGGAGTTTATTGAGGGGAAACTGGGGTGAGGAAGAGCAGCAGGAAAAGGGAAAGGGAAGAATTGAACAAGATGGGTCTGAAGTAGGCCCAGGCCAGCGTGCTGGGCATTCACTGGCTGGAGGCTCTCTCAGGAGAAAGATGGGTGTCTCTCTCCAGAGGAGGTGGCAGCCCTGAGTTCTTGGCAAACAGCAGTTTCAGCACTGATGCAATATAGGGCATGTGACAGCATCTACCACATAAGCCCACACACACAGATTAAATGTGTGTTATTGAAGGACCCACGGCAGCAGATTCCTAGTACTTTGTTACTGACATTGAAATTGCCAGTTTATGTGATAATGAAAATGACACTGACCTTTGGTTGGTGTTCTTAATGTTTTTAAATGGTCTGGTATACCACTACCCACTGATGTCTCAAAGCAGAAGAAAGGTCAGAGGGCGAGCTGCGGCAAGGATCAGAAGTGTCCCCGGGTGTTTAATGCTGCTTTACATCCTGCTTCTCAAACCACCCACGAAGAGCACCCCTGGGAGCCCACAAGGAAGCTGCGGGGCTTGAGATTTATAGTCAAAAAGGTGGGAGAAGCTTCCCTGTGGACACAGTTCAGGCACACTCATTGCAAATCAAACCATAGCTGCATTTGTTAAAAAATAAGATTCCAAGGAGGGAAAGGAGCCGAGGGCTGCTTCTTTACACCGTACCAAGCATTTGCCAAAGACAAAGGGATGGGAGACAGTGGGTCCAGGACGGCTGAAAGATCATTCAGAGACCACCACCACCTCCCATCAAGTAGACTTCAACAGATAGCCAGTCCATGCATGTCAAGGCAAAAGTCTGCCTCCACAGGCTTCTCAGAGGCTGACTGCGGGGCTTGGGGAGGAAGTGGCCCGGTATTTCTTTCCAGGCACATTTGGGTGAATTCCACCACCACCCCACCCTCACTTTTCAGTTAGCAGCCCAGGGCAGGTGGAATCATGCTTTCTCTCTAGCATGAGGGGAATCTCACATAAAAGCCGTATTCGTGGCAAAATGCTGGTCTCTTTGCACTGTGCAGGGCGATTTATGACCTGAACGAAAAGCATCTTTTTCATTAACTGGCAAGGATGTGGAGGGGATTCTCCTCACACAAGCCCCATAATCCTTCTGCTCTGGGACTGTACCCTCTCCTTGTGCCAGTGTGCGTGATGTCTCAAAACTCGGGGGTTAGGAGGCAGACCTGCACCATTTCTTCTGGCCCATTTCTCAATCAACAAGTATGCACCATCTCTTCATGCTGCTGTGTTATTTTCTGAAATTGTATATAATGGGCTTAGAGAAGCTTGAAAAGAGATTTTTGAAGTTTGCTAAATGCCCACCATCTCCATAACCACCCAAATCGGGCTATTTTTAAAATTCCTTTAAATTAAATATCTTTGATAATAAATGCAAATTAGGGAACAATAAATTATAACTCCTAGCCTAACCAGTGACTAATTATATATATTATAATTAACCTCAGTTTCCAACACAAGGTATTTATCTTAATAATCAGTTCATATCATTAGCATATCTTTCAAGGGCTTTGTAAGACAAGACTTTACCACTAGAAGAGGTATCATGTGTTTCCTCCTGTGGGTTCTGGCTATGTGCAGAAGCAAGAAGAATGGACTTGCTCTAGCTAAATATAAATTGAGAAACTCATATTATAGGCAAAAATCCCTGATTTAAAAACTCTCTTCTACCTGCAGCCTTTACCCGTGACTAAATAGCTTCTGAATTCTAAAAACCTACAGTGACTACAAATCTGCTAAGAATACCTTTAACCCGTCCGCACTAAAATTTGGGTTAGGGTTTCAAAGTTACCAATGAAAACTGTCAGATATTTCTAGACGTGTCTGGACTTGTTTGGGCAAGACCAAAAGGCAGCCTCTGCTTTCAGCTTTATCTTTGCTTTATTACTCAGCAGTGCTGTGGAAGAAAAGACCTGGTGATCTGCTTCCATTACAATCAAAAGACTCTTGCAAAATCATTCTACTCTGTATGTATGGGGTCACCGTGAGGCCGTATTGACTCATCTGCATCTATGACAGGTTGACTTGTATCTCTCTGGCCCACTGTCCACTGAGCTTTTGGAATTATTAGAAACGCAGGACCTTTTTGATCCCATCTTTTGAAAACTCGTGTGTGTGTGTGTGTGTGTGTGTGTGTGTGTGTGTGTGTGTGTGAAGTACAACATTGTGCATTTTAGATGTGCTACTGATGCTAAGGAGTTGAGGGGTGCACCCTGAGAATGCACAAAAGTGGCCTACTTGTGGTACTTTTAACACTTGTGTTTCATAGAGATCGGCTGAGCCTTCTCCTGGGGCTGTCCCCGGCTCTGAGGTGTCTCTAAACCTTTTGATACATCTACTAATCCTGGACCTGGCCATTATGGCTGCATTTTCCAACTGTGCAAGGGACTTCGACGAGGCAGACCAGTCAAAGGCATCATGAAGGTCAAACCACAATAGAGCATGCCCTGATTTTATCCAGGAGATTGATGCTCAAATCACCTTGATTTCGATTTGGCATCAGGGTTATAAAATGCACTCGCAAGCACCGATAACATGTGAAACAGGCCCGGCGTGGGTCACTATATAGGGCTGATACTCTCTGTTGCGTTTGCTGTAGCACAACTGTAAATCAGGGTTTGGAGCAGGGCACTCCGTGCATGTTAATAGAGATGGCACACAAAGGCTTCTGGAACTCCAGAGGAGCTGGGAGTCTGATATATATCAGGACCACCAGAAGCAAGCTTCAGGGAGAGAGAACAGAATGCAGGGATTAAAGGAATCACAATGGGATGATGGATACAGGCTAACAGCCCAACAAGGGCATGGGTATGCCGACAAGCAGAGATTCCAAATACAGAGGTGGAAGAAAAACGACCAAATAGCAAGCAAAGTGGTTCTAAGATGTAAAAAAAGAGAATGAATTGGGTTGTTGTTGTTTATGAACCAGCAACCAATTGCAGTGAAGTTACCGCCAACTCCTAGCAATTCCTATGAACCAGATGAGCTCCATAGGGTTGGCAAGGCTGATCTTCAGAAGTATGTCACCAGCCTTTCTTCCCAGGAACCTGTAGATGGGCTTGAACCTCCAACCCTTCAGTTAGCGCTGAGTACATTAACTGTTTGAAACACCAAGGGTTCTGTACAGAGAAGAATGGCTAGGGGGCGGGGGGGCAGGGAGGATAAGCAGTTCAACCAGAAAACTAGTGTTCATTCATTTTTGGAAGACACTACAATATTATTTCTACCATTTTGTTCTGCCCCCAATGAATAGTTATTTTGAACAATTATTTAAAGAAATAAAATGTTTAAAATACTTATTTCTTCTTAAGAGACACTCATTGCACCAGTCGCTATCATTTATATAATCTTCTCATAAAGTATCCAGCGAGAGAGAGCCGTCCCTGGCTTTGGTTTATTAAGGTAAATAGCAGGAAAAGATAGAAGCAACTGGTAGCAAGCATGATGGCCTCTCCTGAAGCTCAGCTGCAGATTCCGCTCTTGAAAACCGCTCTGCTCCCTGGTCCCCTTTCCTCCAAGCTCCAAAAAACGCTACCCGCCAGTAGACTCAAGGAAGTATAGCGGGGGATCCAAGTTCTTTGGGGAGGAGCTGCATAGGAAGAAAGGAAAAAAATCCGAGTAGGAGGTATACATGGGAGCTGTTTCTTGCACTGTCTTGGAAGTGCACATGGGCGTGTATTGGGTTGTGCACTGGGCTACTCACTACAGAGTTGGTGATTCTAACCCACCAGCCAACCCATGAGAGAAAGATGAAGCTTTCTGCTCTCCTCTGTCCCCCTTAAATTAGGTGGAGGTTTACATTTCAGATCATTTTTATATTAAAAAATATAAACCACAACCCACTTTCCAAAAGCTCACCCTATCCAACTGTTTTCCTCCCTTCTCTGTCTTGTAGAATCTTATCTTCCCCATCATCTTAATTGATACCTGTCTACTTTGGAGCATATTGCTTCCCCGTGCTTCCCTGTCCTGCTCACCCTGGTAACTATCAAAGCTTTTTTTGCATGAAAAAACTTTATCTTGATTGTTTTTTCTTTTATAACAGTAGTCTCACCCAATGTTTGTCCTTTTGTGATTGACTAATTTCACTCAGCATAATGTCTTTGAAATCCATCTTTGTCATGAGGGGTTTCATTTTCATCTTATTCCATTTTTAAATAGATTCCCTGGTATATAATTCATATGTCATACAATTCAATAGTTCAATCACATCAAGAAGAGTTATACAATCAAAACCACAATCCATTTTCTTCACTTTTGTGCTCATTGTTATTAGCTCTCCAATCCACTCAGCACCCCAATCTTACTTGCCGTAACCCCAAGGAACCATTAACCCAATTAGTGTCTCCATAGATTTACCTATACTGGAATTCACAACAGAAAAACATACCAAAACACTAACAAGAACACTAACTAAAACTAAAAAACTGAAAGAAAAAAAACTAACAAAGTAAAACAGAATAAAAACCTCCTTCAAAATGAAAGCAGAAAATATTAAAAACTGAACAAATTTAAAGCAGATCAAAAGGGAGATCAAATGATAATGTATTAAATTTTAACCTAACTGTATCTTCAACAATCCACTTGCCAATGAAGTCTGAATAATATCAAGATTAATCATATCACTGATCTATTATTAGAAGGGACTCAACAGGGCTTAATCCATGCACATTTTCCCTTCACATCTTTTTTATTGAAACAAATTTTAAATGGACCAAAAAGAAATCAAAGTAACTTACATTTTAACCTATGTCTTCCATAATTGATTTTACAAGGCTCTTGGTGTGCTAACAAGCTATTCACATCCCTCCACTATGATCAGAGAGTATGTACCAGGAGATTCATGCATGTGTGGACCTGGCAAAAATGGACTTTGGGCTTCCACTATCATCCATAGCTTTCCACAAGTCAGGTATTCACAATTTAAGTTCTGAAACCTTTCCCTTTTTTGGATTTAGATTTGGATTTTATTAGTTACAACAATTGGATCACAAAGTGTGTTGTCCTTCTTCCATCTGGACTTCGCTGATGTCTCACTTAGATGGTTGTTTGTTTTAAGACAAGAGCCCAGACACTATTCCTTCTGATAGCCAGGTACCATCTAGTTCCTTCACCATACTTTGCTGTAGCACGCATTCTTTAATGATCTCTTCATGAAGGCAAACAACAACATCCAAAGGGGCAGATCAACTCTGTCCTAGCATCAAACAGAGCCATGCCATAAGAACTGATTGTTCTTAGATTGGGGCTAGAATTAAGTATAAGCCTCCAATCCATTCATATATCTATGATTTATATATGTCTCTGGTTCACTTTAGAGATATCACGGTCATTTTATGTTAGAGAACACCATCAGTCATCCCTTTGGGCATCACTTCCACTGCCATGTATAGTATTCCAATGTGTCCATGAACCAAAGTTTACTTATCCATTCTTCTAACGAGCATTTTGGTTGTTTCCATCTTCTTGCTATTGTGAATAGTGCTATGATGAACACAAGTGTGAATATATGTATTCATGCGATGGCTCTTTCTTCTTCAGGGCATATACTGAGTAAAGGGATTGCTAACCATATGTCATTTCTACTCCCAGTTGTTTGAAGAATCACCATAGCAATTTCCACAGTGGTTGTAAAGAATTACAGTCCCACAGGAAGTGTATGGGTTTTCAATCTCTCTGCATCCTCTCCTGCATTTATTTTCTGTGGGGTTTTTTGGCCTAACTATCAGTACCAGGGATGGTGGTATCTCATGGTTGTTTTGATGATCATCTCTTGAATGGCTGGTGATCTCATGCATTACTTCTCATTGTTGGCTCCCTGGAAGTCTTCTTTGGTGAACTGCCTGTTCACATACTCTGTCCATTTTTAAATTGGATTACTCATCTTTTCTTGTTGAGGTTTTACAGTTTTCTATAGATTTTAGAGATTTATTTCTTACCTGATACAGCCAACATTTTTCCCTACTCTGTGAGTTCTCTATTCTTTTGATGAAGTCTTTTATACACATAAGTGTATCATTTTTCAGAGACTTGTTATGTGTTCTACATTATGTTTGCTAATGTGTTTATGCTATGTATTAGGGCCCTTAAATTGTCCCTATTTTTTCAGTGATGGTCTTTATAATTTTAGAGCTTATATTTAGATCATTGATCTTAAGTTCATTTTTGTATATGGAGTGAGATGTAGGTATATTTCATTCTTCTGCAAATGAAAACCCCATTTCACTGGTACAATGTGTTGAAGAGACTATGTCTTCCTTATTTAATGTACTTTGGGTATTTTAATAAGTCACAAGTAGGTGGATGAATTTCCACCTGGATTCTCTATTCTGTTTCGTTGGTCGAGCTCTCAGTGTGCCAGTACCAGGCTGTTTTGACTACAGTGTAACAGGCTTTGAGTTTGGGAAGTTAGAGGCCTCCTACTTTGTTCTTAAACAGTGCTTTGCTTATCCTGGACCTCTTACCTTTCCACATAAAGGTAGTGATTAATTTATCCATTTCTTTAAAGAAAATTTAAGAACCCCCCACCCCCCCAAAAATCAAAACCTTGGTACTAGCAAATAACTGATGTCCAACAAGCAACTTATTTCTTGGCAGATGTTATCTTTATCTCCTACTGAAGTGGAAGACACACACCATTCCTTTCTTTTACCATCTGTGTTAGTCTGGGTTGACTAGAGGAACAAATTCATAGACACTCTTAAGAAACCATCCCAACCAATCCAGCCCAAGCCTATAAGTCTGACAGTAGCCTATATGTCCAATACCAATCTGTAAAGTCCTCTTCAGACGGATGAAACACATGCAATGACACCTAATGCAGGATGATCACAGGCCAGTGGGTAGAAAGTCTTGTGCATCCAGTGGCATTGTAAGCATCTCAGCGCTATCAGGGGTCTCTGTGTGGCTTCTCAAGGTCCATGGTTCTGGCTCTATCAGGGTAGGTCCATATGGCTTCTCCTCAGGAATTTCTCACAGGGAGTCAGCCTGGTGTCTTGTCAGTAGAGTGGCTCCAAGGGAGTAGGGAGAGAGAGAGAGGTGTCTCTCACTTCCAAGCAGGAAAAAATACAGGAGTTCCCAGAATGCTCAGGAGAAGGCCATGCCCACAGAGAGGTCTGTCTCACTGGCTATCTCCAGATTGACAGGCTAGACTCCTCCCCTACATTTAATCCTCAAATTGACACCAGATTATGTAACTGCCACACCATCCTTCCCCAAAGTAGAAATCACACTGTCTTATCACATTGTTGTATCACAGTAGAAATTGAAGTTATTGAATGAAAATTTTCCACTGAATTTAGAAAGGAAAAAAATATGACTTTTTAAAATAAAATCATTAGGCCCAGAGTTTTAAAGTCAGTTTAGGTTTCTCATAATTCATGTCATTGTATCCAAATTAAAGTGTTAAAAAAAAAACATAAAAGCAAATGTGGTGAAGTAAGTTGATGGTGCCAGCTATTAAAAGATATAGCATCAAAAAAAAAAAAAAAGATATAGCATCTGAGGTCTTAAAAGTTTGCTAAACAAGCGGCCATCTAGTAGGGAAGCAACAATGCCCACCTGGAATAAGCACGCCAGCCTGTGTGATCATGAGGTGTCGATAGGATAAGGTATCAGCCATCAGAAGATCTAAAACAAACAAATGTATCTATGCAAATGATGGGGGTAGGAGGAGAGACCCAAAGCTCATCTGTAGATAATTGGACATTCCCTAACAGAAGGGTCACAAGGAAAGAAGGAGACAGCCAGTGTGCAGCAGATCACAGATGGAACACACATTCTTCTGATACTTTAATGCTCCCTCCCCGCCACTATCATGACCTCAGTTCTGCCTTACAAATCTGGCGAGACCAGAGCGTGTAAACACAGATAAGAATTCTCGACACATGGACTCCAGGACAGATAAACCCCTCAGGAACAGCAATGGGAGTAGCAATATCATGAGAGTAGGGGGAAGGTGAGGGGAGAAGGGGAAGAAGTGGGGAACCAACTACAGTGACATGTAACTCCCTTCCATCCCAGGGGAATGAATAACAGTAATATGGACAGAGGGAGTCAGTGGGTAGTGTAAGATATGAAAATAATAATAATTTATAATTTATCAGGGGTCCATGAGGATGGGGGGGATGGTAAAAAATAAGAGGAGCTGATATCAAGAGCTTAAACAGAAAGAAAATAATTGGAAATTGATGAGGGCAACATATGTATAAATGTGTTGACACAATTGATGGATGGATTGTTATAAGAGCTGTAAGAGCCCCCAATGAAAGGGTTTATTAAAAGAAGAAGAAGAAGAAAGTTGAGGAAAGAAACTAGAAAAAATAAAAAATAAACTTACCAAAAAAGAATCTCCCTGGACACTCTACCCAAGGTCATGATGCCAATTTGAAACACTCATAAAACAGAAACAAAGTAGATATCACATTCTCCTCCAAAAAGGGGAAGACTACCACCAATGAAGATTCTCACTCTCACTGCCCTTAGTCAATTCGATTCATAGAAAACCTATAAGACAGAAGAAAACTGCCCCTGTGGGTTTCAGAGACTATGGGAATAAAGGCCTCATCTTTCTCCTGGGGAGTCGCTGGGGATTTCTAATTGCTGACCATGTGGTTTTCAACCCAACTTACAGCCTATACCACCACCAGGTGTTCCAGTGGAGATTAGAGAGAAAAGCCTACACACCTTAGCTGTATAGTGTCCCTCCTCCCACTTCTGTCCTTCGCCCTTATAAGGTGAAAGGTTCTGGGCAACTGCTCACCTGTATGTCGAAGAAGAGACCCACCCTTCTTCCCACCCACCCAAACCCAGCAATTCACTTCTTCACCACGGTAGAACCATCTTTCTGCTTGCAGGGGATAGGCCTTTTCAGAGAAAGGAGACAGAGGAGGAGTAGGCTGTACAGTCCTGTCTTCTACCCTTGGCCTCTAGGCAATCTGGACAGTCGTGCATTTTGCTGGGCCATAGGCTGGGAAGCTGAACTAATGGTAAAGTGTGTCATCCAGGGCTGAGGGCAGACTATGGGGTAGGGTGTAGGGTGAGAAGGACTTCATTTGGCTTTCGGAGAATTGCTAACAGATAGTTCTGGAGGATCCTTATGCAAGATGGGTTTACTGTGAATCATCTCCTCATTATCTTGCCCTGGGGAGATATTAGATGAACAGAAGCTGGGCATTGAAGAAATTTATCTAGCTGTGCTAGTCTGAATAGACTAGAGAAACAAATTCAAGGACACTCATATGTGCATAAGAAAGACCTTTATATACAAGAACAATTGAATATTGAGAAAACATCCCAGCCCAATCCAGATCAGGTCCATAAGTCCAGTATTAGTCAATATGTCCAATACCAATCTATAAATTCCTCTTCAGACTCACACAATACAGGCAATGATGCTGAATGCAGGAACATCATAGGCCAGTGGGTGGAAAGTCTTCTGGATCCAGTGGCAGTGGAAGCATTTCAGCACTGGCTCCACGTGGCTCCAGAGCTCTAGTGTAGCTCCATGTGTCTTCTCAATAATGAGTGTCTCGCAGGAAGTGAATGTGTGTCCCGCCTCCAGAGAACTATTTATCTCCTTAGTACCTCCAAATGAGGTCATCAAGCTGCAACCTGATTGACAGACTAAATTCCACTCCTTTAGTCTTGAGTCTCAAATTGACAACAGATTATGTAACTACCACATTAGCCTAGTCTACTCACTACTACAGTAAGCCATCAGGCCATGGGAGTTAACTTATCAGGGCCATAGTTTACCCACTGAGAACATGGTAATGCTCCTGGGTAGCGACAACAAGTCTACAGAACTAAATTTTACAATTAGACAACTCAACCTGATAGACCAGGGCTCGACCAGAGCTCTCCACCCAAATGCAAAAAAAATTCACATTCATTTCAAGTGCACATGGCATGTATTCGAAATAGACCACCTGCTGGGACACAAGTCAAGTTTGAGTAAATTCAAACATAAAGAGGGCACTCAGACTTCCTTCTGCGACCACTATGCCATAAAGCTGGAAATCAAAAAAAGAAATTCAGAAAATAAGGGCAAATACTTGAAGGGTGAATAACTTTCTTCTTCAAAAGCAGTGAGTACTGGCCCAAATTAGAGACAGAATTAGGAAGTTTCTAGAAACTAATGAGAATGAGAATACAACATACCCAAACCTATGGGATACAGCAAAGGCAGTTATCAGAGGACCGCTGATAGCCGTAAATGCACATATAAAGAAGGAAGGGAGACTTATGGTCAATACTCTGTCACAAAACGTTCAGCAGTTGGAACAGAGTCAACAGAATAATTCTTCTAACAGCAAAACAAAAGAAACCATAAAAATCAGGGCAGAGATAAGCAAGTTGGAAAATGAGGAAACAGTGCAAAAATAAACTGGTTCTTCAAAAGGAGTAATCGAATCGACAAACTGTTAGCAAATTAACAAAATATAGGAAGGAGCAGATATCAATATCCAGGATGAGGGATGAAACAAGGGAAATTACAATGGACCCTAATGAAATTAAAAGACTAATTACACAGTACTACAAAAGTCCAATGAATACAGCAACTTGGTAGACAGGGACAAAGGCTTAGAAAAACAAACCCTCCCTGGGTTATCTCATATAGACATCAAGAACCTGAACAGACCATAGCAAAAGAATAAATTGATGAGGTTATCAAGAGACTAGCAACTGAAAAAATGTTCTGGCCCAGATGGCTTCACAGGAGAATTCTACCAAGCATTCAGGGGAAAGCTCACACCAATTCTACACAAGCTCTTCCAGAACATAGAAAGGCATGGTAAACTCCCAAACGCATTCTATGAAGCTAGTTTAACACTGATACCAAAACCAAGCAAGGACCCCACAAGAATGGATGACTACAGGCCAATATTTGTAAAGAACATCAATTCAAAAGTTCTTTTTTTTTTTTTTTTTTTGGTTTTTTTTTT
>NW_022106189.1:13371570-13401215 GCF_000313985.2 Echinops telfairi | reverse complement strand
CCCCCAGGGAGGAGGTCACACACAGTTCCATGTAATCGGTTCCCTCTTTCCTACCCATTCTCCCTTTACCCTCCCTGTTTTGCCACTCACACGTTCTTAACAAAACTTTGGCCAACAGAATACAAAAGTGTATAAAATGAATAATTCATCATGACCAAGTGAGATTCACACCAGGGGTGCAAGAATGGTTCAACATCCAAAAATCCATCAACATTATTCATCACATTGACAAGAAAAAGGTCAAAACCACATGATAATACCAATAGACTCAGAAAAATCATTTGACAACATTCAGCATCCAATCCTAATTAAGACACTCAAGATGATAGGATTGGAAATTTCTTTACCATAATACAAGCTAAATATGAAAAACCAACAGCCAGTGTTATAATCAATGGGAAAAGGATGAAAACATTCCCACTGAAAAAGGGGATCAGAGAAGGTTGTCCCATTGTCCCCACTTTTATTCAACATCATCCTGGAGGTCCTGGCTAAAAACGTAAGGCAACCTTCTGGAAGGACATCAAAGGTACTCATCTGGGGAAAGAAGAAGTGAAACTATTGTAATTTGCAGATGATATGATTCTATATATTGAGAACCTCAAAGGCTCCACAATAGGAGTTCAGGAATTAATAGAGGAATATGGCAGAATGACAGGAACAAGATCAGCAAGCAGAAGTCAAAGAGATTGCTGTATACAACTAGTGGAATTACAGAAAAAAAGAGTTCAAGACAGTAGCTCCCTTCACAATAGCTAAGCATAAATGGAAATATCTAAGGATATACCTAACCAAAAAAACCCACAAAATATCTGTATGAGGAAAACTATATATAGCACATTATCACAAGAAAAACCAAAAGGGCCTTCGCAATTGAAAGAACATCCCTTGCTCGTGGATCAGAAGACTCAATATTTTTAAGATATCAATCCTACCCAGGGCACTATATAAATTCAATGCAATACTGATACAAATACCAGTATCTTTTTTTTACCAAAGAAATGGAGAAAGTGACTACCAATTTCATATGGAAAGGGAAGAATTTCTTGCACAGAATTGGCAAAGAATGCCACAAAAAGAAGAATAAAGTGGGAGGGCTTGCATTACCTGACTTAAAAATTTACTATACAGCCATAACTGTCAAAACAACATGGTACTAGCGTAATGACAGATACACGGACCAATGGATATGAACAGAAAATCCTGAAATTAAATCATCAGGGAAGCGGATGCTCTTTTAAACAAATGGTGCTGGATAAACTGGATATCTATCTGTAGAAAAATGAAGCAAGGCCCTTACCTCACTCCATACACAAGAACAAATTCAAGGTGAATCACATACCTTGAGATAAAACTCCAAATTATCAGGATCATCAATCAGAAAATTGGGACAAAGCTAAGAACCTTAGCACAGGGAATACATGGGCTATCAGAAATAAGGAAGAATACACACTCAGGAAAATAAAATAAATGAGTGGGCTATACTAAAGATAAAACACTTGTTTACATCAAAAGATTTCATCAAGAGAGTAGTAAGAGAGCCCACAGAGTGGGAAAAGACATTTAGCAATGACATATCAGACAAAGGGATTATCACTAAAATCTACACAATCCTGCAAGCTTACAATAAGAAAAAAAATGAATTGCCCACTGAGGAGGTGGGCAAGACTTAAACAGGAGATTCACAAGGGAGGAAACCTGAATGGCCAATAAACATATGAGAAAACATTCCCAATCATTAGCCATCCAGGAAATACTAACTAAAACAACTATGAGATACCACCTAACACCCACAAAATAGCCCAATTCAAAAAATTAGCAAGCAACAAATGTTAAAAGGGGTTAGATAGGACCTTTCATTCACTGCTGGTGGGCCTGTGGATATGTACAGCCTCTATGGAAAGCTATTTGGTGATACCTAAAACAGATGGAAATCTAGTTACCTTATGACCCAGCAAATCCACCACTGGGTATATACCCAGAAGAAATAAGAAACAGATCATGACCAGACATCTGCGCTCCAATGTCCATCACTGCAGAGTTCATGATCGCAAAGAATTGGGAACAGCCTAAATTTCCATCAACAGATGAATGGGTTAAAAGTCTCTGGTATACACAGAGAATAGAGTACTATGCATCCCTGAAAAATAGTGATGAAAAGATGAAGCACCTCATCTCTAGTAAGAGTTAGGCTGAGTGAAGTTAGCCAAGCACAAAAGGTCAAGTATAACACGAGTCCACTGAGGTAAGTTCAAAAAGCAGAATGGGCATAGGGGAACCTACCCATATCGCACAGTTCCTGGGCTGAGGACCAGATTTTCTGGCATGAGCCAGGCCAAACCTAATGATACATATGTGATCAAATAGAAAACAAACAAACAATAAAAAATAAAGATGCAGATAGCACCTGTCCTGAAAAGCATCTTCCCACCACCCCTCTCATCTGCCTTTAAGGCCCCCAGAGGGAGCAGGGGCAGAAAAAAGATGACAATGGGAGGCCAGGCCACTAATCCACCCAAGGGGAGGGTATTGTTTATATCTCCACAGGAAAGGGAGACAAAGAGTAGACCTCATTCTAGTGTGTCGATCCCTGAGGACAACATTCCTGCTCAGAGTAGCTTGTTCCCAGAGATGACTGCAGGGCTGTCCCCAGCTCAAGACATGTCATCGTCTCCCTAGATGACAGTGCTACAGAAGATAGCCCTGAAGATACAGTTCAGGGAGAGCAGCCAGTCTGACCTGCACACATGGGGCAAATCAAGAGGAGAGGACAATCAGCCAGTAGTGGGACCAAAGCCTCAAAGTCTCCAAGGAATCTTGATTGTAGACTTCTATCTCTGGGGCAGCACTTGGCACCTCACCTGAACTGGTTGGAGGTTACTCACAAAGGGGCCACACCAAAAGTCTAAAGGTGTAAAGGGGAGAAATGGTGGTGGCACTAGTCTGCTCCATCCATAACAATAGGAAAATCAATGGTGATTTGTAGGATGTGTGCCTTTCGGAAATGAATGCTGAGGACTAAACGGGTATAAGTGTTATTAAGTAAGCAGGTCCTGGGATATGGAACCCTGAAAGAAAAGGGGATTGAGCTGAGGGATTATAACAGTCCTGCAAGATATTTAACAGAGAGATATTCATCTATTGGGTCAGGATTATCAGTTAGGCTCAGAACTATTTATGTAATCTTACTCTCTTCTCTCTTTTTTTTCTTTTTTGGTGTCTATCTATATAAGATAAGCAATCCCATGGGGACAGCTATAAGACTGACGGTTCCAGGGGGTCATGCAGAGGGGAAGGGAGTGTTGAGCCAGTAATGACAGGGACAGGAGAACAGCAAGGGCTACAAAACTGATGGTGAGGAGCGTGTAGCGTTCTTGATCATGTTTGACCACTAGAAAAATGTCTGAGAGGAATTACTGAGCGGTGAGCAATGGGTAAGCATGATAGTAGGGCAGAAGGAAAAATAAAAAGAAAGAGGAAAGAAGAAGAAAGTAAACTTTTATGTATATAAGTATAAATATAGATATGTAAATATGTAATTATATAAATATAGGTGTATTTGTCTACATATCCATGTGTGTACATACATAAGGAAGCTGATGGACTTTAGGCCTCTACTAAACCTCACTTAAGTACAAGCACAGTTTGTTCTACTAATGTGGCACCTTCCGACATGATCATCAAAGACAAATGGTTGCATAAGCAAATGTGTTGAAGAAAGCTGATGGTGCTGGCTATTAAAAGATATGACAACCATCATCTTAAAGGCTTTTAGTTAACCAAGGTGCTATCTAGCAGGGAAGCAACAAAGCCCACATGTAAGAACACACCCACCTGTGTGATCATGAGGTATCAAAGGGAAGAGGTATCAGAAGTTCAAAAACAAGCAACCAAATCGATGTGAAGTTGAGTGGATGTAGTGGAGACCCAGAGCCCACCTATAAAATAATTGGACAGTCCCTCTCAGAAGGACCACACAGAAGAGATGATAAATCCATGGTGCAGTAGGGCACTGATGAAACACATAACTATCTTCTGATTCTTTAATATTTCCTCCTCTTACTATTAAGGCTTATGTTTGACCTCATTAATAGTGTTAGACCTACATATGTTCACGTGTATAATTAATATTGTTCAATGCAGGAATGCCAGGATTGATGGCCCCTCAGGACAGAACCAGGAATAATGATTCTCTGAGGATATGGGAAGTGGGTGGGGACAATGGGAGAAGGAGGAGCTTATAGAAATGATGACTGTAAACCCCACTGGTCAGGGAGTGAATAACAGAATTGTAGATGAATGGATATATGGGATGGGTAAGATATAGGTATATATATGTGTGTATATATATATACACACACACATAATAATAATATATAACAATGAGGGTTGTGGGGGAGGAAGGGTGGGGAAGGAGGGGAAAAAGGGGAGCTGATATCAAAGAGATCAAGAAGAAAGAAAATATTTTGAAACTGATTGTAGTAGCAATTATACACTTATACTCAATCCATTTGAATTATAAAATGTTATGCCATCTGTAAGAGTTCCCAATAAAATGATTAATAAAAAAACCCAAAAAGTACCATCCCCACCCCCCAAAGAGACTTTTCTTTTTAATGTGCTGCAAAAGCATTTATCCTATGATGGTCTCTAATATACTCAGGGGTTAACGTCAAATAGAATGACCTCAATCAGCGTTAGTGGGAACACTTAAAATGTTATCAGGTCAAATCAGGAGAAAAGAGGGCAAAAAGACATTTTCATAGTCACAGTCACCTTTCCTGGAGGTGAGACTTCAAAATGGCAATCAAGTGTCTGCCATCAGGGCTCCTTATCAGGGGAAAAGTAATCCTTAAGACTCACCTTTGAAAGTAATAAGCAAGTGGTAACATTATGGACAAAACAAAAAATAGCCAGTGGGTACTTGAGGCTTTCCATAAAAGTCCCGGTGATGGTCATACATGGATTAAAAGAGTGCTGAATTAAAAACCACATAGGTGGTGGCCCTGAAAATAGCATTAAATCTGTGGACAATGACACCTGATGTTCAAGTTACATTTCTCACTTAATGTTATGATCATATAAGTGTACATGGTCATAAATATACATTCCTCAGTTTCCCAGTCAGAATAGTGCTTGACTAAAAACACTGTGTACATGACGAAAAGATGGAGCCTTGACTCAAAAGTAAAGCTGGGAAGATAAGGAGTAGGGAAATTAGAGTAGTACGCACAAAACCACCAGAACACAGAGAATGCAGATTCATCATGAAAAAATGCAATGTCACTCAACAATTTGGGTGGTAACTTAATTTGCTGTGCAAACTTTCACACACAGAAAAAAAACACAACACTGTTTTGAAAGAATCCTTAGAAAATCCCAGCTTCTGGAGACCCTGCGTGTTCCCATCGGCCCCTGTGGCTGTCAACGTCTGAAAGCAGATCAAATCTTTCTTCCAGCATCTTGCCTCTGGGTAGATTTAAAGTGGCAACCTTTCGATTGGTAGCCAAATGCTTAACCATTTAGCCCACTAGGCACTCCTATTTTATGGTCTACACATAAATAAATCAGTGGATTAAACAAGTGGACATTCACCAACTTCATCATTGTCTCAATGAGTAAGTAAACTAGAGTGTTATATACATATCGTGTTTGAGTTCTTACACTCAGCGTTTCAAAGAACTGATGGGAAAAGAGCGTTGAAAGGTTGAGGTGCATGGATGGAAGTCAGAGTGGATAAGAGTTAAGCAGCACCCCGCCTACCCTTGTCCACTTGGTCCCCATTTTGCCCTGGAGGCAGGCCCACCGCCAAAGGACAGAAGAGACCGTGCAGGTCATTGCCCCTTGCCCTCTCTTGCTTTCACCTCTCCTTTTTATTTTTTACTTTTGACTCACTGCCATCTACTTTTGACTTGCTGACTCATAGTGACCCCATAGACAGGTTAGAACTGCCCTTGTGAGTTTCCAAGAGCTGCTGCTGCTGTACATCCTGGCGCCCCTGAAGATCTCAGCCCAATTCATCGCTCCTCCTCCACCGGGGATCCTCCTCTAGCAAGCACTACTTCTTCTGTGTATGTCTGTCCCTTCTCTCCAGTATCTCCTCCTGCTCCAACTCCCCGACTCCGGCTCCCGAGACACAATTCTTGATCATGGTAGTTTCTTGATTCCCCAGGTGTTTCCTGCCCCCAGCACCATGCTCTCTATCTTAGTCAGGCCACCTTCTCTATCACAGTCTGCATTTGTCAGGAGCCAAAGAGCTTCCACTGCTAATAAGGCTAAGCTAGCCTGGAGGGGGTGTGAACCCTCACCCACCTCTAAGCCCTGGAGGCTGAATCAAGAAGGCAGAGGAAATAATGATAACCAAACACAAGTTGGAAGTTGCCTCCTGATGCTGTTCATAGGCACAATCTCTGCAGCCTCCCAGTTCCCTCTGGGAACAGGGTATGGCTGCTAAGTGCTGCAGCTGGGTTCTGAACCCGGAGCCCATGCACCTAATCCCGTTTATGTGATAGGAGCAGTTAGTCTCCAGTGAAGGAACACTGTCCCAAGACATTGAGCCTCACAAGACAAGCCTGTTCTCTGCCCATTATTACCCAGAGAGAAAGGGTAGCGGACAGCTTGAGCCAGCCACAGCCACAGAAGCTGCTGGAGACCACCTGGCTCCTGTGCTGTTTACTTCTCAAGTGATAAACAGGAAGGCTGTAAAAGTAGTCTCCTTTGGTCAAGCACTCCAAGAATTGTCCCTCCTCCTCTTCCTTTTCCTCTCTGATACCCCACACCCCCTCCTGCCCAAGTGCCCAGGCAGGGAGTTTTTCCTTTAGAAATTCCAACTGTGAAAGTCACTGGCCTCAGTTGGAAACCAGAAGGAGAGGCCCATGTAGCCCCAGAGAACCCAAGGACACCTGGGTTACAGTCGGATGCATAATGACTTCATGTTGCAAACAAATGGGGAAATCAGAATGGCCCATTTCCTGAAAAGAGAAAATTGCAATTCTATATGAAACCAATAAATAAAGAGGCTAAGATAGTGTGGGAATTCCTGAGTAGGGCAAATGGTTTTTCATTCAGGTACTAACCAAAAGGTTGTCTGTTAGAATCCACCAAGAGATGGCTTAGAACAGCGATTCTCAACCTGTAGGCTGTGACCCCTCTGGGGGTCGAACAACCCTTTCACAGGGGTCTCCCGATTCATAACAGTAGCAAAATGACAGTTATGAAGTAGCAACAAAAATAATTTTATGGTTGGGCGGGGTCACAAAGGGTCGTGGCATTAGGAAGGTTGAGAATCACTGGCTTAGAAGAAAGGCCTGGCTCTTGAAAGCTTAAAGATAGACAAGCAGCCCTCTAGCTGAGAAGCAACAAAGCCCACATGGAAGAAGCACACTAACCTGTGTGATCATGAGGTGTAGACGGGATCAGGTATCAAGCATTAAGACCCAGAACAAAATCATTCCCAATGGGGGGGGGGGGGCATAGAGTAGACATGCAATACCCATCTCTAGACAATTGGACATCCCCTCACAGAGGGGTCACAGGGAAGAGATGAGCCAGTCAGGGTGCAGTACAGCACTGATAAAACCCACAACTCTCCTCTAGTTGTGTGGTGTTTCCTTCCCCCCATTATCATGGCTTCAATTCTACCTTACAAATCGGATTAGACCAGAACATGCACACTGCTGCAGATAAGAGCCCACAACACAGGGAATCCTGGATAGATAAACTCCCTCAGGAACAACAATGAGAGTAGAGATACCAGGAGGATTAGGGGAGGGGAAGGAGAGGAAGGGGGAACTGATCACAAGGATCAACCTAGAACCCCATTCCAGGGAGATGAACAATGGAAAAGTGGGTGAGGGAAGCCAGAGGATGATATAAGATTTGAAAATAATAATCTATAACTGATCAAGGATTCATGAGGGAGGGCGGGGAGGGGAGTGAGGGGGGAGAAATGGGGAGCTGATATCATGAAAGCTGATATCCATTCTCAAGTGGAAAGAGAATGCTTTGAAAATGATGTTGGCAGCATATGGGCAAACGTGCTTGACACACTGGATTAACGTAAGGATGATGACAAGAGATATAAGAGCCACCAGTAAACGTATTTTAAAAGAAAGAAAGCAAAAAAAGAAGAAGGAAGGTCTGGCAACCGACTTCTAAAACATCAGCCATTGAAAACGATGAAGCACAGTCCAACTGACACACACGGAGTTGCTATGAATCCGAATTCAATTGGTTTGGTTTGGCTTTGGATTTTAAGAGATTGAGAGGTGAAAAGGAAGACGTGAAATTTACTTTGAAAGAAATGTCCTCTATTACATTCTTTCCCTGAAACTCAGCGCTCGTGCACATGCACATGCATGCGCATGCACACACACAGAGAAATGATTCCTAAGCCAAGCAGAGTACTCTATTGTCCTATGTGGTATGTGACCTACTGACGGCGGTGCTACTAGAGTTGATGGCATTGGATGTAGTAACTTGTAATGTTACCACCACCATATCCATAGACCTCCTTCTGTTCCAGATCAAACAGAATACCTAATAATATTTACTATCAATTTAAAGCAGATAAATAAATATGTGATGTAGTTATAAATTACTAAAATGAACTATTTGTTATATGAATAATACATAAAATAGTTTTATAGAATATTTCTACATTAATTACAATATTTTTAGTTACAACATTGTCAGTAAAGGCAAAAGCCTTTAAAATGTTTTCCCTTTCTATTCCTTAATTACTGCTTCATTCTGAAACAAGTTATTGCTATAGGTTCATAAATACTAAATACCAAAATATTGTAGTTAGCATACCAGAAAATTTAACAAAATCAACAACTAGAAAAAACACTGGCAATATTCCATGATGCTCTCCTTCCCGACAAGATTGCTGAAGACAAAAAGGGGTGCATAAGCAAATGTGGTGAAGAAAGCTGATGGTGCCAGGTTATCAAAAGATATAGTGTCTGGGGTCTTAAAGGCTTGAAGATAAAAAGCAGCCATCTAGCTAAAAGCAACAAAGCCCACGTGGAAGAAACACTCCAGCCTGTGTGATCATGAGGTGTCGATGGGATCAGGTACCAGGCATCAAAGAACAAAAAATCATATCATTGTGAATGAGGGGGAGTGCAGAGTGGAGATCCAAAGCCCATCTGTAGGTAACTGGACAGAAGGGTCACAGGGAGGAGACAATCCAGTCAGGGTTCGGTGTAGCAACAATGAAACATACAACTTTCCTCTAGTTCTTAAATGCTTCTTTCCCCCCACTATCATGATCCCAATTCTACCTTACAAGTCTGGCTAGACCAGAGGCTGTACACTGGTACACATAGGAACTGGAAATACAGGGAATCCAGGACAGTGGTAAGAATAGCAATACCGGGAGGGTCGCGGGAAGGTGGAGTAGAAAGGGGGAACCAATTACAAGGATCTAATTGTAACCCCCTCCCTGGGGGACGGACAACAGAAAAGTGGGTGAAAAAGACGTTGGACAGTGTAAGACATGAAAATAATAATTTATAAATTGTCAAGGGTTCATGAGGGAGTGGGAGTGGAGAAGGAGAGGGAAAATGGGGAGCTGATGCCAAGGGCTCAAGTAGAAAGCAAATGTTTTGAGAATTGTGATGGCAACAAATGTACACATGTGCTTGACACCATGGATGTATGTATGGAGTGTGATAAGAGTTGTAAGAGCCCCCAATAAATTTTTTTTTTAAACACAGAAAACACTGGAAGCAAAGCAACCCTCTTATAGCACACAAAGAAGAAACCATATGACTTGAATTGCCATTGACATTGGGTAATAATGACAGCTCCGTGCATTCGAAGGCTCAAAAATCACTTAACGTGGAGTATTAGTCTTGTAGGTATATGCCCAGATGTAAGCTGGGCTTACAAAAAAAGTTTCATTTTGTTATAATTAACATTGGAAATTTTCTTATTAAAATTAATAAATTCTACTGAAACGCTGCAAAAAAGCTTTATATACCTTTGAGTGTCACCCTTTCCCCCTTTCCTTTGACAGTGTATCTGATGTAATCTGCAGTTAGGGACACCTCTGCCTACAAAGGCTTTGAGAAGTCCAAACTGTTTTGCCAGGTAGATTTCTTTCCACAGTTGGCCCACATATTTTCTGATGTTCACTTATGTTTCAGACACCTGTGGGTAGTCGCTTTGGTATCCCACAGCACGTTCTCCTTTTCAGCTGGATTCATTGTGATTCTTTGCAATGGCCATACAGAACTGACAGATAATGCTCATGATTATAAGGCCAATTTGGGAAGTTAACAGATTACATTTCAGGTGTGAAATGCACATAATACCCTTGTTCAGGCAATGGTTTCTCTACCAAGGCATCAGACAATCATTCACAGCTGAATCACCCAAGGCATGACAATCATTCACAGCTGAATCACATTCCAGTGTCTTCCCCCATCTTCTTAGCCAGGCTCATCAGGAAAATGAAGGTCATTTGTGGGAATAACAAAGGCTATTGCTAGATAAGCCATATAGGTACTTCACTGTATTGCAGTAATATGAGGGGGTACCCCCCCCAACACACACACACAAAAGCAGATTTTCTTTCAAAGCTTGTATTTAATTTTTTTTTTTTTTACAAAACAACCTTATCACCTTCAAAGTACTCTCCCTTACACTTGAAACATTTGTCGAATCTGCGATTCCACTCTTGGAAACATTTTTCAAACTCATGTTTGGATGGCTGGCAGCATCTCCCTCGGTTTTTTGTTTTGTTTTGTTTTTGTTTTTCTTCATCTCTTCTACTTTGTCAAATCACTTCCTTTCATGTCCCTCTTTATTCGAGGAAACAAAAAGAAGTGGCATGGAGCGAGGTCAGGGGAGTAAGGTGCGTGGGGCAAGAGAGGCATGCTGTTTTTGCCAAAAACTGGTATGCTGAGATGACTGTGTGAACAGATGCCTTGTCGTGGTCGCAATACCCGTCCCCCATCTGCCACAAACCAGGCCTTTTTTTTTTTTTAAATCACACACTGTTACGCAGATCTTTTCAGACCTCTAAATACAAGAAAGCTTGATTAACAGTCTGACCTGGTAGAACGAACTCCAAATGTACTATCCTTCTCAACATCAAAAGAAAAACAAAAACAAATGAGCATCGTCTTTATCTTTGATTTCACTTGACAAGCTTTGGAGGGGGGTGGCGAGATGGCAATGATGTCTTCTACTGGTTTGATTGATGTTTGATTTCAGGTTATAGGAAAAGCACCATGTCTTATCACCAGTGACAACCTTAGGGAAAAAAGTCCGGGTCACTTTGAAGCTGTTCAAAGCACAGCACGTTTCCACCGGATGCTCTTTTTCCTGGTCAGTCAGAACCAGAGGCACATATTTCACAGTGACCCTTCCCCTTCCCTAATCTGCCATTAAAATTCATGGAACTGAGCTCCAAGATAGTCCAGAGAACTACCCCATCTCTTCAATGGTCCATCTTTGGTCTTTGAACACAAGGGCATGAATGTTGTTGACATGTTCATCCATTTGGGAAGTTGATGGACATCCAGAACAAGGTTTGCCATCATTCAACATTTCACCTTTTGAAAGGAGAAAACAACTCCTACACTTGAGTTTTTTCCCATAGTGCTATCCTTTTTAGCTGTGTTCCACATCACAACAGTTTCTGCAGCATTTTTCCCGAGTAGGAAACAAAATTTCACAACTGCCTGCTGTTCTTTTAAATTGGCCATCACAAAAAATGAGGTTAGAGTGAAACTGCTTTTATGAAAAAGTTCACTGTGACCAGAGAGAACCTTCCTTGGCAAATGCCACTGGGTGCACTAACTCAGAGTGAGTTGCTGGATGCTCACCTAGTGGGAAAAATGTGTATGATGAAAGCTCTGTCCAGTGGAGCTTTTCTCCATCTTTGTTTGCTTGCTTGTTTGTTTGTTTGTTTGTTTGTTTTGCGGGAAGTGGTACCCCTCACACATGAAATCAGTTGTGGACACACAGTTTGCATCTGACTTTCAAGACGGCATTCTCCTTGGCAGGACCTTCATGTTCTAAGGTCACATGGACACCCAACCCCCAGCTGTTTCCCTACCCCCACATGATGGTGTTGAAGCCCCAAATTCAAACAGCTGAAGAAGAAACAAGGCACTCACCTGGACTCACATGACATTTATCAAGGCCTGACTGCCTCCTTGGAATCCAGGGAGATGCTGAATTTCCAGCAAGTCGTCGTCCTTCATATTGTTTCTTATTTGTATCATCAAAATTATGCGTGGGAGTCCTAACCACTGTACCTGTGAATAAGGATCCCTTGTGATGCAATGATTAAGGACTCAGCTGTTGATTGAAAGGTCGATGGTTTATAACCCTTAGTAGATCCTTGGAAGAAAAGACCTAGTAACCTGCCCCTGTAGAGTGCAGCCAGGAAACCCCGTGCAGCAGTTCCACTCTGTCACAGAGTTATGAATGGACAGAACTATAAGAAAATGCCTATGGGTGTAATCCTATTTAGGGATAGGCATTTCTTTGCTGTGTTAATAAGGCCATATCAGTGCAGGGTGAGGTCTAAACCTTATTAATTCTGAGTTGTAAAAGAGCCTTTTAGACACACAAGCACCAGGTGGTGATGGGGGCGGGGGTGGGGGGGATGGGATTAATATTACATGAGATTGCCAAGGATTCAAGGAATACTAGGCTGCAGAAGCTGAAGAGATAACTCCTTGGCTTTGTCCCCAGAGCCAACAACGAGTGTGAAGCTTGCCCTAGAACTAGTGTCTTAAACTCAGACTTCCAGCCTTCTGAACTGTGAAAATAGTGAGTTTCTACTCCGTTACAGAAGTATTAGATAATGAAGACATCCCCTTCTCTCTTGGCTCAATTCCACAGCCTCATGACGATAGCAAAGTGGCCACACGTGGTAAAATTGTCATCCTGTGGGGATGACTCACTCACTGCCACTGAGACATTTCCAAGTCATTGCAACCATATAGGAAAGATTGACCTGCCCCCCAGGGGTTCCTCTTTATCGATAGCTTTATATAAAATTTGAATAGCCATAATAAAAATGTTTTATGGTTTAGTCGGGTCCCAGCAGCAGTTGCAGCAGCTCCCATCTTCTCTGCCTCTCTTTGCCATACTCTTCTCGCTTCTGGAAACATGGCCTCTGGTGTGGCTGTCTTGATGGTGTCATCAAGGTGTTCAATGACATGAAGGTGCGCACATCCTCGGCACCGGAGGAGGTCAAGAAGCGCAAGAAGGCTGTGCTCTTCTGCCTGAGCGAGGACAAGAAAAACATCATCCTGGAGGAGGGCAAGGAGATCCTGGTTGGGGATATGGGCCAGACTGTGGTCGACCCCTATGCCACCTTGTCAAGATGCTGCCTGACAAGGACTGCCGCTACGCTCTGTAAGCTCTGTACGACGCCACCTACGAGGAGACCAAGGAGAGCAAGGAGGAGGACCTGGTGTTCATCTTCTGGGGCGCCGAGTGTGCACCCCTTAAGAGCAAAATGACCTACGCCAGCTCCAGGGATGCCATCAAGAAGAAGCTGGCGGGAATCAAACACGAATTACAAGCAAACTGCTACGAGGAGGTTAAGGACCGCTGCACCCTGGCCGAGAAGCTGGGGGGCAGCGCCACCGTCATCTCCCTGGAGGGCAAGCCCTTGTGAGCCCCCTCCACCCCTGCCAGGAGTATTGGGCAGCCCCAGACCTGCCTGCGGAGGTTGCAGGCTGCCCCCTTCCTGCCAGACCGGAGAGGCTGGAAGGACCCCAGCAAGGGAAGGGCAATCCCTTCGCTCCAGTTGCCAAACAGCCCCACCCCACCCCCTGGACCAACCCACCTCCCTCCAGGCGGCTCTGGCCTTCCCAAATGGCTTCTGATCTTTGATTCCTCTGTTGAAACAGACCAAGTCCCCCCACCCCCATCCCCCAGGCACCACAGTTGGGGAAGGGAGCTGTATTTTTTTTAACGACCACTCCCCATCCCCCTTTTTCCAGGCTGCCAACTTCTAACTGCAGTAGTGAGTCTGTGCTTGCTCATTTAGTACTGTGTGTAAGTGGAGAATTAAGATGACCCTCCCCGCTCCGGCTGCTCCCCCCTCCCCCCCTGGTCACGGACAGACACTGGTTTGGGCCTACAAGGAACCTTCAATTAAAAAAAAAAAAAAAGAAGACAATTAAAAACATTTTATGTGATTGAATCATTGAAAATAGATGTGTATCACTCTCCCCTTCATCCTTCTGCACAAATCCTCTGTGAACACCCTTCCGGACAAATCCTACTTCCCCTTTAAGCCTCCTCAAACTCAAACTGCTACGCCTGTGCCAATCTGCTCATCATCTAACCTGGACCATATACTTTGAATTCCATTTTTAAGAAAAACTAATTTAGATAGTGACTCTATGTACAACAGGGCAAAATATTGCCCGGTCCTGCATCGTCCTCACAATCATTCCTGTGTTCGAATCATTGTTGAAGCCACTTTGCTAATCCATCTCCTTAAGGATCTTACTCTTTTTCACTGCCCCTCTGTTTTGTCAAGACTTAAGTCCCTTTCCAGGGATTGGTACCTCCTAATAACATCTTCATTTCTTTCCCTTTTTTTAAATCATTTTATTGGGAGCTTGTACAGCTCTGATCACAATCCATACATACATCTGTTGTGTCAAGCACATTTCTGCAATTGTTACCATCATCATTCTCAAAACATTTCCTTTCTACTTGAGCCCTTGGTACCAGCTCCTCATTTTTCCCTCCCTCCCCGCTCCCTCCTCCCTCATGAACTCTTGATAATTTGTAAATTATTATTTTGTCATGTCCTACACTCGTCAACGTACATCTTCATTTCTAAGGAGCATTTTGACCATAATTGTTGCAAAATGTATTTGTTCCTCTGTAGTCCGTGGGATATTGATGTTCTCTGTGAACACACCATAATTCAAGGACATTAAGGCCTTTGGTCTTCCTTATTCATTGTCCAGCTTTCACATGCAGATGAGGCCACTGACAATACATGATGTGGGTCAGACGCACCTTAGTTCTCAACGTGACGTCCTTGGTCTTCGACACCTGAAAGAGGTCTTTTGCAGCAGATTTTCCCAATGCAATACATAGTTGGCTTTCTTGACTGCTGTTTCTGTGGGCATTGACTAGGGATTCACATAGAATTAAGTCACTAACTTTATGTGACAATTACAAGATTCTCTCCACTTATCACAACGCTATTTATTGGTCCAGTTGCAAGGATTGCTGTTTTCTTTCAGGTGATATGCAATCCCTTCGAAACACTGCAGTCTTTGACCATAATCAGAAAACATTTCATGTTTCCTTGGCTTTCAGCAAGCAGGTAACATCTGCATACTGAAAGTTATTAATAAGTTTTCCTCTAATCTTGTTCTTCATATAGTCCAGCTTCTCAGGTTATTTTTTCAGCATACTAATTGAATAAATATGATCAGAAGCTATCACACTGATGGACACCTTTGCTGATTTTAGAACATGCAGTATTCCCTTGTTCTGTTCAAACAACTGCCTCCTGGTGCATGTATAGGTTACACATGAGCATAATTAAGTGTTTTGGAATCCTCATTATTCACAATTTTGTTGATAATTTTTCATGATGCACACAGTCCCAGGCCTTTGCATAGCCAATACAACATAGAGAAACATCTTTCTGATTTCCTCTACTTTTAGTCAGGATGCGCCTTCATCAGCATGAGATCCTTCATCTCCTCCGTTCCACGTCCTCTTCTGAGTCTGGCTTGAATTTCCTCAGCTTCCTGTAAATGTACTGCTATAACCACTTTTTAATTATCTTCAGGAGACTTTTACATGATACTAATGATATTGTTCAATAATTTCCACATGCTATTAACTTATTCCTCTTTAGAATGGGCACATATATGGATGACTTCCAGTTTGTTGGTCAGGTCTTTGAAACATCTTGGCGTAGACACGTGAATGCTCCCAGAGGCACACCCATTTGTGGAAGCATCTCAGTTGGCAACCCACAATTCCCGGAGCCTTGCTTTTCACCAATGGTGTTAGTGTAGCTGGAATATTTCCCTTTAATTCCACTAATCAGTTGCCACTTCCTGAAATGACTGAATGCCAACCAATTCTTTTGGGAACAGTGAGTCTATATATTCCTTCCATCTTGTCTTCCTTAAAGTTATTTTTTCCTTCCATTCTCTTTTGATACCTCCTGCAATTCTTAAGATTTTCCCTACAGAATTCTCAAATACTGCAACTCGAGGTTTTTTGTTTTTTTCTTTAGTTCTTTCCACTTGAGAAATAAGTGTTATTAAGGACTCAACTGGTGAACCAAATCTAGCTCACTGGTTTACAGTGATAAAAATAAACAAAAAAATAAAATTGCTTCTATCAGTTGTTACATGTAATTAGCAGGAGGATTCACATAAAACCTTTGAGCTTATAGCCTCTGTTTTAAAAAAGAAGATCTGGAAACAATAAGTGCACATTCCTGTTTTACAACCATCAGTTGGAGCCAAGTGACTTCTAGATGGGACACCAATCCCTGTGCTGAAGTCCCCACCATCCCCTAATGTCATTGAGATATGAGGACATGGAGGAGCCATTGATCCAAGTTCCACCATTAACTAACTGGGCAAGCTGTTAACCCTCACTATGGCTCAGACTTTAGCCTAATAGCAGTCTTTTAGTGGTGTTAGGCTGTTGACTGCAAGGGCAGAGGTTTGAATCCACCCAGAGGCACATTACAGGAAAAGCTTGTCATTGACTTCTGAAAAATCAGTCACTGAAAACCCCATGGAGCGGAGTAACGGGATGGCCATGAATCGGGGTTGCTGTGATAGTGGCTACTTTTTCCTGCTCGGGAGAAATCAGCAAGGCAGGTGCGAAGGCAGGCAGCAGCAGTCCTCAGCCTGGTTCAGTTGGCAGTGCACGGTGGTTGTTTGCTGGGCTGCTAACCCCGAGCTACGCAGTTAGAAACCACCAGCTGCTCAGCAGGGGCAAAATGAAGCCTTCTACTTTGGGTAAAGAAGGAGTCTCCGAAACCCACAGGGGCCGCTCTACCCTGTCTTCTGGAGTCGCCATGAGACAGAATTCACTTGATGGCACTCAGTTTCATTTTTGCTTGGTTGGCTCAGTTATTTGATCTAGAAATTTGCCACAAACAACGAACCAACGTGCTGGCAGTGCAACCCCAGGGAGCAGTATCACAGGAGAAAAGGATTGATCATCTACTCCTTTTGAGATGGTTGTGGTGGTTGCTAGGTGCCATCAGTCGGTCTGACTCCTTACAGCCTAGAAACACATAGAGAGCAATTCCATTCGATAAGACGTGGAGTTATCACAAGACAGAATCAACTATATATTTGCCATGGTTAGAGCTCATTTTGGTGTGGTTAAAAAACAAACAAACAAACCCTTCAAAATCATAGTGAATGATCACAACAAAAAGTTTTTTCTTGTTCACACTCAGGTCCAGTACAGGCTGAAACAGGATCGGTGCGGAAGCTGTAATCCTCTCAGTGACTCCACACAGCATGGTAAAGGAGGTGCCGTCCCAGCACATGCTGCCATTCTCTGTGCTGGGTACAGTGAATGGCAGGAAAGTGATGAATCACACTCTGACTCTTAAAACTTCCACTCAGAAGTGACACACACATGTGATTTTCTCTTGCATTCAATTGGCCAAACCAAGTCATAAGGGATGGAACTCAGGCCACTTTCCATTAGTGTTTAAAAGCCCTTCACTCCCATGGGCAAATTCAAAGGTCTTTTACCTAATTTTATACTTGCAATTTTGTACACTTGCCTTCAAGAAAGACCCCAAATTGTATAAGCTTCAAGGTCCTCCAGATCCTGGATCTACCTCTTACAGAAGCATTTGTTAAAAATAGATTCATGCCAGTATAAACTTGTGCTGAGAATTTGCAATTCCACCCTAAACCAAATCAGTATCTACATTTTTAACAAGATACCCATATGACTCGTAGAATATATAAGATTTTCATGGATTCTTAGAGATTTCATGTGTATCTGATAAGCACATGGGGCTCTTGTAAAATGTAGATTCTGATTCAGTATTTTAAAAAATTACTGCCATAAAGTTGATGTCAACTCATAGTGACTCCATAGAACAGCCCGTGTGAGCTTCTGAGAGTAATTCTTTATCGGAGCAGAGAACCTCATCTTTCTCATGCCTCATTCAGTGTATCTGGGGTAAAATGCATATTCTCAGCATCAGAGGTTATGTTAGGCCAAGTTGGCTAGAAAAACAAATCCAGTGCCACTCATATCTCTATAAGAGAGAGTATATATCAAGAAGTAAATTTATAAGATCTACCATAAGTCCAAAACTAGGCCATAAGTCCGATACTAGTCCATAAGTCCCTCTTCAGACTCCTGCAGACACATGAAATGTTGCAGAATACAGGAAGATCACAGGCTGCTGGGTGAAAAGTCATGTGGATCCAATGGCAGTGGCCACATCACAGGGCTCACAGCAATCAGGATCTGCCAGCAGGAAAGTGAAGGCAGGGAGGGGAGGTTCCCAAGACCCTCCTTATAAGAAGGCCACACCCACAAGGAGTCACCATCAGAATGGGACATGATTACAGGCTAGACTCCACCCCTATCCTTTTCTATATCTTCAAGTTGACATGAAATATTGTAACTACCACAGGGCTCTTACTGAAAGTGGTTGTAACCCCTGATTAAATCCTTAATAACTGCCCCACTAACTCAAGGGCTCCCTGTGAGAAGGGAGTTACTATCTCACTTTCAGTGGGGTGTCCAGCAGGGTACTACTTCAGTGTTAGAGACTCCTAATACTCAGACAGAGTCCCCTGCATGGTGTGTACTGAAAGGTTGGAGGCTCCACTTCACCCAGAGGCACTTCAGAAAAAAGGCCCAGGGGTCGACTTCTGCAAAGTCAGCCATTGAAAACGCAAAGGTGCACCGTTCTCACGTGAAGTTGCCATGAGACAGAATCAGCTTGACCACAGTTATCTTTGTATTAGGATGACAACGAACGCTTAGATGGTTCTGATGCGAAGGCTGCACACAAAATAAACACTAAATTTGCTTGATAAGAAACTCTGGCAACTCAGAAAGTCACCTAAGGGGTGAGTGTGCGTGTGTGTGTGTGTGTGTGTGTGTGTGCATGTGTGTTGAGGAATCCTTGTCTTCAAATTCAAGAGAATATGTGTTGTCATTGAGGAAGTCCCCTTCCCTTTCTGGGTGTTGTCCTAGGTGACTCTCCTGCTCCATCATGCTCTGTTCCTTTTGAAGGAACAGGCCTGTGTGTCTTTGCTCTTGGTCATCCAAATAAAGAATCCCAGCAGTCTGCTTCCAGCGGCCTCCTCAGCCTGGCCCCTGCACACTGTCACTGGCTCACAGCTGGGAATTCTTCTTCCAACGGCTTTTCTGGCCGGAGAGAGAGATGAAAGAAGGGCCCCTGCCATGAACTTTGCCCGATGTGTCCTCTGAGTTGTTTTTGTTTTGTTTTGTTTTCATCCTCTTTTGAAGATCTCCAATGCAGTTATTTCCGAATGCTCACATTTTTCCAGTTTGAAAGTAAAAGCAGCCCTCACATGGAGGTACAAAACTGTCTGTCGCCCTCCCTTTCTCTATTGACTTGGGCAAATCCCTTAACCTCTCATAGTGTATTGCCTCATCTTAAAATGTAGAACCCTCCCCTCCCCACAAGCATTTCAAGGAGGATCCAATGGTCTTGCCATGTTTAAAACAACATATAATTATAAGCCACCACTCATCGGTGGCGAATGTAGCAATACCTCATCTCACATACTTTGGACATGTTGTCAGAAGTGTCCAGTCCCTGGAAAAGGACAGCATGCTTGGTGAAGTAGAAGGTCAGTGGAAAAGAGGAGAGCCCTTGGTGAAATAAATGGACACAATGGCTGCCAATCATGGACTCAATCAAAACAACAATTGTGAGCATGGAGCATCATCAAGCAATGTTTCCTTCTGTGTGCCTAGGGTAGCTGTGAGTTGGAACCAATTTGATGGCGCCTAATATCTGTTGTATGTGGTAACCTGTGTGTTGCTGTGAGGCTGAAAGTTATTTCTTCCAAATACCAGCTGGATGGACAGGGTTTAGTGGTGCTTCCAGATGAAGACAGAGTAGGAAGAAAGGCCTGATGAGCTACTTCTGAAAAGTTGTCACTGAAAACCCTAGGGATCATAATAAAATAGGGTCTGACATAGTGAGCAGGGTGAGTCCACAGGTTGCCAGGCATTCAGACGACACATGTGAAGTTGGAACCAGCTGGGCAATGTCTTACTCTGTTGTGCCTGGCATCACCATAAGTCTGAGCCTAATCCATGGCATCTATCACATATTTTTAAGAAGGAAGTACTATTTTTAATTTTGCTTAGATTTTTCCTGACTCACCATGTATTCATATTTTTTATCACATCGTACATGTGTCATTTTCATTTTCATACTAATAATTTTCATAATGTTTCTGATACCACTTCCCTGATCTCATTTAAGGATCAAGTACACAATCAATGTAAATTTTCTGCTCAAATTAATATTTGAATTAGTTTTTTTAAATTATTTAAAACATTTTAATGTATTCATATTTTTATTGACATTTACTGATAAGTTTAAAAAAACACACACCCATTTACTAACTCAACAGTCTGTAGGTCGAAGGGCTGACAGGGCTCACTGCGGTTCTCTGCTCTCACAAGACCAAAGTCAAGGTATCAACCGAGCTGGGTCCTTATCTAGGGGCTCTGGGAAAGAATCCACTTTTGGGTTATCTGCTTTAGAGTCTGATGGATTCAAGTTCCTTGAGATTGCAGGTCTGACATCCCTGTCTTCGATGACCACTTACAGGAAGGAGTAAATCATTTGTGATCATCCTAGGGGCCCTCCACTCAACTTCCCGTAAGGCTTGATCCAGCGATTCCATCTATTTTGTCAATTAAAAGATCACGTGGAGGCAGCACCATAGTCTAAAGGCACTTACTGCATCAAGACTCAATTTCCCCGAAGCTCAGTTTAAAAGACCACAATAAGACCAGTAGGAGGGTCAGAGGAAATGTGTATCAGTCTGCCAACCCGGGCAATCCCTTCATTGCCCTGGGTTGAGCTTCTGGAACATGGCCTGGCCATATCCTGAAATATGGACGAAGACCCCTTCTGAAGTCATGTCTCTAGTAAACACTCCACTCCCCAGCAACCTTTCTGGTCTCCGTGCTTTCACTCAGCCACAATCCCTTCAGCACCTGTCCCAAGGATGCTGCTTGGGCCAGCACTGTGGCCATTCTATGATGCAACCCCCCACGCCCACCCCAAGCATTTTCCAGAGGTAATCAGTGTAGGCTTTACAGGATCTCTCTTTACATAATAATTTTTGTTTCCAATCCTTTGATCTGAAACTCTAACTTTGCTTCATTTCTAACTGTGTTTTGTTTTCCTTCGAAGAATCCTCTATTCACTTTGGGGCAAATCTGTCTGGACACTTCAATAAGTCGCAACTTCAGATAGAAGGCTGATATTGCTGGAGGCAAGTGATTAAACATTTTAATAGCACAGCAAACTTATCAACAGACTTACTGGAAAAAGAGGGGGGAAAAGGAAGTGATTTTATCCACCCAGCTTGTAGTGCACAGTATTTTACTACTGAGGTCAAGTGTCTGTCAGAGAATCTGAAGCCCATATTTGACTTTGAACAACCTCAAAAGGCTCCTGTAATGCACACAGCATTCCTAGCTGCAAACAGCCCAGGGCTGTGCCCACACATGTCTAACTATCCAGTTCAATATCACTACGGTGTCTAAAAGGTTTTTAATATAGATATTAAATATATCCATATCATTGCTTCAATGAGAGTGCGAGCTGTGCTTTTTCCTCTGGGGTCCTCCAAGCTATTTGCTGCTGACACACACTATTAAAAAGAAACTCACCCTGAGGAACTAGTCATTTTACATGGTATTAGGACTAATGTTATCATTTAAGCAACTGTAGAGATTCACCAACTACAGAGGCTCCGATAGTGATGGAAACATGACCGTGTGAGATAATCTTCCGGGCAGAACTGACTGGCATCATCTGTAATGTGTCATCTGAATGCTTGTTTAAGACTTATGCTATCCAACAAATATTGATGCCTTCAACAGAATAAAAACATCAATATTACAGCGAGAAAAGGGATCAAGTTCACTTCTGGGGCTTGGGACAAGGCTAAATATGAAGCAACAAGCCAGGAATCTGTGCAGCAAGGAGGGAAATGAGTGGTCAGAAAGGAATAAGCACAATAGTTAAGGGTGTGGATGCTAACCAAAAAGCTGACAGTTCAAACCCCCTAGCTACTTTGCAGGAGAAAAACTTGGTAAGTGGCTCCCATGAATATTTTGGTCCAGGAAACGCAACTCTGTCCTATAGGGTTACTATGAGTTGGAATAGACTCACCATACAGTATTTTAGGAATAAGCCAAACACTGGGATGTGGTAGCTTAAGAAGTCTGCACAATTACTTTATAAAGGTTGAAACATTTTTATCCACATACAGATGAGGAAAACGAAGTTCAACAACTTTTCTTAAACTGAAATTCAAACAAAGTCACCGCTAGAATATGACAGCACCAGGATTTGTACATAGTTCTGACTCCAATATTAAATAAATTATAGAGTTATTGGCTTTACCCACATTATGGAGAGATAAGGATTCTGACAGCTTTCTCCACTACAACCACAGGGCAAAAAAACCCCCAAAATTAACAATGTAGTCCAATAACCATTGAGCCAGTCAATTGTTAATTCACCTAATAAATACTTATTGAGCATGTACAATGCACGAGGCATTGTGTTAGGCCCAGAGCACACCACTTCCAACTCAAACAACAAAGTTGGATGTCCACATGCAGGTCGTCTGAGTGTGGTAGGGGTCAGATACCCACTGTGCATGCCCACATGGCCTCCTCGCATCAGGACTTGTGTCATGTACCCGCGTACTCATGCTGTGTGCCCACATACCTGGTAGAAGCCACGAGTTATGTTATGTGCCCACATATCATGATGCAATTTAGTACTCACATTGTGTGTCCACATAAGCATGATGAAATTCAGTACCCATGTTGTATGTCTGTATATTATGGTTGAAGTCAGTACCTATGTTCTGTGCCTAGATTTCATGAAAAAATTCAGTACTTATGCTGTGTTCCCACATATCATGATGGAAGTCAGTAGCTATGTTATGTCCACATATCATGGTGGAATTCAGGACCCATGTTGTGTGCCCACATATCACGATGGAAGTTGGTACCTATGTTGTGTGTCCATAGATCATGGTGGGATTCAGTGCCCATGTTGCGTGTCCACACAGCCTGGTAGACGTCAGCGCTTATGTTGTATGCCCATGTATCATGATGGAATTCAGCACCTGTGTTTTTTGCCCACGAGCCTGTTAGAGTCAGTGTTCATGTTATATGTCCACCTGACCCGATAGAAGTCAGCACCCACGTTGTATGCCACAAGACCTGATAGAATCAGTACTTTGGTAGTATGTTCATGTACCATGGTGGAACGCAGGGCCCATGTTAGGAGCCACATTGTTTCCAGCCCTTTTGGTAGCTCTCATGGGAGCAAGAATCTCTGCCCATAGTGACCTCCCGTGATAGAGTAGACCTGCCTCCTAGGGTTTTTTATGCTGTGGCCTTTACTGGAGCAGAGCCCGGGACCCGTCTTTCTCCTGTAGAGCTGCCGGGGTGGGGGTGGGGGGTTGAAATGCTAACTTTTCAGTTAGAAGCTGAGTGCTTAGCCATTATGCTACTAGGATTCATCTATCAGACACATAGCTTCACAAACGAAGCTCCCCCCTCCACACACACACACACTACATCGGTCTAGGAGCTCCTACAAAAGGCACATACCATTAGTCTATAGAGAGAGTTGGCTTATATTTAATCCTGCACTGCTCTCTTCTAGTACACAGCGCTATGACGTCTACTCACTGTTTAATTTGACCCCCATAACGCTCTCAGAACACAGGCATCACTAGCCCCATCTTACAGATGAGCAGGTGGAGGCTCAGAGAGGGGAAGTGAGTTATCTAAGGTCACCCAGATGGCAACTCATGGATTGAAGACCCTGGGATTAACCCTTGATTCACTTTACCCTACCATGTGCCCCTTATAAAACTAGCATTCTCTAAAGGGTTTCAGCATGTCAGGACCTTTGAGGAAGGTGTTGTGATCGTGACCAGTTGTGGTGAAGTGGAGTTGCTTAGTATGACTCTTTTATCCACAGTCTTTGCAAGGAAGGTGTAGCGCACTCAGGGATTGGACTCAGGGATTGGTCGGTTTTGAGGTTCTACTAGGTGTGACAGTGAGTTTCCTCAGAAGCAGGAACAGAGAAGCCTGCAGCCATCAAGAAAGGCCACCAGCGAAGCCCAGGTGAGATCCCAGCCTGGAGCGGTGGAGGAAGCAGAAGAGCCAGAGGCAGCCTCACCAAGACCACGAGACAGAGCAGAGGAACCTTGACAAGACCATGAGACAGAAGTGTAGGCTTCCCAACCCACAGCACAAGTAAAGCTGAGGAGGCTGGTTTGCAGGATGAGATGCACTTTGGGGCAATTAGCAGTGCCTAAGAAACTTTGTAACGCTTGCAGTAGCAGAGCAAAGACCAAGAGACCAAGTGGATGAGAGGCCAAAGACCAGAGAGATGTTCCTGCTGGCATGGCTGAGAAGAGATGTTGTGGACAAAAGAGCTGTATCCTTAGTGTTTTCTGAACCTGACTTGATGTAACCCATTAAGTTCCTTTAAAGCCACCCAAGATTGTATTGTGTATGGGTCAGTGTGGCCATTATAATCAATTAATAAAGCGAGCAGAGAGGGGATGGCAGGTGTCCGGATAAGGTAAAAGAAGTTGCAGGGTATAAACATACCTGACCTCTGCCTCACAGGAATCATCCTTGGGCAGATGTAGAGCTAAGATTCTTCTTTCCCTTTGGATAGCCAGAGGAGGCTCCTGTGGCTCCTGTGTCATGTCCTCACCAGAACAGACTTCGAAATCCAAGAAAAGGTGGAGTCGCCTGTCCAAGTGCACACCACTAGGAAGTAGAGGCAGAACTTAAAGCCAAGTCATTTGACTCCAGACAGTAAACACCCAGGCCTTATTTACAGCGGGGTGATTGTCTTCAAAGCAGGCAACTTGGTCTTAGAAACAGCTTGCCAGGTCTCCATCTGACCATGAAGCCATCACACTGGGGGACGAACTCTTACTAAAAGCCAAGCATTAAAGAGGTTCACTCTCTTTTTTCTTTTTTGTCTCTTCTCTCCTTTACTTGCCTGCCAGAAGCAGGGATTCCTACTGCTTCCTAAGATTTGGAGTTATTCAAGCAGCTTGTTTGGAAAATGGCAGGGATCTAGTTTTATTAAAAAAGTGGGGGGGAGAATAGCTTGTAGGAAGGGTCCAGCAGATGAAGACTAGGCACCAGAGCTGGCCATGGGGCAGTAAATGGTGGCATTTACGTCTGGTTAAGCGACACGGCTGGGCTGATGGGATTTGGCAAACTCAAGCCTTGTCTCATTTCCAGTCATTTTTACCTGCTGCATTTGCATATACATATGATATCTGTTATCCTAATTATATCTATTTTCCCAGGTATAGACAGGCATACCCCCGAGTTGGGGTGCCCATTAGCAGATCACACGGGCCTCTGCAGCTGTGTTTTGATTAGCAGAAAAGATTCTTTGGCATCGGAGAACTGAAATCACCTTTTAGGGTATGACAAGCGCAGCCAAGCATCTCACACGTGAAAATCAGAGGTTTCTCTAAGGAAGGAGTGAGAACAACCACAAAGAATTAAAAGGAGAATAACCTCTAATGGTTTCAACTGTGAAAGCTCAGTCATGCTTACGGCCCCATCCATCACGGTGGCTGGGCTGCCGGACATGCTGAGGCCCGATTCGCCCCATTCGCTGTTGTGGAAAGAAAAAAAAATGACAATGAAAGTCCATTTTTCCAGGCCAGGCTCCAGCAGGGAGGATGTGAAGGTAAAGCAGCCATGGACAGCATGAGTGTTAGGGATTCCACCTGCCTCAAATGGCTTGCAAATGATATGCACGTCATACCAGCCCTATTTGGGACCCTGGGACTCAGGGGCTCCTTTCAAAGGATGATGTTTGCGTACTTTCTTTTATGCATGCTGCCACTGTCGGCTTACACGCCCAAGCTCTCGCTCTCTCAGCTTCTTTGTAACTGGGTTATAAAGGTGGTTTCTTCCTTGGTATTTGCATGGACGTTTTTATCTCATTTGACCCCTGACAAGAGGGAGTTTAAACAAGTTTTATGAATCCTATTGTAGTAGGAGGGGTTCTTAGATGAAACAAATAGTTAGTAGCCTTGTCTGCTAACTGAAAGGCTAGAACAGTGGTTCTCAACCTTCCTCAGGCCGCGACCCTTTAATCCCGTTCCTCATATTGCGGTCACCCCCAACCATAACATTATTTTTGTTGCTATTTCATCACTGTCATTTTGCTACTGTTGTGAATTGGGCAACCCCAGTGAAAGGGTCTTTCAACCCCCAAAGGGGTCGCAACCTACAGGTTGAGAACCAATGGGCTAGAAGTTCAATTCCACTCAGAGGGTCATCAAATCTACTAGTGATCTTCTTCCAAAAGATCAGCTATTGAAAACCCTATGGAGCACAGTTATACGCTGACACATAGGATTCTATAAAAAAAATTAACAACAACAAAACAACCTGGTGAAACTATCGGGTAAGTGTTGAATGCTAACCACAGGATTGGCAGTTCATACCCACCCGCTGCTCTTCAGGAGAAAGAGGAGGCAATCTGCTCCCATGAGGATTTACAGCCTCTAAAAGCCTTGCTAGCGTCTCTGAGTCAGAATTGACTCAGTAGATGTGGTTTGGGTTTGGTGTATTTCCATGAATTGGCATCAACTGGAAAAGAATGGATCGGGGCTTTGTTTTGTTGTTTTTAATTGCACTGGGCCTAAAGGCATTACACAACTTAGCTAAGGGCTAAAAGCCAGGCTGTGGGTGAACCCAGGTTTCCTAAATTAGAGTCTAGAGTCTATTTACAGTTTTGGAATGGTGTCTGGCTGAGGAAGCAAGGAACATCCAGGGCAGGGGATTCTCAATCTTTTTCCCCTTCCGAATAATGTCAAACTTTCTTCCTAGAAAGAGAAAACAGCTTTGTCAGACAGGGAAACAGGGCTTTGTGGATTGAAAATGCTCCTCTGGTGAAGACAATGTGTTCCCAGGTGTGTCCTGGTTGAGAATTAGCTCATTCTTTCCCTCAACAATTATTTATTGAGGATCTGCTACATGATAGGCATTATTCTCAGCAGTCTACTTTCTATAGGAAGCAATTATCAATTGTGCTTAAGAACTATAACAAAAAGAATAGACAGTCACTTGCCGAGGCTAATTTAGACAGGGCTGTGAGAAAGAGCCTCAGAGCTAAGACCCCCTTAGAACAGTGGTTCTCAACTTGTGGGTCGTGACCCCTTTGGGGGTCGAACGACCCTTTCCCAGGGGTCGCCTAAGACCATCGGAAAACACATATTTCTGATGGTCTTGGGAACCGAGACACCGCTCTTCTATCGATCTCCAGGCAGGTCTGTCCACATGCAGATGCACCCACATAAAAGTACCCGGTATGAAGGCTGTTACCCATGCTACACGATGCTTCAAGACAACATTTCATTGATTCGTCATTAGAAATAATGATTTCACAACATATAATTCCATATTGTTTTTGTGGTGAATCACTATGCTTTAATTATGTTCAATTTGTAACAATGAAAACACATCCTGCAGATCAGATATTTACATGACTATTCATAACAGTAGCAAAATGACAGTGATGAAGTAGCAACGAAAATAGTTTTATGGTTGGGGGCCACCACCACATGAGGAACTGCTTGAAAGGGTCGGGGCCTGAGGAAGGTGGAGAACCACCGCTTTAGAGAGTAGGAGTGAGCCAGGCAAAAGCTGGGCCCAGCCTTCTTGTGAGGGCCGCCCAAAGAGCAGAGGGGGGGTCTGGAGCAGAGAGGGCCGAGTTTGAGAACCAAAAGGGAGGGGGATGGGCCTGGTTGAAGCTGGACAGAGCAAGGCTACAAAGAGCAGAATAGCATGAGTTTGAAAAGGGAGCAGAAAAGAAACCAAATGGGCCTCAAAGGGTTTTTAAGGAGTTTGTGGCCACCCTCAATCGTAAAAACCAGTTGGCTATGCAGTTAATTCCAGTGCATGATGCCCCGTGGGTATCAGGGGCGAGCTTGGCTCCACAGGGTTTTCAATGGTGACTTTTCAGAAGTACGTCTCTCGGAGGTGCCTATGAGTAGACTGCCACCTCCACCTTCTCAGTTACCATGTGAATGTGTGGACCATTTGCACCACCCAGGGCCTAGTGGCCTAAAACAATGGCATTTTAGGGGTTTTTTTAAATTACATAGAATTATATGGAATAATTTCAAATTGTAGTTTGTATCACAATCACATGGAAGACTTGGTAAAATTTCAGTAATTTCTGGCATCACACCTGGGATGAGATGGAAGAATTTGCATTCTCCCAAGTTACCTACTGATGCTGATAGTGGAAGCCAAACTGTGAGAACTAGGAAATCAAAATTCATCACATGCATAATCAGAAATGTTATGTATTTTGCAACTCTGCCTTCAGTAACATCTACATTTGTGTGTACTAGATCCCAAAGTAAAAAATATATTTTTAGAGTGGATTATGATTTTAAAACATTGAAAGCCCCTGATTCGGGGGCTTAGGACCTAAGTAGAGAAATCATCATCCTTCATTTTTGTAATAAACTCTGGAATTCTTGGGACTTCCCGTAAGTAAACAAACAAGTCTATGAGTGAAAAATTTCAAATTAAATAAAATCTATCTAGAATTGTAATATAAATTATCCCATGAGTATTGTTGATAAAGAGGGGTGCTGGAGCAGAGATCCAAAGCCCATCTGTAGATAGTGGAATAATCTCCCCACAGAGGGCCCACAGGCAGGGGATGAATCACCAGGGTACAGTAAAGCATCAATGAAACACACTATGTTCCTCTGGTTCCTTGAGGCTTCCTCACCCCCCACTACCATGACCCCAGTGCTGCTTCCCACGTCAGACTAGACTAGAACAGGTACACAGGTATAGAAAGGGGTGGGAGCTCATGACACACAGAATCCAGGTGTGGGAATCGTGATGTCAGAAGAGTAGGAGGAAGTGGGGAGAGGAAGGGAGAAAGGGGGAACCGATTGCAATGAATGACACATAACCATACACCCCTCTACAGGGGAAAAACAGACAACAAGGGAAGGGAGACAGAGGTTGGTGTGAGAGATGAAAGTAATAACAATGCACAATCTATCAGGAGGTTATGAGGGTGGGGTTGGGGAGGGGAGAGAAAAAAAAGAGCTGGTACCGAGGGCTCAATAGAAAGTAAATGTCTAGAAAAGAATGAGGGCAACATATGTACAAACATGCCTGTATTAGTCTAGGTACTTTAGAGAAACAAATCCACAGAAACTCATGTATAAAAGAGAGTTTTATGCTTCCTCGCCCCCCACTATCATGATCCCAAATCTACCTTACAAGTCTGGCTAGACCAGAGGATGTACACTGGTACAGATAGGAACTGGAAACACAGGGAATCCAGGGCG